>NC_056626.2:153091959-153691959 GCF_002870075.4 Lactuca sativa
ATAATAATTTATCCATATAAATAAACTCAAATCATTTTATATTGGACATGTTTTATTGTCACTTTTTAAGTTTCCAACGAATACTTAATTAAATAATAACATCAAACGAATCCTATAGCATATGATATGTAATTTGAGAAACTATTTTATAATATAGGAATTACACATGTGGCAACATAAACATTAGGATTAGGATTATGGGTAATCGTGGATGTTTTATTTATAATAGAAGTGAGTTTAGGATTAGGATTAGGATTATGGTTAGGATTAATAATGAAGTGTCACATACCAATGAATATTTAAATCTTAAAGGGGACAAGCAAATCCATTTGGATGAAGTTTCATGAAGATATCGTCCATCTAAAGCCTAAAGGCCATACCACATGTGATGATGTGAACTTTGGGGCCAAATTTTGCTTCTTCAAATAAAGCATGCATGCCTACTAAATATGAAAATATTTACATCTCATGTGGAACTCATGGTTATTAAATGCCACCATTTATATCAAATCAGACTACATACATAATGAGAATCTTAATTTGGGTTTCCAACTTATCAGTATTTTGGAAGTTTTCCCAAGTGGCATTAGTATTTGGGGTGGTCCCTTTTCGTATTAATTGGCATCTATGTATTATTCATTTTTACTAAACCAAGTGGATTGTGTGCTTATGCCTTATCTAATATCATAAGGATCATAACCAATTAAAACGGGAAACTATAGAAAAGAACCGTATATTTTTCATCTATAATTTTGTTATATCAGATTTATCAATAAGTTTTGATATCAAATTTCACCCATAATTTTTCAAAATAATCAACATAATTTGTGTCAGGTTGAAAAGAATATATATATATATATATATATATATATATATATATATATATATATATATATATATATATATATATATATATATATACACACACACGCTTTCCGTCCCAAAATTATAGTCGATCTTTCTTTTTGGTTTTTCCCAAAATACTAATCCACTTCTTAATTTTAACATTTTTACCAAAATATTCATTCATTATTAGTTAACTAACTAAGCATTTAGTAAAACATTAAATGCAAAGTAAAGATAAAACTGTCAGTTTATTATACTAAAGTTAATGGTAATTAATGTTTCTTAATCTGTGGACAATAATTTTGGACGAAGGAATATTTATAGGTATATAAATTTGTTACCCAAACTCACAATAGTACGTCGTTTTGTATCATATATATACATTGTAATTGTTCAATGTTCTTATAATTTAATTTCTAACTTGATTTACTTCCAAGATTTTTATAAATTACACATTTATCTTCCTCTTATATAATTTTTATTTTCAATTATAATATAGATAGTCTAGTAGATGTTTGGCAAAAAGATGTGATGTAACAGGAAGATAATAGTGAAATTTCGAAAATCTTGAAAATAAATCAGGTCATGGATTGAAGTTTAAGAACATTATAATGAATATATCAAACAAAACGACGTATTATAATAGTTTTGTATATCTAAGTTTATATACCTTTAAGGGTATATTCATTCTCTCTCTCTCTCTCTCTCTCTCTCTCTCTCTCTATATATATATATATATATATATATATATATATATATATATATATATATATATATATATATATATATATATATATATATATTCACTAAAAATATCCTAATTGGAGATGACATAACACCAAGTGATTTTTTTACATATTTATCATAAATAATAATTAACTTTGTGAAAACTGATTTTACGAAATAACATTAATTTGTCAAATATTTTTCTTCAACCATCATTCCCGAAAACATGAATAATTTCATAATTTTTTTTGCTAAGTATATTCATATTACGCAAAACCCCATTTTTTACAAAGTAAGAGATAAATTTTTAGCGGGACCAACATTCATAAAATTATCTTGCAAAATAAAGTAACTCGCCTACAAACTAATTTTTTAAATGTTATTTATTTCAACAAAGTTTATGAAGCTTTATCAAAATTATTTCAAATATGTCTTTTGTTAATTATTTATGTGGTTTTGTAACTCATTTGTTATCAGAAGAAACATGCTAAAATAGTACACGATCATAAAAAGGGGTGACCTCAGTACCTCACATTGGGTGGTGTAGCTACACTCCTAAACACAAATTAAAATATTAATAGTTCTTCTAGAGAGATCGAAATACATACGATCGAAAGTTTAAGAAAAATTATAATTTTTTTTTAAACAAAACACCTATCACTTAACTCATTGTTTAGTTTGTATGTAACTAATAAACATGGAAAAAAAAAAACATTAAAATTTATTTCTTTCCAACTACTTATTGTACTTTGTGAAAACAAAAAAACAAAACAAAAATTTCACGTACAGATTACACAGAATGATGTGAAAGAACAATATCGATGCATAGACAACAGAGCAACTGCATAAGAGGTAGTACTAAACGCTTTACGAGTTGTACCTATGATTTCAAAGAAACTTACACAACGAGTAGCCACTATCCACCCCCACAATTTCTGAACCGGAGATCAATGGCACTGTTACCGGACCTTTTCTCATCTTATAATCTTTCGAAAACTGGTGAACGGTTTCTTGAATTCCGTCGAACGCCACCAGGAACTCCGCCGCATCACTCTGGCACAAAATCTTCTTCACCACCGTTTCCAATGCATTTGTCCTGTTCGAAATATGTTAAAAAAAATTGAAAAGTTTGAATGTTGGATTGATTTGTAATTTGTTTACCTGAAGTTTTGGGCCTTGACGATGAGACGATGGACTTTTTTGAGTTCAGAATTGACTTGATCTAAAGTAGATCCATTGGGCTTTTCGTTAGCGATTGCGAAAGGGATTCGGAGAATGCAATTGGCTTGAATCTCCATCATTTCTTCATCGATGACAGCTTCTTCGATCCGCAAGTCATGGATCAATTGAGAAATGGCCTTTTGTGTGGCACCTGCGTGAGATAAAGATGAGGCGAGGGTTGGTGAAGATCGGATGAGGGAGCTAAAGAGGCCCAAAATGGAAGATGGGCGCCAGTCACCTAGCCATGAGAGAGTGGCGAGTTCCAGAGGTGGGCTTGATTTAGGCATGAGAAGCTCGGCGACATCTTTTGGTCGTGTTGGGTTCTTGGCGCGAGAGTATTGGGCTTGGAATCGTTTCAGTTGTTTGTCGATTCGATCTTCCAGAGATTTGAGTTGCCTTTCGAGTCGTGCTGATCTGTGATACCTGTCTTGCTTCCATAGTCTGTACCTTTTCCAACTGAACGATTCACCTAATCAAAATCACAATCAAATCCATTATCGCGTGAATACAAGATGTTCTTCGTCTAAGATCCATAAATCGATGTGAATTGAGGTTAATTATCCGATAAAACGCAAAAAGGTTTCATAAGATTATCCGTTTTTGGAATCTACGATCATAATTCGTACTAGAACAGAGATTAATTCTCCAAGAAGACGCAAGAATGTTTCGTTGAATCAGTTCAACAATTTGAATCAGTGTAGAACTAAAATGAATACAGAAATGAGATTAATTCTCATTTCTATAGATTGAAATTGCAAATTGATCATCATCTCTTAATTTCAACACGAACAAGCGTTTCAGTTGTAAATAACAAAAAGGAAATGCTAATAATCATTGAATCAATCTCTATACCTAATTTAGGCGAATTTTGTGAGTGGAGTGTGAGGCATCGGATTTGCTCCGTTGGAGGATCTTCAGATTCCTCTTCATCATCTAATACCGCTTTTCCGCGATCTTGGTTCGACATGCATGGTTTCCTGAGAATTTCAAGATCAGAATATCATTTAAATTGAGCCCTAATCACAGTCTGATTGTTATGTGATTGCATCTCAATACATAGAGTGAAGTAATCAAATCAAAGATAGATAAAGATCGAAAGAGGATTGAAGTTACGATTGGGATGAAGCCTTCTTCGTGTCTTTCTGTTTCTTCTCCGTCATTGTGTTTGTGTAATTGCGCGCCAAAATTTGTTTCAACTTTCTAGCTCTGTTTCTGTATATATATATACATACACACGACACATTCGGGCTCCAAACAAACCCCTTCTCCACATACATACACACATGCTATGAATTGCATTTTCACAGTTCTTGAAAGTACATTTCCCTTCTATGAAGATTGAAGAAAGTAGTATTTTTCAAAAAGAATTAGAACAAATAAAGAAATGGATGATAATTAGAATTCAGAAGTGCTGGAGTGGCATGGATGTAAATTAATTAAAGAAGAAGGGTTATGTTGGATGATGTAGAAAATAACCATTCAAATGAATAATGCTGTCATGATGCCTTTTGAGTTGGAATTCACCTCAAATGAGTATAGAATCTTCGAATTTAGTGGAAATTGATGGTAAAATTGATCATACAATGTAATTTGAATAGTTATAAAAGTTTGTAACATTAGATCAGCAAATGCATGTGGCATGACTATGTGAGAAGCCTTGATATGGTGAGGCTAGAAACATGACTATGTGAAGATGAATGACATAAAGGTGGCCCCATGAGATGATTTTGTAACATCATGAAACTATCTTATTTAATTTAAGGTGGTGTTTGAGGTTATTTTTTGAACTTCAAAAGTGTTTTTTGAAAAACAAAGTGTTCCTTGGCTTATGATGGTAATAAAAAAAAAGTTTTTAGAAAAATATTTGGATTAATTTTTGTGGTGGAAAAAAACTATAAATGTAAAATGAATAAAAAGGGAACGGAAAGAAAGGAAAAAAGAAAATGAGAGTGTAAGAGTTAATTAAGAGTAATATAGTCATTTTCCAAAAGCCAAAAGCACTTAAAAACTCAAGATTCTTTTTTTTAAACATGCCAAAAAGCCATTTTGAAAAGAACTTATGCAATAGCTATTTTTTTCTTTTGATTTGTTGACTTTTTAAAAAGACAATAAGTCAAATAAGCTATTTTGAAAAACAATCTTAAACACCCTTTAAATATTTTTAATCTATTTAAATGATTGACTTATGATAATAAACATTCGAGTCTCATGGGAAGAAATCAAATTAAAATTATTGAATGTAAAATTTCAAAATACTTGATAGTAAATTGTTATTTTTGAACTATAAGCTTTAAATTGAAAATACTAGTGGTAAGAACTATTTACATTATTGTTGGATAGTGGGGCTAAGCTAAAAGTTTGAGGAGAGTGAGGATGAATTAGTATTGATCATTACTCTTATTAACTCCTATAACCTCTCTTTATACAAAATATGTTAGAAAAACATGAACTTTCTTTAACTAGAAAATATGATTATTTTTCCGAATTTAAATATGAATAAATTTAGATGTTTTAATAATATTTAACCAGATTTTGTTCTCCTTGAAGAGAGCTTCAAAATGATATATTATACATCTAAATTGGAGTTGTGATAATGAGATGTCATCTCAAAGTAAGATAATTGGAACGAAAAGATGGAATTTGGAAAGTGAAATAATGACGTCCTACATTTAGTGGGTATATATAGTAACGAGTTCCTAACCAACTGATTGAATTGTAGGAGTCCTAGTGGGAGGCTCATACATGCACGCATACATATGGACATGATTGTAGACATGGTTCACCCGTTTTTTCGAGTGGTACACATAAGGCTGATGGGAGTGGAGGTGCTAAGGAGATCGTTAGCACTCGCTAAGAAGAAAGAACACCGCCCCCCCCCCCCCCCCCCCCCAGCTCTCGCTAGGGGCTCGCTACCTTTAAGCTCGTTAATGGCATAACCAGAGGAGAGAGAGAGAGAGAGAGAGAGAGAGAGAGAAAGAGAGAGAAGAGAGAACATTGATTGAATATTACTGGCTATTGGCTTTTCTTTAAAATTTCAACCAATCGGTGTGAGTTATTTCAATTCTTTTTTATTTCATTCGATGGAAGTTTCAAAATTACACTCTTATCTTTTCTTAATAGTTCACTTTTTGATGGAAGTTTCTAAATCACATCCTTATCTTTTCTTAATAGTTCACTGTTTGAAATATATAGATAAAATGTATGTTTTTGTTGTAAAAAATTAAAACATTAGGAACTTGTTAAAATGTCAAATAAATGTTTGTGTAATATTATGTCATATTATTTAAATCAAACAGATGTTTGTGTAATATTAAAAAAAATGTTTGTTTATTAAAATAAAGTAATTAAATTAAATTAGAAAAAGAAAATAAAAAAATGGAGTGCTAGGAGTGTTACCATTCCCTACCAAATGTTAAGATATGATGCTAAATGGAGAAAAGTGGGGTGGCACTCTAAAAACTGACGTGACAAAGTGCTAAGAATGTTACCACTACTCTTAACCTAAATGTATTTAGCACTTTGTATGTATGCAACAAAGCATAAGTATCATTTTGTTTTTTAGGAATGATATAGGGGTTGAAACCACCCATTGAGCTATCAAACAACAACAGTTATCGTGTAGCACCTAGGTTTTTAAAAAGTTTATGGTTAGAGGTGCAAACGAGCCAAGCTACTCATGAGATATTCGTGATCAAATCGTTAAAAGCTCGACTCGAAATCGATTTTAAACGAGCCCGAGCCGAGCTCGAGCTTAATATTAAGCTCTTTTATTAAACGAGCTCGAGCTCGAGCTTAATATTAAGCTCTTTTATTAAACGAGCTCGAGCTCGAGCCTATGTCACTAAGCTCGATTAGGCTCGCGAGCCTAAACGAGCATTTATATAAAATAATTTATTATTATTTTTATATATTAAAATAAAAACATATTTGGGGATTAGGTATTTAAGGTATTAGTAAACGAGCTTCTTAACAAGCTCAAACCAAGCTTAAGCTTATTTAGGCTCGTCAGACAAAAAACGAGTCGAGCCTGAGCCAAAGTCGAGCTTGTATAATTATTTAGGAGCTCAAATCAAGCTCGGTACAAGAAGCTCGAATCGAGTCGAGCTCGAGCTCGAGCCTCGCATAACTTAAACGAGTCCGAGCCGAGCCTGACCAAGCTTGGGCTCGGCCCGGCTCGTTTGCACCCCTATTTATGGTCTTAACTTGAGATTGTTAAAAATGGAATATATATATATATATATATATATATATATATATATATATATATATATATATATATATATATATATATATATATATATATATATATATATATATATATATATATAGACACGCACACACAAACAACACACACAAGATCATATGATGAATCTTTTTCGGTGAGGACTCGTAAGGACACCTAATGACATTTATACGCTTGTCGTCCTTATATAAAGTAAGGTCCATGTTCGTTTGATGATCGAATGTAGCATAAATACTACACATCATCACTTGTTGATTATTACCAATTGTTGAACAAAAGTAGTCTAATGCAAGATTTTTCTTGATATTAGATGTGATTACCTCATTGACACAAGGTTGGAGTTCTTTATACATGTCTTGTGGGTTCCTAAAATGTTAAGAATTTAGAGCCATGGTTTTAATGAGCTCCTAATTTTCTTGTGGCGTTTTGCTAAAGGTATCATGACACTAGATTGTGTCAATCAATATCATTTCCAATGGAAGGAAGAATTCATAAAATTATTAGATAAGGAGTTTTTCTGGAGTTTGATCTTGTGAACAAATAGCACGAAGACTATCCAATCGTTCCCAATAGTCATGAAGAGTTTTCGTTATCCTTGATGAATATCACAAATGTCATTGGATGCTTGTGTTACGGGATAAATTTTATCTATAAACGCTCTCGCCATATTTACCAACCCTAATGGTAGGTAAAACAGTCAATCTTTTGTTCGATCGGGCACGTTTATGGAGAATGCCATTAACTTGATTTGGTATTATATGACCCGTGTGACTTAATTTTTGAGCAAATGATATGAAACATCTTTAATTCATTATGAAAATATTCGTTCCCCAACCCATGATAGGTGGGAAGTTGATGGATCCACGCGGATTTCAATTTCAATCTCCCTTCAAAAGAGGGATAGGGGATGCATATAGGTTGTGTGAAATTGGTCTTCATAGGTAACGGAAAAATCACTAAATTGTTTTATATCCTCAATGTGGTGCAAATCATATTGAGTTGGAGGATTGAGGTTAGAAAATAATCTTGATAATCAAATTATTAGGCATCAAGGCTTGGTTACTATTTTTTAAATTATAACTATTTAGGTTTCCAAAATAAAAAGGCTAGTTGTCTTTGTCCCTAACATACATGTGAATTAACCAAAACAACAAGCATCTCCATTTTTGTATGTTTCGGCAACAAGTGTTTGGAGTTTTTAGTTTTTGAAATCAATCTCGCATTAAAGAAAACAAAAAGTTTAATTTGGAAGTACGAGTTGAAAACATCTATTTCAAAACAAAAATTTTATAATCCAAAAAGCAATTCAAGTAGCTTTGGAAAGATTTTATGAGATTTTAACTTTGAACTTTTTTATTTTATATAATTTTTGCATATTTCAAAAGATTACAATTGCTTTTCGCAAAACACTTTCTTACAAATAAATATTACAACTTCTTGCTAACAATTATTTCTCCCAAACATACACTTAGCATATACAAAATTAAACAAAATTAAATATGTTTCTTAAACATGCCTTGTTTGCGTGTACACCAATCGTTTTGTTTGCATATTTTTTTTAGTAAACATCATCGTAGTTTCTTATTAACATTGTTGTTACTTGGTTGCTTCATGTTTACTTGGATATTCGATACTTTTTTGTGTTTAATGTTAAAAGCTTTTACTCCTATTTGTGCTTATAGCTCGACTTGAACGGAATAGACGTGAAAAAATACAAGCTATTTAAATGATGATAATCTTCTTTACAATTTATGATGACAAATTTATATTTGTGCTCGACAATGTTGTTTGATGTTATATATGTGTAATTTTTTGATTTTGCATTTTTTAAGTTGTGAACATTATGATATGAACTTTTTTTTTTTGATAGACATTCATTTTTTTTTTTCTGACATAAACTTTTAAGGTGTGTTATTACAACACCATATTTATACGACTTATTTAGTGTACTAGTTGTAATTCAATTTATTGAATACCCATTTATTACACTAGAAAATATTTTTTTTTCTGGATGATGTAATAAATATTGTAACTTATATACATTATGTGTTACAAGTGTATTTTTGTTATTGGTAACTAATTTCTTTTTATTCACTCATGTTTTCATACCAATTAAACTCATATTACCAAATGGTAATAAAAAGGTTTTTAAAAATGTTTGGATTAACTTTTGTGGTGAAAAAAAAAACACACCCTATAAATATAAAATGAATAAAAAGGGGATGGAAAGAAAGAAAAGAAGAAAGTGAGAATGTATAGTCATTTCCCAAAAGATAAAAGCAATTCAAAACTCAATATTTTTTTTTAACATGCCAAAAGTCATTTTGAAAAGAACTTATGCAATAGCTTTTTCTTATTTGTTGACTTTTTGAAAAGACAACAATAAGCTATTTTGAAAAGCAATCTCAAACACCTTCTAAATATTTTTAATCTTTTTAAATGATTGAATTACGATAATAAACCTTCGTGTTTCATGTTTATAGGAAGAAATTAAATAAAAATTCTTGAATGTAAAATTTCGAAATACTTGATAGTAAGTTGTTATTTTTGAACTATAAGGTTTAAACTTAAAAAATACTACCGGTAAGAACTATTTACATTATTGTTGGATAGTGGGGCTTAGCGAAAAGTTTGAGGAGTCGAGAGTGATGATGAATTAGTTTTTATCATTACTGTCGTCAACTCCTATAACCTCTCTTTGTACACAATATGTTGGAAAAACATGAACTTTCTTTAACTAGAAAATATGATTATTTTTCCGAATTTAAATATGAATAAATTTACACGTTTTAATAATATATAATTAGATTTTGTTCTCCTTGAAGAGAGCTTCAGAACGATATATTATACATATAAATTGGAGTTGTGATAATGAGATGTCGTCTCAAAGTAAAGATAATAGGAACAGACATTTAATGGGTATATATAGTAACATTTAATGGGTATATATAGTAACAAGTTCCTGACCAACTGATTGAATGGTGGGAGTCCTAGTGGGAGGCTCATAGATGCACTTTGTATGTATGCAACGAAGCATAAGTATCCTTTTGTTTTTTAAGAATGATATAGGGGTTGAAACTACCCATTGAGCTATCAAACAACTTGAGTTATCGTTTAACACCCAAGTTTTTTAAAAGCTTATGGTCTTAACTTGAGATTGTTTGATGATCGAATGTAGCATAAATACTACACAACATCACTTGTTGATTATTTCCTATTACCAATTATTGAACAAAAGTAGTTAATGCAAGATTTTTCTTGATATTAGATGTAATTACCTCATTGACACAAGGTTGGAGTTCTTTATGCATGTCTTTTCAGTTCCTAAAAGGTTGAGAATTTAAAGCCAATTAGAGCCATGGTTTTAATGAGCTCCTAATTTTCTTGTGGTGTTTTGCTAAAGGGATCATGATACCAGATGTGTTAATCGATATCATTTTAATGGAAGGAAGAATTCATAGAATTATTAGATAAGGAGTTTTTGGGAGTTTGATGTTGTGAACAAATAGCACGAAGACTATCGAATCGTTCCCAATAGTCATGAAGAGTTTTTATTATCCTTGATGAATACCGCAAATGTCATTGGATGCTTGTGTTACGGGATAAAACTTATCTGATAACGCTCTCGCCATATTTACCAACCCTAATGGTAGGTAAAACAGTCAATCATGTGTTCGATGGGGCACAGTTATGGGGAATGTCATTAACTTGATTTAATATTATGTGACCCCGTGTGATTTAATTTTTGAGCAAATGATATGAAATATCTTAAAGTGCTTATGAAAATATTCGTTTCCCAACCTATGATAGGTGGGAAGTTGATGGTTCAACTCGGATTTCAATTTCAATCTCCCTTCAAAATAGGGATAGTGGATGCATATAGATTGTTATGTGAAATTGGTCTTCCTGGTAACGAAAAAATCACTAAATTATTGTATATCCTCATTGTGGTGCAAATTATATTCACTCAGAGGATTGAGGTTAGAAAATAATCTTGATAATCAAATTATTGGGCATCAAGGCTTGGTTACTATTTTCTAAATTATAACTATTTAGGTTTCCAAAATAAAATGGCTAGTTGTCTTTGTCCCTAACATACATGTGAATTAACCAAAACAACAAGCATCTCCATTTTTGTATGTTTTGGCAACAAGTGTTTGGAGTTTTTAGCTTTTGAAATCAATCTCGCATTAAAAAAACAAAAAGTTTCATTTGGAAGCATGAGTTGAAAAAGTCTATTTCAAAACAAAGAATTTATAATCCAAAAAACAGTTCAAGTAGCTTTTGAAAAATTTTATGAGATTTTAACTTTTATGTTTTTTTTAATTTTTGCATATTTCAAAAGATTACAACTACATTTTTCAAAACACTTTCTTACAAATAAATATTACAGCTTCTTGCTAACAATTATTTCTCCCAAACATACACTTAGCATAAACAAAATTAAATAAGTTTCTTAAGCATGCCTGTTTGCGTGTACACCAATCGTTTTGTTTCCATATTTTTTTTAGTAATCATCATCATAGTTTCTTATTAACATTGTTGTTACTTGGTTGCTTCATGTTTACTTGGATATTCGATACTTTTTTGTGTTTAATGTTAAAAGCTTTTACTCCTATTTGTGCTTATAGCTCGACTTGAACGGAATAGACGTGAAAAAATACAAGCAATTTAAATGATGATAATCTTCTTTACAATCGATGATGACAAATTTAGATTTGTGCTCGACAATGTTGTTTGATGTTATGTATGTGTAATTTTTTGATTTTACATTTTTTAAGTTGCGAACATTATGATATGAACAACTTTTTTTTTTTGATAGACATTCATATATTTTTCTGAGATAAACTTTTAAAGTGTTTTATTACAACACCATATTTATATGACTTATTTAGTGTACTAGTTGTAATTCAATTTATTGAATACCCATTTATTACACTAGAAAATACCATATATTTTTGTCTGGATGATGTAATAAATATTGTAACATTATGTGTTACAAGTGTATTTTTATTATTGGTAATTAATTTCTTTTCATTCACTCATCTTTTCATATCAATTAAACTCAGATTACCAAAGGGTTTCTAGCCATTGTCCATTGTGATATTAAATGGTGCCCTCCTTCTTTACTTGAGACAAAGGTGAAATTAGAAGTAACTAGATTTGTTGTTTCAAAAAAAATTAAAAAAAAAAATAATAAAAAAAATTACTCATTTCATTCAATGAAAGTAACAGTAACCTAAGGTTACAAATGAATGTTATTTACCTCGTCCATTTCATTGCTCTATCAACTCTATTCCCTTGTTATTACATTCCATTCCATCCAACCAAAGTCCATTCCATTACATTGTAATTCCATTCCATCCAAATTCCAATCAAACCAATGAGATTCACTAATGTCCAATGATGTTACAATGCAAGAGAGATTACAAGTATTCCCGTAGAGAAAGTCTAACATTAGATGACGAATACAAATTATATACATTTAAAAATTTGTTTAAACAAATTAATGACATTTAAAACTTTTTAGTCATGCAAACAATCATTTTTTGAATTTCAAAAGTAGTCAACTTCTGAAAAAATGTGACTTTAAACTTGTCTATATGTTAAAACTTATTTTTAAAAACATGTAAAAACAAAAATCTCCCAAGTAAAATTGATGGATTTAACTTTTAAAAACTAGTCATAAAATTCGTCTCTCATGTTAAACTTATTAATAATAAAAAGTGGTTTTTTTTGTCATTTTTGGTACTCAAAGAGAAAAAGATGAAACACGTTTCCAAAATCAATTTATATATTAGGTAATCAAATCTTTATTTGGTTATAAACTCGCAATACTAACTCTTAAATCGTTGATTTTAAAAGTATATTCCAAAAAAAAGGCTGATCCACCATCTTAATTCCTAAATTTACAACATTCTAAAAAAAAATCAACTGCCTATTTGAATCATTATCATACAATACTATTACGAAATTTCCTGTATGAAAACCAACCTTTCAAGAAGTTTGCCACTTTAGAGCCATGAATGAACATCGACTCCCCTTCTTCATCTTCTTCAATAGAATCACAGTTTCTGGCATCATCACTTGATCTGAAAATTAAAAAAAAAAAAAACAACATTTTAGTTGCAAAACAGGCAACAAATATTTTTAAAATATAATGGGAATGAAGTGATTGATTCATACATTGAAGGTTGTTTCAACTCATCACTTTGGTTCTTGATCATTTGTTGTCTTGTTGGTCGATAGTTGATTGTAACATGTCGTACAAATTTAATCTGAATGTATCAATGACAAAAAATTTAGAGCACGTTTATTTATAAGAGCATGGGTATATTAAATTGAAGGATATGATATGGGATAATAGATAACCTGATCACCATCTTTGATTCCAAGTCTTCTTATATAAGCTTTATCATTCAACAGCTTTTGGCCTTTATAGCACAGACAAAAATGCCCCCATACATGTGACCTGATATCATTGAAGTTTCTTGAGATGTTAATAAATAGTTTACTTTTCAGATAAACCAAAAGGAACAGTCTGGTTCTATTTAACAATTGTAGAATTCAACAAATAATTGAATTCCAAATCAGTCTTCACATGTGTTGATCCTGCCATTTTCAAGTCTAACTGTTTCCTTTGCTGTCTCATTCAAGAAATCAGTTTAGTTTGAAGTATCACTTTTAGAAATTGATCTTTATAGTTGAAAAAAAAAAGTTACAGTTTGACCTAGATTCGTGGTCAAGGGAATGAAATTCAACGTAAAAGCTTATACGAGTTCATTGCAATCAAGGAAAAAACTGTTTTATAAGTTAAAAGTTATAGCGTGTTAATGCCAATTGCACCAAAATATGAATCTGTAACAAGTAACAACATCGATCGATCTTCAATACGAAAATATACGCATCTTACCAGGAAACAATGCATCTCTTCTCCTTAGGCAAGAAGCGAAAAAACTCCTCTAATACGAGTTTAAGATCTGCTACGGTAGCATTCATAGAAACCTCGACGCCTAAATAGTCAAAGAAAAGAAATCAGAACTTAAACAACTGAAATTGAGCGTGAAAACAGATTATATTACGAGATAACAGAAGAATCGAAAGTTTACCAAAGGAAGAACCATCTAATTTCAGAACAGATAACTTGAGAAGCTGTTTAGGAAGCTTGTGATATGAAAACGATAAGCGTCGAACAATGAGTGCGTTGTGCATCAAAACCCTTGGATTTCGATTATCGTGATCGAAGTTCGACATTATCTCCATCATATGTATGCCTGTGTGTGTTTTAATGATCTTGGCAATAAAGAAACCCTAGCTACTTTGGGGGTCAAACACAAGTGAGTGATGAAAAATGGCAGAATAACGAGAGAGAATCGGAGATGGAGATGGAGGTTTTTTGGGAGGGGGAACGAATTGGCGACCGTTGTAATGAGAGGAGGTTGTTTGTTGGGAAGCAGAAAAGTTTATGTACTTGCGGTTTCACTCGCTTCAATGGACGCGCGTGCGTCTGGAAGAGTTTACACTTAAGTTATACAAATGGTCCCTCAGTTTATAAAATGTTATAAGTTTAGTCTTTTTTATTTATACGAATGATACATACTGTTTTACTTTATTGGGTCTTTGGTCCTAAGTCTTTAACTTACATAAATAGTAATTTTCTTTAGCATTTTCTAATATTTTTTAGTGTTCTTTTTTTCTACAAAAGACACTATATTTTGATTTGTAAGGGTGGATGAAGAGGATAAATATATAATTTTAGGCATGTTTAATGCTTTGATCAATTAGTGTTTTTTTTTCTTCGTTTACGTTAAGTATACCAATATTCAATTACATAGGACTTTAAAGATTGGGACCTTAACAATGCTCATACCTAGATTACTTAGTGAAATCTTTACGATTTCTCATTGTTGATTTTCTTGAATTCACAACTCCTTTCTTTAAGATTTCGATTCAAAACATGTTGTTAACTGGTCATATTGAAAGTCACTGGAATTTTTTCCTCTATATATGGCAAAAAAATTATAAATTTTGGGGTTTTGTCCCTTATTTTTGCTAAAGGAAATGGTTGGTATTGCTACATGGAAATGGAGTTCTTCATTTCCTTAGTGTTTTCATCAAAAAGTGTGTCAATTTTATCATATTCTCATACCCATTTGGATATGTTTATCCCTACACCAATTTCATAATCTCTAGAATTGACTCCGATCTTAAGGAAAGGGTTTGAGTTTTTTTTACAACCAAACGATGATCAGAAAATGGGATGGGGTTGTGAGTTGGACGATAAGGAAACGGTGCAAAAGAAGATCGGTGTGTTACCGATGGAGTGGGGATGATCAAGTGGTGTTGAGGGGTTAGGGGTGGTAACACGAAGGAAGAAATGGGTGTTGGTAGTCACAGGCTATTTTAGGGGTGGTTTTTAAACTATAAGGTATTATTATAAATTAGAAAAAAGAAAATAATATTAAAGATTAATGAAAAATCAAAGTAAGGATAATATGGTAACTTTAGATCAAACATAAAATAAGATGAACTACAAGGACCAATCATTCCAAAAAAATTCAAAGAGACCATGTGTGTCAAAAACATGAAAAGGGACTAAACATGTAATTTAGATTTAGCTCAATAGGATTTATTTATCATGCATAAACTAGCTTATTTTTTTAATGCGATTTAATGCTTAATGAGTCACGGTAATATCTTATAAACTAGTACTTTATAAACTAGTTTAAAAAAAATGTTGTATTGATAAGTTAACTCTTAATCTAAAAAATCATTTTTAATAGTACATCCAACACAATCTAATTTGTTAAGTATTATGCTGTAACGTCCCAAATTTCAATCCAAATTTTTTGATTAAAATTTTAAGTATTTATTTAATTCACAACTGCAAGATCTTAAAACATTTATCAGAGTATCATTAAAAATTATCAAGTAGACAAGTCCCTCATTGATGTGATGTAATCGAACCATGCCTCTCCTTTAATATAAGAAAACCTGAAACATGTAAACCACAAATCGTAAGCACAAAGCGTAGTAAGTTCACCAAAATACCACACACAACACAACACAAATAAACAACTATGGGTTATCAGCAACCCTGAATCCTATCAGCAGTCCCAGTACGCTAACAGCACACTCAGTGGGTTATCAGCAATACTGGAGACTATCAGCAGTCTCAGTCATATATAAACATCATAACACAATAATAACAGCTAGACCCAGGTGGTCATCACAAATATAACTATTCTACCACACATGCTCATAAAAACATGCGAGAGTCACAAAGACATCTAACATCTTACATACATAATTTAGTGAGTCGGCATTGGCACCTTCGACTCACGAGCACTGGGAGAATACTCACCTGAATCGAAGAACCCTGAAACACTATGACACGATCCCTTTTCTGCACTGCTCGCACCCGTGAATCCACTAATACCAGAACCAGATAAAATCTTAATTAATAACCCAAAACCCTCAAGTTTGACCCAAGGTCAAACTTGGTCAAAAAGTCAATGGTCAACAGAAGTCAAAGTCAACATATCAACTTCAGGCTGAGTACGTTTAGCGTACTCAGCTCGTACCCATGGCATACTCAGCTCATACACATGGCGTACTCATCATCCATAATCGGGACCCCATACAAGTACGTGTAAGCGTACTCGAAGGTACGCCCGACATACTCGACCAAAAGGCACTTTTCCATTAAGTGCTTAATCTCTTAAGTCATTTCATCCAACACTTAGATCTAGTCCCACAACATTATTCTAAGTTATAAAGTTTCCACCTTTATGACTTTCCATGTCTAGAAAAGGTTCAAAAGCCAAAACCTTAACTTTTTAATCCATTAAGACATCATGACACTTTCATGGAAGGTATAGAAGGATCAAGATCACATTTTTATGGATTGTAACACCCCGACAACTTTCCAGTCATTAATGGATAAGGTATTCCAACCTTTCTAGCGACGCTTTGTATTAGTGTTTTTCGATGACATTTTAATTTATAGTAAGACCGAGACGGAACATGGATAGCATCTACGACAAGTATTTGATTTATTGCGTGCTAATAGCTTGTATGAAAATAAAAAAAATGTTCTTTCGTACAACGACCGGTGGATTATTTAGGCCATATCATATCCAAGGAAGGAGTATCTGCTGACCCGGCTAAGATTACAGCCATGATGGATTGGGTGATCCCCAAAACATTGCGGGAATTGCGCAGTTTTTCAGGGCTCACAGGTTATTACCGAAAGTTTGTAGAGGGATATAGGAAAATAGTATGGCCACTAACCAAACAGTCGAAGAAAGACAATTTTTGTTGGACCCCCGAAGCCACAGAAGCTTTTCGGAAATTGCAATTTGCAATGACTCGGGTACCGGTTTTGCATTACCGGATTTTACTAAAGTTTTTGAAGTAGAGACGGACACGTCGGGGTATGGTGTAGGGAATGTTTTGATGCAGGAAAATCGACCTCTAGCCTTCTTTAGCCATGTTTTGGGAAGCCGTGCAAGACTCAAGTCGGTTTATGAGCGGGAATTAATGACGGTAGTAATGGCCATCCAAAAGTGGCATCCTTACCTACTAGGACGCAAGTTCGTGGTTCGTACGGATCAAAGGAGTTTGAAGTATCTCCTTGAACAACGTACGGTGACCGATGACCATCAAAAGTGGCTATCGAAATTATTGAGGTACAATTTTGACATTTTGTACAAACCAGGTAAATGCAACAATGTTGTTGATGCATTATCTCGTAAAAATATTGTTCCAACACTTAATACGTTAACAACTACTAATCGTTTTGATTGGAGTGACTTATGGAAGGCGTTAGATAACAAGCCAGACATACAGGCCGCTAAGCAGCGGTTTTTTGATGGGGAAGATTTACCACTAGGTTACTCAGTTAAACATGACCGATTGCTTTTTAATGATCGACTGGTGTTGTTGTGAGGGTCTCCGTGGATTCCTAAATTGTTTACTGAGTTCCATGGAGATGTTATAGGAGGTCATTTCGGTTTTGCATAATACAAATCAGAGGATAGCAAGAGAAGTTTATTGGGTAGGTATGAGGGGCGATGTCGCAAGATTATTGGCAGAATGTGATGTGTGTCAACGGCACAAGTATTCAACTATGGCACCAGCAGGGTTGTTGCAACCGTTGGAATTACCGTCGTCGGTGTGGTCAGAGATAACCATGGACTTTATTGATGGGTTACCAAGGTCAGAAGGTTACACGGTCATTTTGGTCATAGTTTATCAACTCAGTAAATATGCACAATTTGTCCCATTGAATCATCCGTACACGGCTATAACTGTGGCTACGACTTTCCTATGAGAGGTGGTCCGTTTACATGGAGTACTCGAGTTGATAATGTCAGATCGTGATAAAGTTTTTATGAGTCAATTCGGGAAGGAGTTGTTCCGTTTGCAAGGTACTACGTTAAAGCGTATCACATCTTATCACCCCCAAACGGACGGGCAGACTGAAGTCGTTAATCGTTGTCTTGAGACCTATTTGCATTGCTTTGTTAGTGACTCGCCAACTAAGTGGGTTAAATGGTTGTCTTGGGCGGAGTACTGGTATAATACCTCCGTTCACACTACCCCATTTCGTATCTTATATGGTCGAGATCCTCCACAGTTGCTTTATTATGGAAGCTCGAGAACTCCAATTAGTGATGTGGATGCATATTTGGAGGGTCGGGATAAGATATTACAGGAATTGTGAGGCCACCTGTTTCTAGCGCAATAGTTAATGAAGACTACTGTTAATCGTAGTTGGCATGAGGTTGAATTTAATGTAGGTGACCGGGTATATTTGAAGTTAAAACTGTATCGACAACGTTCGGTAGCTCGTCATCGCAATGAAAAGCTTGCTCTACGTTATTTTGGGCGGTTTGTTGTTTTAGAAAGGATCGGTAAGGTAGCTTATCGCTTGAAGTTACCGGATAATGCTCGTATACATCCAGTTTTTCATGTGTCTCAATTGAAGAATGCATTGGGTAATAGGGCCGTGGCTCCTATGTTACCTGCCACGTTAACAGACGAAATGGAAGTATTGTTATATCCGGAGCTTGTGGAGGGAGTTCGTGAGGTGTTAATCCGTTGGAAGGACTTACTTGATTACGAAGCTACATTGGAACCGTGGGAGGCTTTGGACCATCAGTTTCCAGAATTCCACCTTGCGGACAAGGTGCATGTTTGGGAGGGAAGTAATGATACGCCCTAAAGGTTTGGTAGCGTCTAACAAAGGCGGCAATCAGATTGATATGGTGGAGATTGCCAACTTAGTTTATTTAGATTAATTATTCAAATAATTTAGGATACGTTTTTATTAAATTAGGATTTATCATTAAAGTATTGAGCAAGGTAGGTATTTGAGTTATTTTTGGATTCCTAGCAAGATACTATAAATATGGTACTCTATTGTTTGTTTTTCTTTTATGCGATTAATAAAGTCCCATACAATTTTTGAGTACCCCTTGTTACTCGAATCACAGGTCAATTTCGGGTCTTTCCTTCGGGTTTGGATCTAGAGTCTATCAATTACCCGATCCAAGTTCCAAATGTTACTCCGCAAATGTTTTCAAACTTTGTTGTTTTTCCCGATCAACATTCACCAAATCAACCTCAAACCCAAACCCAACCCCAAACTCAAACTCAAACCCAATAATAATTCCAACTTGTCGATGAGTTGGATGACTCGGAAGAAGAATAGATGGTTCCTGAAACTCAACCCACACCACCCCCCACAACAACGCAAAGGAAAACAACAAGCGCGCGAGGGTGTCACACAATCGGGAAGACAAAAGCTGATACCATGGCTTCCATAAGAAGAGCTAGTTTTGGTAAAAGCTTGGGTTGACATTTCTGAGGATTCAAAGATGAGAAATGCACAACCGAGAAATCATTTTTGGTTTCGCATTTTAGAACGGTTTCGGGAGGAGCTAGGAAAAGATGACGACTACCGTACGAAACACCAAATGAATTCGAAGTTTCGAAAAATTGCAAAGGGGGTTTCAAAAATAAATGGGTTGTACAACAACCTAAAAACCCAACGAAAAGCGGCCAAGGCGATGAAGAAATACTTCAAGAAGCTTTGCAATTTCACCTTGAGGAAGTCGGAGAACCATTCAAGTAACACGATTGTTGGAAATTATTGGTTAAAAGTCCTAAGGTGGAAAAAAATACGAGCAATATTTTATTTTTGGAGTACAACAATCAAAGCGAACGAAAATGGGCTCTAGTGGTTACACAACTTCCTCCGATGCTCGGGTCGGACTAGATTTAAATCAGGAGGACGAACTCGAGCTAGAAGAAATTGTCCGACCGATGGGTAGGGACAAAGCAAAAAGGAAGGGAAAGGGACTTCTTCAGGTGCATCGGATTTCACCATGAACCTTGACGAAATGCGTAAAATAACAGCGTCATTTGATCGATATAATCTTAATTTCGCTGAACGTTTGCCGTTCGACAAAGAAAAAGAAGAAGCAAGGAAGAAGGAGCGTGGTAAGAGACAAGAAATGGAGGATATGATGTTCTTGATGGAAAACACTGACCATCTCTCAGGACCGGCTCTCGAACTCGTGATGAAGATGAGGGAAAAAATTATGAAAAAAATATTTTACATAGGTTGTTGTTGGTTTGTTTGATTTTTTGTTTGTGTTTTTTTTAATATTCTACTTTTTTAAATCTTAGGTTTATTGTAACTTTATTTTAATTAATGAAATGATTTTTCTTTTTAATCAAATTTTTTGTTTATTATTAATTTAAAAATTATAAATCATAAAAATGAATTAATTTTATTTTAAAAAAATAAAAAAACAAATAGTGAGGGAAACTTCCCACCCATTCATTAGGTTTAGGCGGGAGAAAGGAAAGTGAGAGAAAAGTTGTTGTGGCACACAAAAAGTAAAGGGAGTTTCCACCCACACCCTCCGGTCTAAAGGAAGTAGAGCTCTAGTAGTATTCTAAGTCATAATTAGTCTCAAAAGTAAAAAGAAGAAAAGAAAGAAGAAATCAAATGTACATTCGGATTCAACAAAATCCATAGTCTCTTATTTTTAGAAATTTTTAAAAAGTTAATACTATTATCAGGGCAATTTGATCACATGTTTCAAATCTAATGTCTACAAAGAAGGGCAAAATGGTCTTATTTTTAGAAATGTAATGAAAGGGCAGTTAAAGTTAATCACATTTGGGCGTAAAAAGCAGGGCAATTTGATAACTTGTTTCAACGCTAGCAAAATGTTCCTTTTTCACCGTCCCACCCCCTCCTAGCAAAACTATTGGATCCACATAAAAACAACCTCAAATTCATAATCACATCTTAAGAGTAGCTCAACCTTACATGAAGAATTTGAAGGTGTTAAACTGAAGAATCGTTGTTATTTTGTTGAAGGAAGAGGCTTTGATTGAAAGCCTCTGTGACGGGTGTTATAAAAGGCCCTAACTTCAAAAAGGAAGAAAAAGATAGAAACATGTGTCATAGATAAACCGAGTGAGAATTGGAGACGTCGGATTCCAAGCAAGACCCATACCAAATAGGTGTATTCCTGACAATTTCTCTATCGAATCGAAACAAAAGAGAGGGAGTCCAAAGGGGGGGGGGAGAGAGAGAGAGAGAGAGAGAGAGAGAGAGAGAGAGAGAGGGGAGAATGAGAGAAGCTAGAAGCAATGGTGAGATGATAGAGATAGTGTGGAAGGGTGATGGAGGTGGTATGTAACTGTCATATGGAGAAATAGAACCATAGAGCAGATGACAATGTATAAACTTTAAAATGATTTTTCTTGCAACAGATTAATAAATATAAATAATGTACATATAGTTAAATAAAAGATACACACACACACACACACACACATATATATATATATATATATATATATATATATATATATATATATATATATATATATATATATATAATTATCTATTTCAGTTGGTATATGTAATTATCTATTTTAGTTGGGGTTCTAATGATTTTTGATAAAAAATAATTATTACGGAAAAATATTTACAATCCGATTTGGTTCGGTATTTACCCGAAAACCAGATAATGTTGGCATCAAAAATAAAAAACAACCAGTAATTTTTACCGAATATTGAATCACAAGACATGATCAGTACCGGTACTGGTCCGGTTGGTCACACCTATTAAATAGTACCGTACATATGAATGGTTTCATGCTACCTAATAAACACATGTGATAAAAATTATGACATCACATGAACTAGCACATATAAAGACTTAAAGGTTGGTCATACCTATTAAATAGTATATATGTATGGTTTTGTGCCACCTAATAAAGACATGTGATCAGAATTGTGACATCACATTAATTAGCACAAGTAAAAACTTGTAGGTTGGTCACACCTATTAAATATCATATATGTATGGTTTTGCGCCACCTAATAAAAACATGTGATAAGAACTATGACATCACATGAACCAACACATGTAAGGACTTGTAGGTTGGTCACACCTATTAAATAGTATATATCTATGGTTTTGTGCCACCTAATATATCCTCCCTAATAAATAAAAATAATTTTGCCACTTGTCAATCTCTCATGAGTTTTGACACTTGTCATTTTGTGATATTTTTGAAATAAATATTTTCCACTTGTCAATTTCTGGTTTAATTTAATTTTTAAAATTAAACTCATCCTCCTCCCCTAATAAATGAAAATCTTTTTGCCATATGTCACATTCTCATTGATTTGGCCACATGTAATTTTGCTGTTATTTTCAATTAAAATTTTTCTACATGTCATTTTGTGGTATTTTCCATTTTATTAAATTCCACATAATATTAAAATATTGTAATTGTAATTAATATAATAATAAAAACATATTAATTTCAATAATTGATTTTCCTTATAATTTCAACATTATTAAATTAAAACTTCATTAGTTTCCTATGTTTACTTATCTAAATTATTTGTTTAAATTTAAAAGAGAAAAAAAACACTTTAATTTTAATAATTCAATATTTTCTAATTTGTCTTATAAATTCAGACCTTTTCAAATCTTTAGAATTTTTATATATACATATATATTTTTTAGATGAACCCATGTAATACATGAGTCTTACACCTAATAAAGACATATAATAAGAACGGTAACATCACATGAATTAGCACATGTAAAGACTTATAAGACTAAGATTAGAACCTACTAATATTAACTTTAGATTTTAGAGTTTTTAGAATCACAAATAATCAAAATGAAGCGAAAAATTCAAAATACAAACCCCATATTTAAGAATTGTGGTCAATAAAATGGGTGTTAACATATGAGTCAATTTTGTATAAAAATGAGTTCATTTGGAAATGATTTAAGACCAACATCTTTGAATATGTGAATAAGATGAGCAAGTGTTATTTAATGATATATCAAAATCATACCACATACTTGTTAAACCACTAAACAAGTAACCATTGTATAATAAATAGGCTTAAAATGCAATCTTACAAAAACCAAACGCACATTAAAACCCCTCATTTTCACAAATACAATGTAGTCCTACAATCACAATATCACACAAATCTTCAACAACAACAACACACCACATAGGCACATACCATAATCAATAATCAACCAAAAAAACAATCTTTTTTACATCTATGCCACTACCTTCTCAATCTCTTGTACTCCTTCCTTCTCCTCAGAAACAAAATCCAAACTATCATCCGCCACCGACGCCCCATCACTACAACCACGCGCCTCACCACATCTAAACATTTCATCATTCTCAATTTCAACAAACTTCTCTTTCATCTCCCCTTTCAACAACTCAACAACTTCAATCATTGTAGGTCTCTTTTCAGGCTGATTATGTGCACAAATAAGCCCGACAACAACAACCCTTTTCAACTCTTGTTCTACATACTCCCCTTTAAGCTTAGGGTCCACAATCTCACTAAACTTTCCTTCACAAACCAAAGGTAAAGCCCATTCTGTAATAGATCTTCTTGTAGTTGCATTTAGTTTCTCAATTGGTTTCTTCCCACTTGCAATCTCAAGTAAAAGAATCCCAAAACTGTAAACATCACAACTCTCTGATGCTTTACCTAACATCGCATATTCGGGTGCTAAGTATCCGAGAGTCCCTTTGACCCGTGTGGTTACATGGGTCGCCCCATCTGGGATTAACTTTGCAAATCCAAAATCAGCTACTTGGGCTTTGAATTCAGAGTCTAATAACACATTGCTTGCTTTCACATCTCTGTGTATTATGTGTGGTGTTGCTTGATTGTGAAGATACCTGGATAAATGAAAGAAATAGCACCGTATGTTTGTTAATTTGTTTATATATATATAAAAAAATTATAGCATATATATTTTAAAGAACATACACAATTCCTTCTGCAGATCCAATAGCAATAGTCATTCTTCTTGACCAATCAAGAAGACTTTCAGAAGAGTGTTGACCATGGAGATGAGAAAGCAAACTGAGATTAGGCATGTAATCATACACTATTAACCTTTCTTGTCCTTCTGCACAATACCCACGTAAACTTAACAGGTTCTTGTGTCTAACACGTGCAAGAATCTCAACTTCAACAGCAAATTCCATTTCTGCTTTGTTGCTAAAAACTTTTAATCTTTTTACTGCAATCTGAATAATGCACATATCAATGATCAAAATTGAAAATGGAAGTGAATTGGTAAACATAATAAAGTCATTGAAATTAGGAAGCGAGTGATGGTTTAATTACTTGAGATCCATCCCAGAGTTGACCCCAATAAACACTGCCAAATCCACCTTCACCAAGCTTGTTGTCATAATTGAAATTGTTTGTAGCAGCATGTAATTCCTTTAATGAGAATATCCTCCATGTTGATTGTTTCTTCTCTTTCTCTTTCCTGTTTAAATAGCAGCAATCAGAAATGAATTGCCCACAATTCAAGAATTTATTGAGGGGGTGTTTGGATTTGGATTATGAAATAATTACTAAGAGTTGAAGAATCAGAATAAATATCATTGATCAGTTTATTGCACATCCGTAACAGAAAAATAGATGATGCAACAATAAAATTATGCATCGAATTCAAGCACTTTATGCAATTAACGCATTAAACCCTAATTAGACTTGAGTTTAGTGGTATCATACAAAATTTGTTAACTCGGTTGGGGTTTTGATTAATCAAATGAATAGTGGGGAAACAAAACATACCGATCGGAGCGAGTTGTGCAACAAAAGAACGAGCGAAAATCCATAAGTTCAAAAACCCTCAAAAAAGGTCTTGACTGCTTCGTGCTTCAACACAAAAACGATCAAGAAGCCTACTAATAATAAATTGCACTATACCAAGGTAAAGGAGCAGAAAACCGAGTACACCCCCATAACGAGGTTTTACCAGAAAACGAAATTGAAAACCCTTTTAACGATTGCTTCGAAAGAAAGCAATCGAGTTACGTGCTGTCCTCCCAGTCAACTTGTTCTTTGAAGATTCGATGTTAATAATCTTCGAAAGCGTAAAGTAAACAGCTAAATTTGTGAGGGGAAGCCGACATTTTTGGAGAGAGAAAGGAGATTGAAGCTTAACACGGTCTTCTTCCCATTCATCAAATCAAGCCTTTGGACTTCCAATCCCCTTTTCTCTTTCAAATTTTCTTCTTTTTCCGGGTTTGGTAGTGGGGTGTGTGGGTCCAACGGCTAATTTAATATTTCATTATTTTGTTTCTTCTAGTGAAGAAATTGTGGTATTTTTTCAAATTGAGAAATGATCCTCCTGTCAAACTTTTAACTATAGTCCTTAGCCTTTCTAAGTTGAGGGGTGTCTTTGGGTTCTTAGCCGGTAACGGATAACCGGATAGCTGTAGTTTTTTATTACTTTCGTCTTAAATTGATAGTTTATTTTTTTGACCGTTGAAGTCTTTTTTCTTTAATTTTAACCTTAAATATTTTTGATTTTGATAGATAATTATTGATGCAAAATATATGAATGGATTGTATTTTAATTGTTTTTTTTATTGTTATAATTTTATTAAGTAATATATAACACAAATAAAAATATTTAAGGTCAAAGTTAAAGAAAAAAGACTTCAAAAATCAAAAGTGGACTATCAATTTGGAACGGAGGGAATATTTGTTATATGAATGTTTGGTAAAGTAGTAGGAATCTTTTGAAATATATAAAATTATATATAAGGACAATTGTTATATATATATATATATATATATATATATATATATATATATATATATATATATATATATATATATATATATATATATATATATATATATATATATATATATATAAGGCATTTATGAAAATTGATTTAAGAAGCTTAGCAACGTCTTGTAAATGCTACATGAAATAACTTTTAGATTTGGGGCGTTTTGTTTATACTAAAAAATAAATGTGCGTACTGTGACACGAAACTTTTTGTTTAAACTAGCGCGTTATGTCAAAAGCTAGAAGCTCTTAAATGCTCCCAAACGTTTTGTGTCAAACACGCTCTTAGTTTGTTGTTAGAGATAAAATCATATCCAATAATATCAAATCAAAGAGTAGGTTTTCATATCTAAATACGTATCTAAGTATCTTAAATTTCATATATTCGAAACTTCGAATAGGAATCATATATACCAATATTAGATATTCCAAAATTTCATTTATTTTTCTAGAAAAATATAATAATATCATCTATTACTAATAGTGGTGAGTATGAGGTGGTATTAATCGGTAAAATCGAAAATTTTGATTTTCAGGTTCATACTATTAGAAGTACATTCCAATAAACATATATATATATATATATATATATATATATATATATATATATATATATATATATATATACTAGCCGTTTACCCGCGCCAAGCGACGGGTGTGACAATGGTGGTTGAATGCTGAAAGATGAATTAAACCCTAGAAATGGAAACGTCAGCGATATATATCCAAGATTTGTGAACAGAAATTGCGAGATTTGAGGAAATACGGAGATAAGGAATGAACCGAGGCAAAATAGCCTAAGAATAGGGGATAAGAGATTTGATCTTTTCAACTGTTGACCATATGTACTCTACTCTTTTTGTAATGCATAAATTGATTGTACAAATGCATTGTATGTTTGTACGACTTAAAATTCAACATTTGACCAAAAATGTTTTATAAGGTAATAAGATATATATATATATATATATATATATATATATATATATATATATATATATATATATAGCATAAAGAGTTTAGTGATAGGAACTGAGGTCAGTGGCGAGTCTAGTACAGAAAACCACATGGTTCCTTTATTGGGTTCAACCGAGTCGATTGTAACAGCCCACAAACAGTAATAAAAATTTTCATTGGAAGTATATCAAATCATTCATCAATTATTTCAAAATCCAACACCAAATCATAATATTTAAAACATCATAGTACAATTGTTCAAATTGCGGAAATCATGAGGAGAGGATGATATGCCATCATGCCAGGCACTTCCCTTTTGAATCGGGAGTACCTGAAACCATAAACATAAACTGTAAGCACAAAGCTTAGTGAGTTCCCTAAAGTACTACATACCAAACATACGAATATGGGCCCCGCCTTAAGGCCTTGCCATGGGGTATATTTCAACCCGAACATGCCATAGTAGGCCCCGTCCTAGGTATATTTCAACCCGACATACCATACTGGTCCCCATCATGGGGTGTATTTAAACTCGATCATACAAACAAATATACATCACATAGTAGTTAACATTTTATATAACCGGATAATGCACTGACATCGGTGCCTTCGACCTATGGGTACAGTGAGAAAACTCACCTCATAGACAAATGAGAAAACAGAAATCGTTACTCCAAAATCAACTCTACCAGTCACCTTTACAAATATAGTGACCAATACTCAGATTATAGATCAAAATACCCAAAATACCCTTAGGTCAAACCTGTTGGGTTTTGAGCATTCTAACACTCCTAAGTGTACATGCAACCCTAAATACCTTGGATCTATGTTTTCTCTATTATACATGCAAATATGAATATCCAAGGTATTATCCTAACTAGCATATTATGAAGTACAAGTAATATAAAACTAGTAGAATTACATACCTCTTTGTTGGTGCTTGATTCCATGGAGCTCAAGAGCCTAGTGCCCCAAATGTGACACCTCAAATGGTTCACACAACACCATGAACATTTGGAATAACCATGAGAGAAAATATGAGTTCATAGAAACTGGCTTGCCCTCTATATTATGCACTAGTGCCAATTTCACCAACCAATGGGGTCTTTATATAGTGTGCACATTAGGGTTACACCATGTAACCCATGTCTTTACCCATTCCTTATACTCCATGGGTTTTAACCTCCATGGAGTATCCATGGGCCACCACATGGGTTAAACCCAACATAAGGAATCATGGATCACAAGCCCACATATATAAGAATCAATGATTTACATAATCAATCCCCATATATTTAATTAGTCTCTTTTGATCACTAAATTAATTCCAGATTAATTCTTGATCAATACTAATTAAATAATATGATTTCATATTAATATATTAGAACTTATAATATATTAATATGTCATAAATATCTTCTTCTCATTAAAAGGTCTACCAAAATGTTTCGATGCCATGAAACCCAAATGGACCATGCCAGGTCGGGTCAAGTATATACCAATTATGGTTATGGACTAAGACACTAATCCAACAAAACCTTAGTCAAAATCCAGGTCAAAGTCAACCGCGTCAACTCGGTGAGTACATTAGGCGTACTCAACACGTACACGGGGCGTACAAGTGTTTGAACAAACCACTAAGGGTTGGCCATGTACGCACAACGTACCCTTTGGTACGCCCAACATACGCTGTTGCCACCAGCTCAACCCATTAACTGCTTAATCCTTAAGCACTTTCTTCCAAAATCCAAATTTAGACCCTAAAAGGTGTTCTTAACCATAAAGTTTCCAACTTTATGGTTTTGCATTGCTAATAAGATCTTAACATCAAAAACCCTAGCTTCTTGACCCATTAAGACAACCTATATCATGCATGAGAAGAAAATAATGTCAAAGATCATATTTTTATGACTTAACACACCTTATAACATCTGAAAGGACAACTCAAACGTCTTGGAGTACTCTATACTCACAAGGATCAAGATTTGGGACAAAAAGGTGCCAACTTTAAGCTAAAACTAGATCTAGATGAAATACTCATCAAGGTTGGAGCTTTATACCTCTAGAAGGTGCTTTACACCTTCTAAAACTAGATCTAAATGAAATATTCATCAAGGTTGGAGCTTTATACCACCAGAAGGTGCACAAAGGAGTGCAGATGTTGGATCCAAGGTCTTGAGTAAGACACTACGACTTCAAAGCTCTTCCTTCACCACCAAGAGTAGCAAAATGGCACCAAAAAGATACTCCAAGCTTCAAAATGCATTTACATATTTTAGGGTTTCTAAATGAGGTCAAAGAGGAATGGAGGTTGGAGCTAAGGAGGGGTATGGGGCTATAATGATGCTTAAATAGGGTCCAAACCTTAAAATTTAGGGTTTACACCGTGGCCATGTACGCCCAACATACACAAGCCTGCCTAAATAATTACAAAATTGCCATTAGGGACTAGTTTTGCAAATCATTCAAAAACCAAGGATCAAATTGAAAATAACTGGAAAACAAGATGTTACAATTCAAAAGAAAATTGGATTTAACTGAGCAGGTTCGACCAGAAAAATAATCGATTTGGCATGTATAGAAATTAGTTGTCATTTCTTAATCTTTTTTACTAAAGCCAACTTATACTTGAAGGAAGTCAACATGAACTGTGCCTCAACACGTTTATGGTGTGGAAGTGTAAAAGATGAAATATCTATTTATAATAGAAAAATCTCTCACAATTTTCTTTTGGAGTAGATGTAGGGCTCCTTCGTGCCGCCAAATATGATATGCATTAATTGTCTATAGTTTATATCTCTTTTTTTCCTTTTTCTTTTGATAAAAATTTTATGTAGGTCCTTCGTAATATTTAAGGTAGTTCCCAAAAAAATTATATATAATTATTGTATAAATATAAAATTTAAGTGGGTCATGTGACCCACCATAACTCTACATAGACTCATCCCTGACTGAGGTTGATTTCTCCCGAGATGCATAATTTTGCAAAATCGTCCATAACTCGCTCAAATTAAATCATATTTGGACGAAATTTTACATATCTCCTTACTAACATGAATTAAGGGTGTTTCAATAAAAAAAATTATGTTTTTGGTCTATAATTACCCATGATCTAAGCTACGAGACTTGTATAAATGCACTACCGAACTTGTACTTTCGAATTGGCAAAAACTCATTGTAGTAAAGTTGCTCAAAATCATCAATTTACTTGGTAAAATTTCTTTTGTGATCGAGAAAATGTTCATGGATTTCGAGTTGCCAAGCAAAAAGTGATTTTGGCTAAGTTTAATCGGGTTGAGTCATCTTTGATCACCGGATGATCGTATACTTCTAAATTACCAAAAACGCATTGAATGAAAGTTGCTCAAAAATCATTAATTTACACAAAGATCTTGGTGACAAGAATAATGATTAATTTCATTGAGGATGCATAATTTTTAGAAAAGGAACGAAGTTGGGGAAAAACAAGTCAACAAGGCTTTTTCTTATGTACCCGAGTTCATGAAAATTGCTCAATTTTTGAACATTTCAAAAGTATATTATGAAAAATTAACAATCCTTATTAATCAGGATTCATGAGAAATTAAATAAATTCATGATATACTTATTATTATTTCTATTTGACAAAAATTTTAATTTTTTTTGTTAATTAGTAGCTTTTCTGATGTACTTGGGTTCATGAGTATTGTTCAAATTTCGAACTTTTCAAAAAAAAAATCATATATTATAAAATGTTAATACCTCATATATACACATATCTATGTAAGTAAAATCAAGAAAATATATTCGGTTGACTATGTTGGTTAAGTCATCTTTGGGTTTATTAATTTTCTAAATGGTATTGAAGTAACAAAATCATGGATCAAACATTCAATAAAAATCTCTTCATTCTTTGATATTTGATCAAGATATGTGATAGAATCTGACAAACTAGACATGTCAATAACATATCTGCTTGTTAGCTCACCCATAAAGGATGCCACATACCATTGTTTGTCAGATGATACCCCTAAAGGCACAAGTTCTTTACATAATTTATGTTCCTCCAAATCTTCATCCCTAATATTTCTTCGTGGCTCCCAAATCTATAATCTAATACTCGCTTTTCAGTAGCGCCTTCAAATCATTAATTCCAGCCATATTCTTGACTGCAATGAGCATATCATCCATGCGTAAAATCAAATATATGTAGAACCATTAGAAAAATCATTTGAATAAACGAAATTATCATAATAATTTCGAATTAGTCGTGTGAAATAAAAAATAAATAAAAGCTATTGTACCATTTTCTTGGAGACTACTTCAATCCATAAGTAGATTTCTTTAGCAAACAGACATAGTCTTTCTTCGAATCAAGGAACCCTTCTCCATGGGACGTGTAGATCTTCTGATCTAAACTTACATATCAAGTTGTTCAAGATTCAGATCAAGTGAACTCACAACGTCTAATAAAACCCGACTTGTTTTGTGCTTCACGATAGGTGATGATACCTAGTAATGGCCGATTCCTTCTTTATGTGAAAACCCTTTTGCCACCAACCTTGAACCTTGCTATTTTTGATGGGTTATAGACATAAGAACATCCAATGTGCTCATGCAAACCCTAATGTTTGGATCTAGGTTTCTCTATTGTACATGCAATGTATCCAAGACTTACAATCTTAGATCTAACATATTATAAACTGAAATTAGGGTTTAGAGAATTACCTTTGATTGTTATATAGCAATAACAATCTCAAATCCACCTTGTAATGGCTTTATAAATCTTAGAGTCACAAGTGTCACTCCTCTAATGGCTTACAAACACCAAGAGCAAGAGGATGAAGAATAAGGAGAATGGAGGCTGCCCAAAACGTCCAGAAACCCTAGTAGAACTCTTCTCCCCATTTTTGGGGCTTAAGGGTACTATATATACATGTAGGCTATTAGGGTTTTCAACTAGGAAACCCTAATCTGACTGCTTAAGCCCTAAGCAGCCCATGGACCCTTTTAGAATATCCCTTGGACGATTTCTAATGGGTTTCCCCATAGAATTCGTCCAACCTATTATTCCAAGGTGATCCATAGCCCAAATGCAATTATCTTATAATTACAGTTCTAGTCCCTTAAGTTTAATTAATCTCTTTTAGCCACAAAACAAATTATCAATTAATTCTTGACTAATATTAATTAAACAATATGATTTCTCCTTTAATATATTATTCTCATAATATATTAATAAATCATAATTAATCCTCTCTCTCCATAATTCATCCTATCAAGTTGCTTTGGTGAAGGCAACCCAAAAGGACCATGCACCATCGGGTCAAGTACAAACCAAAATAGTTATGGACTTAGACACTAATCCAACAGTCTCCCACTTGGATAAGTCTAATAACTATTATGTGTATGACTTCAGATCCTGATCTGTAATCGTAGCTTTCAAAAAGTCGCTGTCAACTCTGATCTTATCAGAAGTGTGTCCTTTAGATAAGGGATCATATATTCCTCCATTCTAGATATCGTATAGACGCGAGACATGAATTCGAATCATTCTCTCTATACTGTTTCCCGACTTCCGATTTATGACGACTGACAACAGACTACAATTGAACACATCAAATTAGTCTCGGCTTGGCCAAGCGCTTATGTGCCATCACTAAATCATCGAGGGCCCCAAAGATATCGTTTTTATCCTACTTTGGATAAAAGGAACGGATAAACTTTGATTCAATGCTTGCTTGCACTCACTTACCAAATCACACACAACAATATGTTTTATAACACCAAGTTACTGGTGCGTTTACATATTATCAATGTGTAACCGACTCGCAATACACAACTCACACATTTCGGTTTCAAGAATATAAGATGTTATCGTCTCACCAATCATTTGTGATACAATTCATGAAGTGATCTATGTGAGCATGGGTTTAATCCAATGCTCAAATCATATTCGTAAGCACTCATGAACGTTGCAACAAACATTTGCTTATGTCTAATACATTTTAGACAATCCACACACCAATTCACGATAGTCTTCATTCATACCTACTTCCAACATATGAACGACTGTGGTCCGTTCAAATAATTTGATTATTCTGAAATAATTTAATTATTCAGGAAGTCAAAACATGCAAAGTGAAACACAAGAATAATACTAATCCCATATGGCCCCAAACTCTGGGTATAAATAAAACATTTTATTTAATCACCATATTGATTACTCATTATTTGTTGTTTCAGGTAATCAACTTCTTACTTGAATTATAATAACAATTGTCTCATGCTCTTAGCATGCACACAATGTTTACCTACGGTCCTTACTTTGTGAAATAGATCAAATGAACACATTTCCAATCATACTCATTTCACAACTCCCAATCCTTATTACAAGTGTAAGAATATCAAATTCTTGTCACTTATAGAATATGCTAGATTCTAACGTTTTATGCAATGATCCTTTCGTAAAGTCATAGTACAAAAATCACAATGACTATTGCCAATGAAATTACAAAATCCTCTATTGGAGATTGTTACAAGACAATTCCATAGACGTGATGTCTCTTACTTAAAGTACATTCCTTGAACATCCTTTTGCATAAAATTTTCTAATCTAGACATAGACTCTCAATATCCAACTCCCAATATGGAAACATTTCCATATTTGCCATATGACAACTCATTCTTAATAGGATCTTATCTATTCATACTAATTTCGATATGGTTCATCCAATATCACACTTCCAACTAATCACAAGCGACCAATCCTCAACGAACTTTGGATCGTCCTTTGATAGTTGTTTAATTATTTTAGTCAAAACCGATTCTGGTCCTTTTTCCCTCTAAATGCGCTAGACACTTGGAAAATTTTAGAATGGTCAAATATTATAGCACTTGCAATCGATCCTTTACCCGAAGCGTATGGGACACGATGCATAATGTCTTACATAAAGATCTAATACTTTATCAATCTTTTGCCATAATATTTTATGTGTCACGTTCTCACAATTCGAACTATGAAGAGGGATGACATAGTCATAATCGAAATTTGAGAACGCACTATGTATCCTTGACTAAATTTATTAACATTCCACAACCTAAGACTTTAGATTTGAAATGAAGCATAATATTCTCTCCCTTGATTATAGCAAAACAACTTTTCAACCCTTACGACTTTGCAAAGTATAACTCTTGTTTTCTATAATTAATATTGCTAACTTGAAATACTTGCCTTAATAATCCTACAAGCACAACATTTATGCTCCTACTATCATGATGATTATTATCATATAAGCATAACACTTATGCTCTCACTAGCTTTGACATGTATTCAGAAAACAGCTTAAATTTCAGAAAAACAATACCTATTGAATTTATTAAGTTCATATTTCTAATACCTTATGCTTTGATAATCATTTATCTAAGCTTTTCAAACTTATACACCTTTGCCTTAGATAGCTCATATGTGTGTCTTAAACAATTCAGACTAAATGCCAAATCTCACAATTCTAATTATGGAAAGGGATACCGTAACCATAATCAAATTCGAGAATACAATTTTCACAATCACTATCTTCTTAAAATCTTTCTTGGTGAAAGCATTTCCTCACAGTCATCTTCATGAAGGAGGGAATCTTATGGCACTTAGATTTTAATGGTGTATTTGTTCCTATCCATGCGAATTTGTCCAAAACCAAAGTTTGCGACAAATCCAAACTCTTATGGACCGAACTTTCTTAACCTTGATTTCTTGCCTTATGGTAACACGAGTGCCCACCATGTATTCCAAGTAGTTAAGCAGATCACCCTTTCCTATCAATGTACTTTCCATTGATCATGGTACTTGCCTTTTATACGTTCAAATGAGAACTCATAGAACTCACATGCATAATTAACTCAATTGGAATGGTCATAGAAACAAGATAGTGTCAACATGATAGGTCGTAAACCTCAACTCGTGTGCTAGTGATGATCGATAAGGTTTATTCTTGATTAGTTCTTGAAACTTTTCGAGATCATTAAGACTCCCACTGACTCCTTGACATATAAGATCCTCTTGTCACTAAACATTTCTCGACAAACAAATATTCAAGAGTTTGTGTAGCTTTTATCAAGACAAAACACTTCACAAAATTGGTCCTAGTTGGTCTTTGTCTTATCCAAGACATCACAACTTACCAATTCCAAATGTGCAAGAATAAGAAAACCTTTTTTCAAATTCTACATTTGATGAATGTTATAAACCTTCTTAAGAATTGTCACTCAATGTCACAATCTTAGCTCTAAGACTTGTTTTGGAACGAAGTATGATTGACTTCTTGATTTGACTATTTCTTCAATTCTTGATTCCTCTTCTTAGACATACAATTGCACTAAGACTCGCTTAGAGGATCAATTGAGATATGGTTCTTAATCATTAAGACCTATCATAAAACATAATAAAAGGTACTCTCCCTTCTTCTTAGAATAGAGAAACTTTTATCTTTCTGCCTACTTGATTCTTCTTATTCATTCTGCTATTGATTGAAACTCTTTCAATCAATTCAGAATTACACTTAATCTTATAAGTATAATCATATTTACTAAACCTTTAGTAAATCATGATGAATATCTTTGTCAATCTTGTGGTGGACTTGATCAACACACAACTTTGTGTACTCGATCTCTTAGTCCTTCACTTGACACTTTGTCAACGAATTAGTCTAATTTCCAAATATGAAATTTCTCATTCATCATGCAACCAAGTTGCATGATTCCAAGTTTCTGTCCAATTGAAACTTGGGCAATGAGAAACTCTCCCTATTTGGTAAATTCTTGACATTTCAACAAATTACATAATTAAGAATCAAATCCATTATTGCTAATAGTAGAAACATTCAAACATCAACTTTTCATACATGCCATTGCAAGGATAAATAAATAATATAAAATCAAAATTTATTTTATTATGGAAAAATTTGTCCTTACAATGCAATTCATTGAAAAAATATGTTAATACATATTTCATAGTAATCTATTATAACTCCAAGTAGTAGCTCAAAATTCTAATCTTCAAGCAATGCGATCGAAATCCATTTCTTCACGATTAGATTCAGCTCACTTCTTCCTTTAAGCTTCCTTTCTTTTCTTCGATCCTACAAAACATCAATTGTAATCTTATCATATCATGTATTAAGAATCTAGAATAGGAACTTAAAAAGAGTTAGTTAATGGATTTTACCTAAAGCAGAGCCATACGTTTTGACTCTCCCATCTCTTAGATTTCTTAGGTAAATAGGGCAGCTTTGTCTCCAATGCCCCTTCTCTTGGCAATAAAAGCAAATTGACTCTTTTGGAATAGTACATGGAACTACTTCAAACTTTGCCTTTCTCTTATGATCAAACTTTTCGATCATGGCATGCCTTTCGTTTCCATTTCCTATATCCATAGAGGTCTGGAAGGCAGATTCACCAATCAACTTTGCTTTTCTAGTGTGCCAAACCATTGCTGATTCAGCAGCAATAAGCATGTAGGTGAGATCTATAAGGGTCACGTCGTGGTTCATCATATAGTACTCTCTTACGAACTCACTATATGAGTTAGGAAGCGATTGAAGAACCCAGTCAACAGCTAGCTCCTCACAGACAACGGATCCCAACATTCTTAACCTATCAATGTGTGACTTCATCTCTAGGACGTGTGCACACACCGACTTTCCTTCTTCATGTTTACTTGCCAAAAGGGCTTGAGTGAGCTTGAACTTTTCAAGCCTTCGAACTTGTGGGTTAGAGAGAATAATTGGAGGAGGTGGAGGAAGTGAAGCATGATCTCTTGTTCCTCGATCGAATCCTGGAATATCATCTTCATGTGGAAAGCTTGTTCCACGGGATTTGGGAAGACCATAGTTGTCATACTTTGACATCTACAAAACGGGAGAAAATAAATTCAAGTTAGTTGATTGATTGAGTCCTTAATAAATCACCCAAATGAGATACTAAGGCTAGGACCCAACACAATATTCCACAACTCGGGAGAGGGATGCCGTAACCCAAATTGCATAACATTTGAAGGTAAGTGAATGACGATTCACTAATTTTCCACCATGAAAAACTAAAAACATATTAAGTTTTAAATGCTTTGAAAACTCCTAGATCCTTTGAGATTCATTGAACTTTTCAATGGCGTGTTTAAATCTCGATATGCCCCTCGATTTGTGACTGGGATGCCGAGGATCACAAAACTGGGTGTGAATAACCATGCAAACTTACATGGTGCCCCCACATGTTACAGTCAACTATTTGATGTGCCGGTTAACCACACACCCTCCACCGAACTGTGACAAACATTGAGTCACCCTTCGCTACCTTTGACTAGAACCATTTAGTGTGCCGTTTAACCACACACGCTTCACTAACGTCTTCGCAAGGGTACAAAGTGTAATTTCATGGAATTGCATCAATGCACTTTTGCCTAAAGTAACTAAGATTGGGAATTTGTAAAACATTTAGTTACTTTTGTACTTCATTATACTTATAATGGAAGGTTTCTGTCCTATCCTACCCGTTCGGCTAACGACCCTCCACTAGTCAAGAGTGCGGTGGGTAAGAGTGGATACCCATTCAATCGCCATTTTATAGACAATTTCCTTAAACACCCCTTATAGACCAGCTTCGTGAATGAGGCCTACTAACGGTAAGACTGACTTTTACTCATACATATATATAATATTAGACTTTTAATGTTATATATAGTATAGGGTGTATTTTACACTTTAAAATACTAGGTGGTCAAATTTAATAATTATACTTTTAATTTAATTAAATTGTAAACCAAAACTTTATGGATTTATTAAATCTCTTTTAATTATACACTTTAATTAATTAATAAAACCATAAAGGGTGTGATTTGAACTTTTCAAAACAATACTAGGGTTTTAGAATTTAACATTTCTAAATTAAACTTTTAATCAACTTTTAAATTCCAAAACTTGAGGGCAAGTTTTGAAACATTTCAAAACATTAGGGTTTCAACTATTTAAATTTCAAAACAAAAGCTTTAAGTTCAAATTTAAACCACAAAACTTACATGGGTACAATTGAAACTTTTTCACAACACAAGGATCAAATAACAAATAATAGGAATTAAACAATTAATTTTGTCATTATCTATATTTGACCTAATTTCAATTTCTTGCAAGATAAGTTACTCAATTAATACAAATAATCAATCTTTAATCATATAAGGAAGTTATTATCTAATCAGTTGGTAATTATCTTGTGTTTTGGCAAGGATAATCTTTTAGAAACATTAAAAATCGTATTTTATAAGTTTAAAACGAATATGGTAATTATCCTTAAGCAAAACAACAACAAAATCCTAAATTCCCTCTGTCTGACGCACCGACTCGCCGAGTCACACATTGGAACTCGCCGAGTAGGGCAGACTCGCCGAGTCCATGTAGTGACTCGCCGAGTCAGTTCGAACAGAAGGCCAGAATTCGATTTTGAGTTAATAATTCAACATAGCATCACATAGAATAGAAACCAACCAAGGCTCTGATACCACTGATGGGTTATAGACATAAGAACATCCTATGTGCTCATGCAAACCCTAATGCTTGGATCTAGGTTTCTCTATTGTACATGCAATGTATCCAAGACTTACAATCTTAGATCTAACATATTATAAACTGAATTAGGGTTTAGAGAATTACCTTTGATTGTTATATAGCAATAACAATCTCAAATCCACCTTGTAATGGCTTTAGAAAGCTTAGAGTCACAAGTGACACTCCTCTAATAGCTTACAAACACCAAGAGCAAGAGGATGAAAAATAAGGAGAATGGAGGCTGCCCAAAACATCCAGAAACCCTAGTGGAACTCTTCTCCCCGTTTTTGGGGCTTAAGGATACTATATATATACATGTAGGCTATTAGGGTTTTCAACTAGGAAACCCTAATCTGACTGCTTAAGCCCTAAGCAGCCCATGGACCCTTTTTGAATATCCCTTGGATGATTTCTAATGGGTTTCCCCATAGAATTCGTCCAACCTATTATTCCAAGGTGATCCATAGCCCAAATGCAATTATCTTATAATTACAGTTCTAGTCCCTTAAGTTTAATTAATCTCTTTTAACCACAAAACAAATTATCAATTAATTCTTAACTAATATTAATTAAACAATATGATTTCTCCTTTAATATATTATTCTCATAATATATTAATAAATCATAATTAATCCTCTCTCTCCATAATTCATCCTATCAAGTTGCTTTGGTGAAGGCAACCCAAAAGGATCATGCACCATTGGGTCAAGTACAAACCAAAATAGCTATGGACTTAGACACTAATGCAACAATTTTAACATCATAAATTCCTTCTTTTATTTTAAATACCCATTTACATCCTATTGGGTTTTCTCATTTTGGTAATGGAATGAGATCATGCGTCTCATTCTTCCCAAATGATTGTTTTCTTCATAAATCACCATTAACCAGTTTGTTGCTTCTTTACTCTCTACAACGTCTTTGTATCATTGAGGCTTGTTTATATCAGTGTCTTCTCCAATCTTCAGTGCATATGCTACATAATTAATATCAAAAGAATTTACAAATCCATTATATCTATTATCTAACAAGTTTTTGAATGTTCCTTTTTTGCCTTTTTTCTTTTATAATTCCATCAATCTTTTTTCGTTCGGCACCAACAACACTAGAATCTTGCTCCATAGGTTGATCTTTAGATTAATATTTTGTAGGTTTCTCCTTGCTGATTTGTTTTTTTTTTTTCATTTATCACAACTCTGTCTAGGTCTGTGTTACAAACTCAACCTTCTGGTTAGCAACCTGATTTTGTTTCCCTGCATGACTTGTATGTTCTCCTTTTTGATTATTCATGATATATTCACCAAAGGTCATATTGTTAGGGTTCATAATGTAATACTGTATTGATATTTAAATGCAAAATAGTGTTCGGTTTTGATGTAATAATTTCACTTGTATTGTGAACTGCATGTTGTGTTTGTATTTTTGTACTTAGGATTTGCAAATTATCTTAGCTTGTTTTGACAGCTATGTTATGCCTAGGTGTCCTGACCTTATTGATTGGAAGCATAACTGACCACCTTATGTGCCATATATAAGGTTAGTTAGTTAGTAGTGGAGAGTATCTTTTGAAAAGGAGTCTTACACAATTGTAATGACATTCCTTTTTACTCTCTAATGAAAAGCCAAATTCTATTTACATCCTTGTGTTCATTCGTGATTACCTCTTGATATGATTTCATTCTAAAGAATCTTGCAATGTAACAAGTGGTATCAAAGCCAAAATTTCTCTAAGCTCTTTTTCTAATCTCTACATTCGATCTTGTTCTTTGTGTTTTTTTTGTTTTGTTCTCAAAATCTCTTAGATCTATTCCACATTTTGCAATTGCTTGCAATTTGATCTAAAGTTCTTTGTTCAGATTATGCATTTTGATTTGAATTCTGTTTGTGCCCAATAAATTGATTCTTTCTCAAATTTTTCTTGAAATCATGTCTTAATTCGTTGAAACTAAATTTGCCTACCAGTATTGGTTCTAATACTCGCATTCTAATTCTTTTTCCAAAGGATTATGATGTCTAGGCTATGCATTTTGAAGAATACATCACCGGAATTGAAGTGTAGGAACTTACTTGGGGGAGTCAATCACTGTTGAACCACATAAATTTACTAAAACAGGGACATATGTTTCTAGTCAGAGTGATTATGCAAAAATTATTGAACGGAATGAACTCCAACAAGATGAGAAAGATAGGCTTCACAATGATCATAGAGAAAAAAGAGAGTTTAGATTGGCTCTCACTCCAAATACTTTCAAATTGGTCTGTTCTCTTCAAATGGAAAATCAAATTTGGAAACGATTGAATGAGTTATTAATATGATTTATATATACTAGTTTTTAATTTATAAACCAAACAAATCTTAAATATATTAAACACAATAGGGGGGGGGGGGTACCTAATCGAGCAATAGAATAATGCAGGTAAGTCGGGTGTCATACATAAGGGGAAAATATTGATTAAAAGCTAAAATCTCAACTAAAGTTAACTAATTTAAATAACATAAATAAGGGGTTGTTCTAATTTTCAAGTTCAGAAACTTAATTAATAGCAATAAACAAAAAAATAACTTAAACTCATGCAAAAAAAAATGATTTTTAAGCTAAGATTAAAGAATACTTTCGTTTAGGTACGATTCACCTATTATCTATGGTTGATTTTATGGATAGTGAAATGGATTTAAGTTTCATTGCTTACTAATTCTTATTATTATTAGCATTATGTTCAAATTACTAATCCTTTGCTTTAATGAGATTGTTTATTCATTGATCAAGTGGACAAACAATCAAATAAACCAGTATTGAGTTCGAATTATTCAAGATTTGAATAATGAATGATATTAATTGTAATTAACACCAATTCTATATATGAATGTTCATCATAAACTAGCTACCACATTAATTCTATATATGAATGTTCATCATAAACTAGCTACCATGTTACTTTATCAACTTGTCTATAATTTCATAAGTCACAAAATCATAAGATTCAAGCATATTAGGATAGATAGTTCATCTAATCCTAATAAAAATCAACAATAAATAGAAAAGTTTATTATATTAACACAATAGGATCTTTATCAATGTAAGGTTTCAAAGTACTCCATGGATTACGACAATGGGTCCCCTTGATGAAGTGTAGGTTAAAAGCCCAAGACTTGTCTTTTCCCTATAAATAGTCATGTATTATTCATAATTAGGGTTAAGAGTGAGGCAAAATGTAGCCGCCACGTTGTGAGGTTTCTTATGTAGAGTTGGATTCTTTAGTCTATTCTAAAAGTGTAATCTATGCCGTTTGAATAAATCTAGTGATCATTCGACATATCTTCGTATTTATGTTTGTTCTTATTTTCTGCATCTTGTTCAAAAATCACAATTAGGGTTTTAATACCAACAAGTGGTATCAGAGAAAGTCTTTGAAGATCTATTGATTTTTGAAGTATCGGTTCTTGGTTTGATGATTTTCTACACAAGTTATTGAAGATTATTGGTGTTTTGGCGATATGGAATCAAGATTTTTGTTCGAGCTACCGTTCAAGAAGATTTATGATGTTTTCTACTGTTCATCTGGGTATAATTTCGATCCAATTCTCCTTTTATTTTTAATTTGTCTTTGGATCTGATCTGAATTTGTACCCTAAACCAAATCATCTAGCCCAATTTTTGATCCATATTCATTCAGCTGATCCCATACTGTTCATGAGCCCATTATTGTCGATTACTGTTCATCGTTTAACACATATATCGTTGTTGAAATTGTATGTTCTGAATCCACAAGTCAAAATCCTCTATTCAAAATTAAGCGTTCAACTTCATGTCGATTAAGCGTTATGATGTTCTGCTGGATTTCATAATTCTCGATTTCTTGTTTAATATTAATCGATTTGGTCTTTGGATCTGATTTCATGTATCTAACTGTTCGTAACTTGTTCCCATCTGAGTTCTTTTGACCTGTTCAACATCGATTTTGTTTTCTAATTGATAATGATTTTTCTGGATGTTATTAAACATGAATAATCTTTTGTTATTGTTATGATCGACTGTGATTTTGGGGTCTAGAATTGTCATTCGATGTTTTTGAGTTTAAAGAACAGATGAAGTATTGTCAAGAACAGATGAAGATGGTGATAAATTTGATTGAAGTTGTGATTGATCCTTAAATTGATTTGTGAAAATCAATATGGTGTTTGTCAAGTATTGGGTTCCGATGGCCAACGTTTTTCAAGATTCAATAAAGGAATCAGATTTGATTTACGATTTGGAGACTAAATCGAAATTGTGAAAATTTTGTTTGAATTCGGAACGATGATGAAATTGAATGCTTGGTATTGGAACAATCATTCAGAACCAAAGATGAATCAGAACGAGATGAAAGAATGTTTCAAAATTATGATGGCTCGTTTGGAATACAATTGGAACAAGACAGAATGGATTATGAACGCAATCAAAATGAAGGAATTGGAACAAATACATTTTTTGTATCTCGATTTGGATGGTCAAACTCAATAAGTCAAAATCAGATTCATTGGAACTAGAACATGATTCACAATAGGAATTGTGATGTTCTTACGAGTCAATGCAAAAGTCAAAATAATGTTACATGCGAACGTTCAACTCGCACTCGTTCTTCTCCCCTGTTTGCTCAACAACTAACCTGTGACTAGATTAGGTGTTACGGGAGATTCACATCGGGTTTGTGATAGACGGATTTGGAGCAAAAGGTCAAGCAATCTGGGTTCACACTCGCTTTCACCCACGATCATTTAAAGTTTGGGTTTGTGTTTGACATTGGTTCACAGGGAACCTCTTACATGCGAATGTTCGTTGACTGTGTGTAGCACCCGATTCCTTGTATGAATTTCATTCAAGTATTATTCATTTTTTTGCCTAGAACTCGGCGAGTTGATGGCTAACTCGACGAGTAGGATCAACTTGGACACGGGAGTATAATGACCTACTCGACGAGTCGGCGGCCAGACTCGACGAGTAGGCCCTGACTGGACAAAACCCTAATCTAAGGGATTGCACCCTATTTAAGCATCTCATTCAGCCCCCCATTCGTCCCTATTGCTCTCAGAACTCTCCATATCAAAACCCTAATCGTTTGTGTAAAGATCTAAGGCCTTTGTGGTGGTTTTTGGTGATTTTGGAACATAAGAAGGAAGAGAAAGGCTTGAGGAATCAAGAGGAGGCCAAAGGAGTTTGAGTTTGTGCACCCTCTGCAGTTCTTTAGAGGTATAAAGCCGATACCTTGCTCTTTCATGTTTTAGATCCCTTTTTGGGGTGATTTACGGATTTTAGGAGCCATACTTGGTGACTAATCATGAGTGCAAGCATGGTTGGGGGCTAAGACTTCAGATCCAAGGTCTTTGAGGCGTTACAAGGCAGAAAGGGACTGATTTTGGAGCCTTTGAGAGCCCCATACATCTTAAGAGTCTCATTTAGGGACATTTGAGCTCATAGTCCCATGCATGCACGTAAAGTTTGTAACTTTACGAGCTAGATTGATATTAGAAGCCTAGATCTATCTTTTGGTCAAGTGTTGTACATCAGAAATCAAGAAATGAGACTTAGTCATTCTCGACTCGGCGAGTCCATGGCTTGACTTCCCTTTTATGTTGTAGTTCGAAGGAACCTAGTGAGTGTTAGAGTGGTCTTAGAGGGGTCCGGGGGAGTGACCCAACGCATTAGACTTAGCCATAGACCTGGAAATCATAGGACTCGACGAGTTGCTCATACAACTTGGCGAGTCAAGAGCAGACTTGTTCATAGGATGGGGATGAACTTGACGAGTTGTTCATACAACTCGGTGAGTCGGATGAAGGTTCATTCGAGGATGTTTTAGAAGGAGAAATCATTGAGTCATTGCTAAACTCGACGAGTAGGGGCATGAAGAAGGGCATATGAAAGGATAGGGACTCGACGAGTTGGCGGCTTAACTCGACGATTCAGGTCAACTGGAAGTTGACTTTGACTTTGACTTGGTCAGGGGTAAAATAGTCATTTTACCCTAAGAGTAGTTATCAGTGTCTGATTAAGTGTTTTATTGATTTATAGCTGGAGGATCACCAGAGCAGCAGTCAGACATCTGCCGATCAGCTTTTCAGCAATCAACCTTACGAGGTGAGTTACCTTCCAGTAGAAGTGGGTATAAGGCACCAATGCCGGCCCACCAGTAGGAGTCGTATGTTAGATGATTGTCTTTGTGATATTCATCTAGGTTTGCTACTACCTGATATGTTATGTGCTAGTATGATATGATGTTATATGTTTGTAGCAGTAAGGGGATATAGTCCCCAAGATTTCCAGTCGATAGGGCCGAAGGGGTTAGTCATACCCAATCATGCTAGATAGAATATGATTATGTGCTACATGTTATGTGGTAGTAGTAGAGGAGTGAAATAGTCCCCAGTATCCGGTCGAGAGGACCGAAGGGGAGGCCAGCACCCAGGTATGCTAGGCAGTATCCGGTCGAGAGGACCGAAGGGGAGGCCAACACCCAGGTATGCTAGGCAGTATCCGATTGAGAGTATCGAAGGGGTAGGTCGGGCACCCATATATGCCTGAAAGTATATGTATGTTATGCGGTACGATGGGGGAACTCACTAAGCTTCGTGCTTACAGTTTTCAGTTTTGTTTCAGGTACCTCTTCAGCGAAGGGGAAGGAGCTTGCGCGGTAACTTCACATCATACACATACACGTTGGATTTCCGCATTATGAGATTCTTGGGATTGTACTCTGACGTTTTTATATTTATGGTTTGGTTTTCAGACATGAGATATTAGTTTTATGAAATGATATGTCTTCACTATGTTTTCTTACGGAAGTCTTATAAATCAGTTAATTAAAAATGAAATTTTTGGACTCGAAATTTGGGATGTTACACTGTGATTCGCTATCGGTTGATTCACCTGCAAAAGCTCTCAATGTTAGAAGAACGAACCTGTTGACTCGATTCGCATCTCACAAACAATCTCTATGTTCGGAACGAAAGGTGAACTGGTTTGAAATAGAGACTGCGAATAGCTTGGATTCGCAAGTTTGCGCTCGGAAGGAAAACGATTGGAATAATTTTTCTCACTACGAAGGTTTCGTAATTGGTACATATTGCTGTTGATGTTCGCTTTTATCCGTTTCAATGGGGAAGATGACTTAAGTTTCACTTTTGGCCCCTGTAACTTTTGCAACTTGGTGATTTTGGTTCAAATTCAGAAATTGTTACAATTAAAGGGGAAATTGATGTATAGTTACAGTTTCAGTCCCAGAATTTCAGCAAAGTGACAGTTTCAGCCCATTTTTCTGAAAAGTTTGCAAATTTGAGGGCTGGTGAACAGTTTTGGATTTTTTTAACACACACATTTTTTTGTGAACAAAAAATTAAGGATTCCATCAAGTCTTGGTGGTTCAGAAAGTCATTTTTCGCAATAAAGTCAAACTTTCTCGACTTTTTCGGATTTTATACTTCATCGTTTATATCATTTTGTCACGGGGGAGCATAGTAATTTTTTATCCATTCAAGATCATTCTCATGACCATTTGAAGGCTTTATAGTCATGTTTTTTTATTATAATTCTGGGAGAATTTGGTATGGCCATTCAAAATTGGATTTGTGACTTTTGAAATTTGAAATTTTTTATAAAGCTTGTGGTAGAATTATGAAGGTAGCTTTTACAGTAGCAGTTCTTCGTCGAGCTCTTCTAAAGCTTTTACAAAGAAGTATCCTTTACAGTAGCAGTTGTTCATTGAGTGCTTCTAAGGAATTGTTATATCTTCGACTTCTAGTATTTCTCGATAAAGTGGTGTTATGAATCTTAAAATTTGGGTTGTTACATGATAATTTTTGGTGGCTTATATCATTAGCTTATTTGAAGATCATTGTGACTTGGAGGGGGAGCTCTTCAAAGACAAGAAGTTATTCGGTTTCTTAATTCTGAAATGGGTTTTTTTTTGTAGGTTTGGCTTTCTTGAAGATCTTTAGGATTAGATTAGAAAATGAAGTTTAAATACATTACTTTAGTGCTTAGTTCATATATTTTAGACCCCGTTTCTGAAGACTATTAAAGAATTAAAATTCGTGGATTGCTTCAAATATTCCTCGTCGCGATATCATTTCTTATTTGCTAGATGCTTGTTTTGGAAGTTGAAGCATTGTCATCATTCCATACTTTGATGGGGAGATTGTAGGGTTTCAAAGTACTCAGTGGATTATGGCAATGGCCCCCCTTAGTGAAGTGTAGGTTAAAAGCCAAAGACTAGTCTTTTCCCTATAAACAATCATGTATTATTCATAATTAGGGTTAAGAATGAGGCAAAATGTAGCCGCCACGTTGTGAAGTTTCTTTTGTAGAGTTAGATTCTTTAGTCTATTCTGAAAGTGTATTCTATTCCTCATTGTAACTCCCGTGTTTCTGGGCTAAGCGTTAGTAGATGATGTAATAGTCTAGGTCAACCAATGTAACTCATTTTGAAATAATAAAGTTGAATTATTTGAGTATTATGTGAATTATGTGAATTTATGTGCTTTATACTTAATTATAAGAGTATAATAAATAAAGGATAAAAATAAGCGTCAAAATTAAAGTGTGAAATAAACTCAATATCCATACATAAATTTGTAGTGGTCGAACAAGGATTCTGGATATATAAAGAGCGGCGAAATCCGAGTTATAACGAAGAAGTTAAGACCTGTCGAAGTTTTACGGCAAAACCGGCACGAGACCGGGGAACGTAAATAGTGAACTTATGATAGAATACTTTTTAACCTTAGCAATCTAAACAAAAGTTGTAGTATACGTTAAACCGAGAGCGTGCATAAAAAGAACGCCCAAATCTAACTTCGTATGAAGAAGTTATGATTTTTCGAAGTTTCGGATCAGCAGTGCACAACCCGAAACTCAAATTTTTGATCGAGCGATTTTTGGCCAACGTGACCTAAATGAGAATTCAAGATCTCATTAATAGGAGCTTAATGATAAAAAGACAGATGAAAGCAGAGCCCGTATGTAGAAGTTATGAATTTTACGCGGTTAATTAACAATATAATCTCCTCCTACTGTTAAATTTAAGACCGGTCGAGAATTAGCCGACGGAGTCAAAAGGAAAGTTGTAGATCTTGTTTCTACCTACGCGTGGATATAAAGAATGTCGAAAACAGAGCTCGTGTGCGAAAGTTACGGGGTTTAGAAGTCGACAGGATGCTGCTGCAAAAGGGGTGACATGACACAATGTAGGCCACCCATGTTTTGCCACCAGAATGGCGACACCTGGCCATGGAAACGACGAGTTGGAGGCCAACTCGACGAGTTAGGCTACCAGCTAGCCTATAAATAGAGGTTTCGGGTGCAACACATTTCTCACACCATCCCCTTCTACTTTCTCTCTCTACACACTCTCTCTAAGCTCTCACCCCCCCAAATGCCTAGGAAACTTCCCTAGCACTTGAGGAAAGCCTCGGAGAACCTGAAGTCTCCAAGAAGAAGAGTTTTTCGGTCTGAAACTCTGCCTGCATAGAGCCCGATTTTCAAGCAAACTTCTCGGTTTCGTCAAAGAAGGTTATTTTTAGAAGCGAGGTGCTGTCCAAATCACTCCGTATCAGGTGAGTGTATAGTCACTTTCATCTTACCCATAAATATGAACTTTTTATATAAATTATGTGCTATGTGTATATATATGTTATCTGTTTACCTGAGATGTTTGTTGGATGAAAGATCTATACTTCTTTCTTTCAGATCTGAAACTTTTTCCTTCAGATCTACACTTTCTCATCTCAGATTTAAACTTCTTCTTCATATCTAAACTTTATACTTTGAGATCTATGTTGGATGAAAGATCTGAACTTCTTTCTTTTAGATCTGAGACTTTTTCCTTCAGATCTACACTTTCTCATCTCAGATCTAAACTTTTTCTTCATATCTAAACTGTATACTTTGAGATCTATGTTGGATGAACGACCTGAACTTCTTTCCTTCAGATCTGGACTTTTTCTTCAGATCTAGACCGTATATGTATTTTATGCTTTGAAAGTTATGTTGGATGAAAGATGTAAACATTATTTTTCAGATCTAGACTGTATAAATATTTTATGCTTTGAAAGTTATGCTGGATGAAAGATGTAAACATTATTTTTCAGATCTAGACTGTATAAATATTTTATGCTTTGAAAGTTATGCTGGATGAAAGATGTAAACATTGTTTTTCAGATCTAGATTGTGTATGTATTTTATATCTACAAATATGTTGGGTAGAACAATGGGTAGATGAAATAGATGATGTGTGTTAAAATGATGAGACGTCTCGATGTTTACGATGTTTAAGACGATCCAGTCGTCTAGCGGAGTATATTTGATGACCACAGATTTTTCTAGGCAGTCCAGTGGAACGCTAGAAGACTCTCAACCTGTAAGTGTTTTTGAAGATGTACTCCATCCCCCCATGGTTGCCTTAGTTGACATGTATTGCTGAAGAATCCCCCAAGCAGTGTTGTCATCCCGATGAAATTCCTTAGGATAGGTCCCTTATGATAGATGCTTTAGGGACGTAAGATGAGGATAACAGGAACGGGTAATCGGGTTAATGATTGTTGAAAATAATAAACTAATTTATCGTGGGTTGAAAACCCTATATGCTCACCAGACTCCCTAGCCTAACCCACTCAGTTTCTTGTATTACAGGTAGTGGAAAAAGCATAGTTGGATGACTTGATGTGAGATTATGGATTTGAGGCCAGATTATGTTTTGTGGCCTAAGATGTTTATTTCTTTTTGGTTTATGATTATGGTTTGTATCGATGATTGATATCCCGAGTTTTTGTAATGTAATGAAAATACATTTCTTTAAGAAATGCTTTGATAAATTTATGTCATATTTTGTTTTAGGAACAAATTCCGCAATACTTTTCTTAAGAAGTTACTCTGATTTTTATTAGAAAGCATAAACGAAATCGGTTTTTTCTGGCCGTAAAAATGGGGATGTCACACTCATGTTTTGAATAAATCGAGTGATCATTCGACATATCTTCATATTTGTGTTTGTTCTTATTTTCCGCATCTGGTTCATCAAATCACAATTAGGGTTTTAATCCCAACAATCAAACAAGCATAATAAATAAGCAACTAACATAAATCCAAAATCCTGTTAAATTAACACATAGAAGCAAGGATCCTCTACTCTAAACGAGAGTTAGGGTTTTTAACCTATAACCAATGCAAATAATCATGTAAAAACGAAATAAGCTTTGCAACTCATAATTAAAACAAAGAAAAACAAGTGTTTAGAAGTAATTTTGCCTTAGATCTCTTTAATTCAAGCTCTCAATCAAAACCTGGTCTCCAAAGCCTCCAAAGGATGTATCTGGTCTTCAAAATACGGAAGTTTCTTCATGCATAAGTCAGGGAAAACAGAAGAAACGAAATACATGTAGTTTCCAAATAATGTATCCCATGTCGTGGAGAATAGGTCTCCAACATTTACAAAGCATTTAGGGTTGCATGTGCACTTAGAATGTGTTATAGTGCTCAAAACCCAACATTTAGAGAAAACATAGATCCAAAGCATTTAGGGTTGCATGTGCACTTAGGAAGTATTATAGTGCTCCAAACCCAACATTTACATCACATATAAGTTCATGCATATATCATCATTATGGCTTGACAACATCACTAGCATGCTTTGTCCTAATCATCATAGGTAAGTGTTTCCAAGAAAACAAGTCATGCATCTATCACATATAATCATCACAAAACACTATTTTTATCAAGAACCTAACACACCACTCACATCAAAAGAGTAAGCATCTAGCATTTAGGCATCATAAGTGTTCATATATATAAAGGAACATATCAACCCAAAAACATATCACACATAATAGGAGCATAGGCATCCTAAATAGTCTAGGTTCATTCCAGTCCATTTAAGATATAGAATTCCCTAACAAAGTACTTTGAAATCCATAAAATTAACTCACCATTGTAGAAAATGTGTCATCTCTACTCTTCCCCTAGTAAAACACAAATATATATATATATATATATATATATATATATATATATATATATATATATATATGTAGAAGTTTACATGAGTAAATAATAGCATCTTACTACCCAAACATGCTAATTAGTCATTAGGCCAAATTTTCAGATTTTAACATGAAAAAATAGCTTGTTCAAGGCTACTTTAGCACCACTTAAACCTGTAAAATTTCATATTTATTCCATATTTAGGTAGTTCATACTTTTAGCTTTAAAAGTGCTACTTGCACATGTCTAATTGATTTTTCTACAATTTTCTATGAATTTTACAAAACTGCATATCCATGCAACTAATTTCCAACCAGTCAGTGAAAATGGCGGTTTTAGCCTTGGTTAGATACAATATCAGGACCTGGGAAAAATCATGGAAAAACTAGACTCAAAATTGAAACTTAGAGAGTTTACAGATCATTAATCCGACTCTTGATGTTTCTCTCTCTCTCTCTCTCTCTCTCTCTCTCTATATATATATATATATATATATATATATATATATATATATATATATATATATATATATATATATATATATATATATATTTCAAAATAGGGACATATTGGTAATTTTTCAGAATTTTTCAGATTTGAATTTTAAGGGTTAATTGACAACTTAATTCATTAAGCCATAACCAAAATCAACTATAAAGATGGAAATTGAGTTCTTAATAGTAGCAACATGTCAATAAGTTAAAATAACAATTCCAAACTCTCAAGCCATGTTTCAAAGCATATTGCTTTTACGGGATCACAAAGTTCATTGCTAAAAGAGAAAACACCATTAAGGGTTGAGTTTCCTTCACCATTATGCGTTATATTAAGACCTTTAAGGACTGTTTTTAAGGTCTTATGGAGAGTTCAAAACATGAATTTTTATGCAAAAAATTATTACATAAGAAGTCATTAGAATTGGTAGCAACAGAAACATGAATTTTGACATAAAAATAAGCATTTGACTTCACAATTCCAACCAAGTTACTAGTGATTGCAACACTAACATATGAGAGTGGAGACTCAAGAAACAACCAAGGTTGGTTATGAATTTTCAGCCACAATTGAACCCACAAGAAACCACAAGAATCGAAGGAAGACGAACAAGATTTTTAGCACCAACGGAAAGGCAATCAACGCATGATTTCTCTACCAATTCGATAGCAATTGAATCATGAACACGTGAGAAAGAAGGAAATCAAGAACATTCCAATTTTTAGGTCGATTCCACAGCTTTAATTGCACCCTCAAAAATCCCGTCGACCTCCAATACTCTTCTTTCCTATCTCACTCTCTCTTGCGATTGTTTCAACTCCCTCCTCCTTGTTCAACTTTTTTTCCCTTTTACCTACTAATCGACACATCAATAATAGAGAGAACCAAGGACATCTTGGATCGTCCTTTTTTTTGTGTGCTCATGTAGGGCGAAGGAACTAAAAAAGACAGACATATAGGAGATAGGAAAAAGAAACGAAGGGATAGCATCTAATAAACGTGATCATTATTTGGTTTAAAAATCAATTCACAATTTTTACCACCTATTTTCCACATTTTTATCAATAAATACCTTCTTGAAATATTTCCAACCTTTTTATTTCATTTATCTTTTTTTTTTCAAAAAACCAATTAATTAAATCATATACCCTTTAATATATTTGATCATTATTTTAGGTAATAATTAACATCCTTTTTATTAATTTAATTCGATTTATAACCTTAAAACTGAAATAACTTGACAACAATTAATTTCCGAGTAATGGGAAGCTAATGTCATTGATGAAAATATTTTCAGGTCGTTACAACTTAGGTATAATCTTCTTTGGCTTGAGCATTCGTCATAATATGATGGCCAACCTTGTATGTTTGTCATTTTATGTTTTGTTTTGCTCATAGATTTATAATCTATGAAAAATGGATAATTTCTGGATCTCAATCTAATAAGAGATGTATTTGAATAATCCCTTATTTAAGGAAAAAAATTATGTTGATCTTATTATTTCAAATTAGAATGAATCACATAGTAGGGATAAACACTCGTTGATCGCCCAAAACTATTTAAACCACAAAGAAAAAAGAAACTCGAGAACCCTTTCCTTCTTTCTTCTTAGTCAACACATGTACCTCTCATTCCCTTCTCTCGATCAAAGGTCTCTAGGACGGAAACCTTGCGGGTTCATTCCTATTTATAGGTTGCAACTATTTCCATGTTGATAGTATTAACCAAGTTAGGATAAGTTAAGTTTGCTCACATGTCACCCATAGACCATAGTCCTTTCTTTGACTTGGTAGATTTTCCTTCGTTTCCTGTAGGAAATCTATTTTAATAAAATAAATAGTTAGTTTGCAAGTTAATTAAATATCACCATGTACCTAATGTACAACTGTGGCTTAACTGCCATTCCACCATTATCGCTTACATTATACATCATTTTTAGCCTATTAAATTAAAATCCAAATTAATAATTAAAGAAAGGAATTAATTTCTTTAAAAGAATAAAACATCTATTAAATATTTTATAAATCTTTCAAAATTAGTTCACTTTCATATGAGTATCGCTCTCTTCTCCACATTTCATACGACCTTGTTCTCAATTCCCAAATATGAGTGCTTCTAAAAACATGGGCTATCCGAGTCAGGGCCGGCTCAACGAGTTTGGAGGCTCTAAGCGAACCAAAAATTTGGGGCCCTTTGGCATTTACTATACTTCATGTTATAAACCCTCCTCTTTTATCCGGGCTTGGGACCGGCAATAATAAACTAAAAAGTTTACAAATGGCGGAGTTAAAATTTTTTTTTTTTTTATGTATATGTTTTTTGTGAATATATTTTATGACGTAAAGTTAATTTTTCTAGCTTTTTTAGATGCAAATTCTTTAATGAAATTTTCATAATCAATTTCTTTTACTAACTGTTTTTCAATTGATAAAATTGCTAATCCATTTAATCTTTCTTGTGACATTGTAGATCTTAAATAATTTTTTAATAGTTTTAATTTAGAAAAACTTCTTTCGGCAGAGGCAACGGTTACAGGAATAGTTAACATAATCCTATAGGCAACATATGCATTTGGAAAAGAACTAAACTTTTTAATGTAATTAAGTATATTAATAATTGTATCACGTTCTAAATGTACAATATGTCTTAATAGTGTTAGTTCATGAAATAAATCTAAACCATTAATATCTAAGCTATCATCATGCTTTAAAGTTTTTTCAAGATTTAAACAATGTTTTTTTAAAGTATTTTCATCAAATGATTTTAATTTTTCTATACTAAATAGAAAACCAAAAATATTTTTGAACTCATTAAATTGCTCAAATCTACTTTTAAGTGAAGTAATGGCTTTATCTACTATATATAAAAAGTAATCAGTTTTAAATAACTGAATAGGAGTTTTAATAGTTTCATTAGCAACATTTTCATCATATCGTCTATTTCTTTGAATGATACGTTTTTCACGAAATTCTGGTTTTACATTCATTTCTAAAGCCAATTCTTTTGCATAATCTAAAGCCTTTTCAAATCCGTTTTCTCTATATTCTTCAAAGAAACACAAAAGTCCATTTAGTTGATCTATAGCATCATCGATACACATATCATTTGATTGCAAGCTTTTACTAACAATGTTAATAGCAAACAAAACATCATACCAAATAATCATTCCTAATAAAAATTCATAGTTTTCAAGTTCATATGTAGCTAAACATTTAGCCTCACTTTTAATTTTTGGATCTCCACAATTTTTAGATAATTGTAAAAGTGCTTTTCTTAATTGTGGTGCTTGAAATCTAATTGCTTTTACACTTTCTACCCTACTTTCCCAACGAGTTTGCGATAATGATTTAAGTGTTAGGTTTGATATATTATCTTGTAATATTTTCCACCTTTGAGTTGATGAAGCAAATATCGAATATATACGTTGTATAACTCCAAAAAATTCACTAGCTTTTTCACACGAATTAGCCATATCACAAATTACTAAATTTAAACTATGACAACCACAAGGAGTGTAGAATGCTCTAGGGTTAATATCTAACAATCGTTTCTGTACACCTTGATGTTTTCCTTTCATATTTGAACCATTGTCGTAACCTTGACCCCTAACATCATTTATATCTAGTCCTATATTTTTAATTTCATCAACTATAGCATCATATAAGCCTTTACCGGTTGTATTATCTACAACTAAAAATCCTAGAAAGTACTCCTTAACTTCTATTGGAGTGGTTGAAAGATCTAAACATCGTAAGATAATTGACATTTGTTCCTTATGACTTGTATCAGGAGTACAATCAAGTATTATTGAAAAATATTTAGCCTCTTTTACTTTTTTAATAATTTTAGTTTTAACTTCTTCTCCTAATAAACTAATAAGTTCGTTTTGCATATTATGTCCAAGATAATGATTATGAATTTCTTTGTCATTAATTCTCCTAATATGTTCTTGCATAATAAGATCAAATTCAGCAATCATTTCAATTATAGTTAAAAAATTACCATTATTTTCTTCATAAATTTTTTCATTTGTTCCACGAAATGCTAAATTACATTTTCCTAAAGTTTTAACTACAGCAATGATTCTTATTAACACGTTTTTCCAATGATCTTTTTCTTTATTTATTTGTTCTTGGATTTGCTTGTCAATTGTTTTATTATTTGTTAATCTAGTTTGTAAGTCAATCCATGACCTCATATTAAGAATGTGTCCGTTACTTGCTTCATGTCTTTTTAGTATACTAGAAATATTATTCCAATCATTGTTACCTTTATGTGCTAATGAACATGTAGATGTATTCACATTAAATAATTTACAACAAAAACAAAAAACTCTATCTACATCTATGGAATAAACCAACCATGTTCGTTCGTATTTTTCTCCATTTGGTATTTTTTGCATATAAAGAGATGTACTAAAGCTTCTTAAGTGTTGATCTTTTGGAAATTTAAAATCATAAATTTTAATAGGACCTTTTTCTACAATTAAATCTCTTAAATTAGTACTAATATTATTCCATCTACTTGGATCATATATGTTTAAAGGTGTGTTATTATTTTCACTATTAGTTTGTTCGTTATCAATTTCAATATTGGTTTGTTCGTTATCATTTTCACTATTAGTTTGTTCATTATTAATTTCAATATTAGTTTGTTCATTATTATTTTCACTATTAATTTGTTCGTTATCAATTTCAATATTAGTTTGTTCAATATTATTATCAACATTAACTTGTTCTGGTTCATTATCAACATTAATTTCTTCTTGTTCATTATCAACATTTTTGTTTGTAGTTAAATATTTTTAAAATGAACCTTTTTGTTTATCTATAAAAGCTTCTTCTTGCATTTTTCGTTTCCTTTTTGAAGCACCTGATTCGTATTTTCTCTTTGACATGTTTATGAATTATTTGATTAATAATAACTATAGTATAGAAGATATAGATTAGGATTATACCGCCCTTAAGATAATGGAAAACTCAAAAATAACGGAATCTGCCAATCTGAAATCAGTGAACAATGGAATCTGCCAATCTGAAATAAAAAATCAGAGAATTGAAAAGATTAACAAATTTGATCATTCATGTCATTTGGAAAAAGCCAAAAACAAATAGAATACAAATTACATAACTTAATAATAAAACATTGTTTTTAATTATAAGACATTACATAACTTAATAATAAAACATTGGAGTTTGAGGCCAATTAATCAAACTAAAAGCCAAACAGCAAGATAAATACTAAGGTCCCTACTTCGTTTAACTAAAGATGAACATGTGTAAGCAAATCAAAACCAACTAGTCCATTAATCAACAATATAGATTGACATTTTTAGACCAATAGCAAATTTTTGGAGAGTAATCTGTAATTTGCCCTTGACAAATTTTTTTGTCACATATTCAAATCTCCTGTTTTGAATCCAAGGTTGGAAGATCTACAAGTTTTTTGAGATTTTCTATCGTTTCAAATAATTAAGGCCTAACCTGATACATAATGTAAGCCGGCCCTGATCATCAGCTATTAACAATAAACAATTTAACATTTAACCACATAAGACATTACCCCAAATCCCCAATTATATAATCTTATAATCAGACAATAGGAAATCAAAAATCAAAAGGGAAAATACAAGCAAATTACCGTTTCAATTCAATGCCAAATTGCCAACAGTCACAGAAGAATCGATTTTTGAGCGATCAGTAATGGATTGACGATTGGAATCGATAGGCTGTGCCGCTGTGGATTGTGGAATGGTCCGAATGGAAGAATCGTCACAGAGAAGAATCGATCGAATGATGGAATGAAGAATCGTCGAATCGAGTCCAAGAGAAAAGAAGGGAAGTTGATTAGTCCGAGAGAAAAGAATCGTCACAGCGTCGTTGTTCGGTGATTGTTTGGAATTGGACAGCCGACGTTTTTTTTGTTGAGGAATGGATAGTATAGGTTGTGCTGCTGGATAGTATAACTGGACTTGAAAATGGGGCCCCTAACAATTTGGGGCCCTAAGCCCTCCCTTTACAAATAATAACATAAGGCCGGCCCTGATCCGAGTCCTACATACCCCATGGGGCCTCAAAATAATTGTTTTATATTTAATTAGTTTTTATGTGTAAAATAGAAAATTTCAATATGTCCTAACTACATTATAATATTTCTTGTTTGATATGTGTAATGTCGAACAAGATAAATATGGAGAAACTAGGGTAAATGGGGGTATTTCATGACGAATAGTGGGTTTTGGGCAAACTAGAGGTTAACATGGGATTTCAGGGGCACGAGTAATGGAAATGGGGGGTTTCGAGGGTTGGGCCGATAGAGGCTTCCCATGTCCTATTGACAACCCTACTCTTTCAATATTTGTAAGAGCTCGAGAATTTTTTTTTGCTATATAAAACTTTTTCCGTCCCAAAATTATTGTCCACAGTTTAAGAAAATATTAATTACCATTAACTTTATTAAATGAAATGACAATTACACACTTTTGTTGCATTTAATACCATCTTTTTATTGCATTTAATTCCATGGTAGGTTAACTAATAATGATGGGTATTTTGGTAAAAAAATATTTATTTTTAGAAGTAGGCTATTATTTTGAGACAAACCAAAAAGGAAACATAAACTATTAATATGTGACGGGAGAGTATATGTTAAGTTGTACATATATTTGATAATTTAGACGTTCGAAACGGATGAACGATAGAAAACTTGGATTCAAGACAATTCTTCTTTGTTCCAATCTACTGAGCTAACTTCTAGTTTGCTTGTGTATACTTTTTCAGAATAACAAAATGCTTACAAGATTTCAACAAAATCAGTTGCATATAGTTATAGTTAGAGACGGTAAAGGAAAAACCTCGTCAAATATATATCTCGAGAATTAACTCATCAATTATGCTCGATCAAACAACCTTCTCCATGTTCCATGGTATATTTCAAGAGTGGTCATCAAAGAAAGGAACCTCCATATTTATAGCTTGGCTTGATTCTTTCAATATTCTTGATTCGTATCTACACTTATTTGATGAAAAACCACTAATATGAGTCAAATTATAAACTTGTGATATGCTGCCATGAATAAGCGTGCATGAGGGGGTGGACGAGGTCTAAGCAAGAAAACTTGGAAATGTGAGTTTATGTAAAGTAATCACGACCCACATAATTAAATGCAATAAAAAGATGATAGTAAATAGTGAGGTTATAAGTGTTGTGATAATCACGGCCCACGGAAGGTAAACTACGAATTTCTTTCATCACTATGGAAAATATGTAAAGTAAGTTTGCTACTATGGGCAAGGAAGGAATTACAAATGCACAACTATTTTTATAATCCTAAAAAACTGAAATAAATCAATCATTTGAGTATCTTAATGAACTCAAATGACAGTAACATTGTTAACTTGATAAGATATGCAGTCTCTTTGACATGTATTAGGTATAAAAGTATATCATATCTTTAATAACTATGACTCCCTTTGACATTTACTAGGTATAAAAGTATATCATATCTTCAATAACTATGACTCGCAAGTTCTCAAAGATGGAAGTCCTTTGCATGCCAAGAGCACAAGAAACAGTAATGAAGCAAGACTAAAATAGTAAATTTCTTCCATACCATATGACTTCTACATACTGTTCTTAACCTAAACATTTCCATTAACTACTTACTTCTAAGATCAAATTCAAAAGAATCTTTAGCTTTTTAATTAAGAAAAGGAAAATTCCAATGGGTTTCATAACAAATTTAGAATATATATAACGATTGATTTATATAACGGTTTCAAGTGTTTGATGATTTTGTAAGATTTCTAAAGTAAAGGTAGAAATTAGAATAAATTAGATAGCGTTATAGAATATGATCAAATAACAAGATAAATTATAAAGTAAAGAAAGACATGAGAGTGAAGAGAACTTTTATTCCAATACTTGTGATGAAATCATCCACTTTCTAATACATATGACTCACTATTTATACAACCAAAATAAGATAAGATGAATGCACATTATGATGGTGCATTATTACACTCATAAAACACATTGAAATGGTTGTTATTAATGCTAAATAATGATAGAGAGTTATGAGATAAATGGGGAATCCAATGGTCATTCACAAATTAATATTTCATAACACTCCCCCTTGAATGACGATTGTATTATGCCTCGTTAAAACCTTAATAGGTAAAACCTCATGGGAAAAACCATTTATTAAGGAAAAAGAGTACATGATTAATAATAGATATTGGAAACAACTGTCTCGTTAAAAACCATACTAAGAAAACCCAGTGGGAAAAATATGGCTAATAAAAAGAGTACAATATGTTTCCAACTCCCCCTGATCAATACATCACTTGATTTCCCTGAAGCACCGCATAGCAATCTTTCGTACCATATTTTCAAATTTGGATGTAGGAAGTGCTTTAGTAAGAAAATCGGGAAAGTTGTTACTTGATTGAATTTTCTGGATGTTGATGTCACACTCTTTTTGAAGATCATGAGTGAAAAAGAACTTGGGTGATATATGTTTGGTTCTGTCTCCTTTGATAAATCCTTCCTTGAATGGAGTTATACAAGTTGTATTATCTTCATATAGTATGGTTTGAACATCCATGTTAGAAGTTAGACCACAATTTTTGCAAATGTATTGAGTTAACTTTTTTAATCAAATATATTCATGACTTGCCTTATGAATTGTTATAATCTCTGTATGGTTAGAATAAGTAGCAACTAAAGTTTGTTTAACATAATGTTAAGAAATTTTCTTACCTCCATAAGTGAATAAATAACTACTTTGAGTTTGAGCTTTGTGTGGATCAGATAAATATCTAGCATTTGCATAACCAATTAACTTCGCATTTGATGAATTTGATTAGTATAAATTCATATCCACTGTACCTCGAAGATACCAAAGAATTTGTTTGACTCCATTCTAGTGTCTTCTTGTTGGACAAGAACTATATTCGCTAATAAGTTTACGAAAAAAGATATATCAAGTCTTGTATTAATAGTAAAATATATTAGTGCACCAATAGCACTAAGATATGGTTCTTCGAGAACAAGAAGATTTTCATGTTTTTTATAATGGTAAAATTGGTTCTTTTGACATCTAAGTGTCTTATTAAGGGATAATATAATATACACGTGTTACATATTCAGTATATTCACTTGTATGTACTTAGTCATAGTCAATAGTATTTATCTCCTGTAAATGTTCCTAGTTTATCTCTAGATTAGGTTATATTCCTTGGTATATATGCTAACCTGTTGTACGTAATTTTATTTTCAATTCAATATAATTAAAGCATTACTATATATGGTATCAGAGCGCTCTTTCTCTCATGAGACCTAAATCGATCCGCACACCCTTCCTCACTCAAATCGATCAGCTGTTATCAATGGCCACCAAAAATACCACTCAAATTACCGCAGCTACTCACCTCACAATCAAACTCACACCAAACAACTATCCAATATGGAGGAAACATGTTGAATCAACCTTAATCAGCCTTGAACTTAACGGTCATATCACCTATGCTCCACAGGCGACAACCCTCACAGACAAAGAGGGTAAAACAACAACAAATCCAGACTACCGCCCATGGTATTGCAAAGATCAAATGATCTTCAGTGCCATGCTAGGAAGTTGTTCAGATGCAATACAACCCTTAGTCTCCTCAGCCACAACGGCTCGAGAAGCTTGGAATCGACTAAATTCAAGCTTTGCCTCATCCTCCAGGTCACGCGTCATCTCCCTTAAATCCAGATTAGTCAAAAACCCTAAAGGGACCCAGTCAATCACTGAATACCTCTAGGAGATGCAAGAAATCGTCGATGACTTGGCACTTGCACAAAGTCCCGTCTTGGAAGAAGACCTCATGGCACATATCCTCTCACAATTAGGAGATGACTATAGCACAATTGCTGCTGCAATCAAGGTTAGAGACACTCCTCTCTCATACTCATAACTCTTTGATCGCCTCACTGATTTCGAACGAACAATCAAAGAAAGGTATCCCTCATCCGAAACAATTCCAACCACAATCAACACATCTCGAAATCCGGGATTTAAAAATAGGTCCAAAAACAACAACAACAACTCCTACAATCATAACAACCGATCACCTACCTCCTATCAGTCACAGGGAGCACAACACTCACAGTGGAATAATCACAACTCCAATGGAAACCGGTCAAACCGTAGCAACCAATTCTGTCAGTACTGCAATATTCCAGGTCATCTCACCAAAGAATGTCGGAAGTTAGGACGGTTTCTCCAGGAAAAAGATGTTATCACCGACACCACAAAATCCCCCACTCCAACTACCAACATGACAACCTCGGCACCAGCTTCACCACAGTGGCTTTCTGACACAGGTGATTCAAACCATGTTGTCTCTGATCGCAACACTCTTCATCAAGTCTCTGAGTATGGAGGCTCGGATGAAATAGTTCTCGGTGATGGTAAAAGTTTGCCTATTACACACACTGGAAACTCTTACATTAACACATTTCATAAAAAAATACTTCTCTCTAATGTGTTACATGTTCCTAAATTACACAAAAAATTAGTATCTGTTGGTGAATTATGTGATACTAATCTAGTTTTGGTGGAATTTTTTCTGTCTCATTTTTATGTGAAGGATCTGGGCACGGGGGCGTGTCTCATGCAAGGGGAGAGAACTGATGGAGTTTACCTTACCCGGTCACCTGCCACACTATCCATTCATGCCACTCACAAGCATTCGCCACTCATACTTCACCACAAACTCAGCCATCCATCACGTCAAGTTTTCAAGCATCTTGTTTCCAAAATAGGTTTTAGTTTCAAGTCTGAGTTTTTTGTTCATTGTCCTTCATGTTCTATTAATAAAAGTCACAAATTACCGTTTGGTCAAAATTCATTTGTTGCCACCAAACCACTTCAGCTTATTTACTCAGATGTATGGGGACCTGTCCAAAAATCGATTGACAAATTCACTTACTATGTTATCTTTGTTAACTATTTTACCAAATACACCTGGCTTTCTCCAATCTGTCATAAAAGTGATGTTGCTGAAATCTTCCCTCAAGTTAAACTACTTGTTGAGAAGTTCTTTCAACACCCCATTATCTCCCTTTTTAGTGAAAATGGTGGTGAATACCAAGGTCTCTTACCATACCTACAAAAGCATGGGATCTCCCACTACACTACCCCACCTCATACACCTGAACAGAGCGGTATTGCCGAATGCCGGCATCGACATATTGTCGAGACTGGCCTAGCCCTTCTCCACCATGCACATCTTCCATTAACATTCTGGTCCCATGCCTTTCAAACAACCACTTATCTCATCAATCGGCTCCCCACTCCTATTCTGCACAACAAATATCCCTATTAATGCCTCTTTAATCAAACCCCAAACTATCATAAACTTCAACCTTTTGGTTGCCTGTGTTATCCCTGGCTCCGCCCCTATACCACATCTAAACTACAACCAAGATCAACTTCCAAATCGGCCTACAAATGCTACGACACACAAACAAAAAAATTATATCATTCCATACATGTCGAGTTCATCCCTACACAGTTTCCATATGCTAACAAAACTCTACCGAAACATCTCCTTACCCCTGACATATTCTTACCTCCATCACCAGCTACAAATACACCTACCATTTCCACTACTCCTCCTCCTACATCTCCCACCCCAATACAGCCACTCGATCCACTCCCAGTCACCCTTCCTCAAAACACCGATCACATTGAACCAGAGGCTGTACCAGCCTCTCCCACACCCACTTCGCCTTGATCCGGGGCCTCTCTCCCTCCTTTACCTGTTGATACCCCACCTGCCTTGCCACCACCGCCTCCCAATACCCGTCTTCGCAAAGCCAACTCCAAATATTTCAACTCATCATTTATAAATCACACTACCCTACATCCCATTCCATCCGCCATTGAACCCACAACACATACTCAAGCTCTAAAAGATCCAGAGTGGCGTGAAGCAATGGACCAAGAGTTCAATGCTCTACTACACAACGGAACATAGGGACTAGTTCGAAAATCCACTCACACTCCATTTGGCTGTAAATGGATTTTTCATATTAAACGAAATCCAGATGGCACCATATCCAAATATAAAGCCCGTCTAGTAGCCAAGGGTTTTCTTCAACAATATGGGAAAGACTACTTTGAAAATTTCAGTCCAGTTACAAAACCTGTTACCATTCACACAGTATTATCCATTGTACTTGCTCACAACTGGCCACCATGCCAATTAGATGTAAATAATGCCTTCCTTCATGGCACTCTAAATGAGGAGGTGTTTATGTCTCAACCACCTGGTTTCATTCATCCCGACTTCCCCTCTCACGTGTGCAAACTAAAAAAATCACTCTATGGGCTGAAACAAGCTCCACGTGCCTAGTATCTTGAACTCACCTCCTTCCTTGTCTCTGTCGGTTACCGTAAATCCAAAACCGATCCCTCCCTCTTTATCTACAATTGTAATGGCATCATTAGTTACCTCTTAGTGTATGTCGATGACTTCGTGCTCACGGGAAAAAATAACTCCTTCCTAGATTCCTTTGTCTCATCTCTAGCCAATCGCTTCTCGATCAAAGACCTTGGTCACCTCCATCACTTCCTTGGTGTGGAAGTAATCCCTGTCTCAACTGGTCTGTTTTTATCCCAGCATCACCATATACATGATTTACTAGAAGAATTCCACATTGATGGAGCCAAAGATGTCACCACCCCATTAAACTCCTTAGTCTCTCTCACCTTGCATGAATGGTCCGCAAACACAGATCCGACACCCTACCGTAAACTAGTGGGCTCTCTCCAGTACTTGGCATTCACCCGCCCCGATATCTCCTTTGCGGTCAACAAGCTGTCTGTAACATCCTGTTTATTTATTACATAAATAAATAAATTAATGAACAAATGGTAGCCATAAAATAAATAATTATATATCAAACGATGGTCTCGAGGAGCTAATTGTCACAAGTTTATAAGATGGAGGTTAAAAGTGTAAAATCTGGATTTAATTTATAAATATTTATGAAGGCAGGGAATAATTGGTGATTTATTGGGACTCAATTGAAGAGATTTTGGAAGCTTAAGGGCTGATTGGTAAATTTTGGATCTTATTTGTAAGGATTTAAGAAAATGGGGTTTAAAGGGAAAAATATTGATTTAATTTGAAAAGAGATTGGGAATGAGGGACCAAAGGTGTACATTGGGCAAAATTTTTATATGATTAGGTATTAAACCCGTCACTTTGCTTCACCATGCTAACCCTAACCCTAGAGCAAACCATCAGCCGCCACCTTCACTACTGCCCTTCTCTAGCTGCCGCCGTCGTGCCACCTGCCTATTCGCCATCAGAACTCCATCGCCACTGCCGGGCGACGCGCGTAACCGAGGAAGAACCCCCAAGAGCGGTCAAATGAAACAGTATCGACTGGAAATTGGAGATGCTGTGGCCGCCATCCTCCTGCTTTCCGACGTCTCTTCGTCAGGCGTTGCGTCTCAACCCCGTAGGCATCAACGCTGATCGTCTCCGTCGAAGACATGGGTGCCATTGGGCTCTAGGCTTCAGTTGCTGCTGTTAATCGTCGACAACCATCGTTATGGCCGCTAGTGCCGCCGCTGCCTTCATCGTGCGTCACCAGGTGGGGGGGGGGGCTACGTTTGTTTGGGCGTAAAGGTCGAGTATTGGTGTTGCGTATCGTGACTTGAGAGTTTCTATCGGCCGGAACCACCATGGTGGCTGCCACCACCGGCCACCATAGGGTGGCTGTGTGTATGTTTATGTTGCTTAGTGTGTGTGTGTTTATTACGAGTTTTAGCATTGTAAAATGTAATTGGAAATGGAATAATGAGAAAGAAACTCAAATCACCACCTTAGGGTGGTGGCTGCCGCCACCTGTCTGCCGTGTCGGGTGGCAATGTGTTTTTCCTCATTGGGATCGATTCGTCTGGGGTGCTTGAAACCCTAGTGGGCCTTGTAAGCCCTAATGGGCCCAATGAAGCTTAATGGACCCTAATGGGCCTTGCAAACCCTAATGGGCTCAATGTAGCCTAATGGGCTTAAATAAAACCCTAATGTGCTTAATAATTTTCTGGTGGGCTTAAGAGGCCCAATAAAGCCCTAATGGACCTAAAAGCCCAACAAATTGATAAATGAGCTAGTATTTGGGTTGCAAACCCTAATGCCAATAAAACCCTAATTTGGGGAATTAATCGGGACACACGGGAATTATTTAGTAGTTTGAAATATTAAAATAATAATCATTAGCAAAGATTAATCTAAGCAATATTGGAGTTAATGGATTAAGTCCTTAGCGGGTTATGTCCTTAATGGGTTAAGTGAGAAACACTTAACCCTAATTGTCATCTTATGTGAATCCCTAATTTCACTTGGGTTTATTGTTGGGCCTTGATGATTGGGTTATTAGCAGGTCATCCAAAGTCAAGCAATTGGACTAGAATAATTAATGGGCTATGAGGTAAGGCCCATATGAGGAGTTGGGCCTAATTTGGAAAATTGGGCCATAGATAGGCCAAAGTTTGGGCCTCAATAACTATATGATGTTGCACCTTAATATAGGACCATGTAATGGCTTGGGCCCAATTTGGAAAATTGGGCCATATGTTGGGCTTTGATTCTTAGTTGACTTTGGGCCTATGGATTGGGCCTTGGGCTTGAATAAGCCAAGCTCGGGGTAATATAGTAATTATCCAAGCATGTATTATGGTTATGCGATAGGACCCAATTATTAATTATGTGTTATTTTGGTGTTGACAGTTCGGGAACCTGTCATCCAACAGCTGGGGTTGAGTCTGCAGGACTTCAGCAGTGTGGGATTGAGTCTGCAGGACTTCAGCAGTGTGAGGTGAATTACCTTCCAGTAGCGGTGGGTCTACGGCTATAATGCCGTCCCACCAGTAGGAGTTGTGTGTTAGATGATTGTCTTTGTGATATTCATCTAGGTTTGCTACTACCTGATATGCTATGTGCTAGTATGATATGATGTTATATGCCAGTAGTAGTAGGGGAGATAGTCCCTAAGATTTCTGGTCGATAGGGCCAAAGAGGGGTAGTCATACCCAGTCATACTAGATAGAATATGATTATGTGATACATGTTATGTGGTAGTAGTAGAGGGGTGAAATAGTCCCCAGTATCCGGTCGAAAGGACCAAAGGGGTAGGCCAACACTCAGATATGCTAGGCAGTATCCGGTCGACATGATTGAAGGGGTAGGCCAGCACCCAGATATGCCAGGTAGTATCCCAGGACCGAAGGGGTAGACCAGCACCCAGATATGCCAGGCAGTATCCGGTCGACAGGACCGCAGGGGTAGGCCAGTACCCAGATATGCCAGGCAGTATCCGGTCGAGAGGACCTAAGGGGTAGGCCAAAACCCAGATATGCTAGGCAGTATCCGGTCGACAGGACCGAAGGGGTAGGTCGGGCACCCAGATATGCCTGACAATATATGTATATTATGTGATTGTATGGTATGTGGTACAATGGGGGAACTCACTAAGCTTCGTGCTTACAGTTTACAGTTTTGGTTTCAGGTACTCGTTTTCAAAGGAAAGGAGTCGGCTTGATCGTAGCACATCACACTATGTTTTCCGCACATGAGATCTTTGGGATTGCACTCTGATATGGTTTTATGATAATATGTTTTGATTATTGACACTTTGGTTTTGACATGAGATATTATTATGAACGTTTTTATTCTGATGGTTTTATGTAATAACTTATTTAAAAATGAAATTTTTGGCCTTGAAAATTGGGATGTTACAAGTTGGTATCAGAGCCTTGGTTTGAGGGATTCGGACACACTCTCTGGTGTTTCTGAACTCAAACTAAGGACTTGGTATGAAAATTTTCAAAAGTAAAACCATTTTTATAAAAAGAAGTTTGAAAAGAGAACAAAACTTTGCAAAGAACAAAGTGTGTGATGCGTGCAATCAGCCGAGCTCAAGTAAGTTTTCCCCATGATACCCATACATGTTATGTTATGATATGATATGATATGGTTATGAGATCTGCATGCTAGATTAGAGCTGAGGATCTAGGAGGATTCCTTATATGACTATTGTATGTGCTTGTAGACTTGTATGCTAGTACTGATCAGTTAGTGATAGGATAGCCTGTTTAGGTTATGCCTGATTGTATGAGCCTTTGATTGCATATACATATTCCTGATTATATGATAGAATGATTTGATTGGAATATGATGTTTAGATTTTCCATTGTTTGAATGTTGTTTGCTTTGTGATTTGTGGGACTCTTAGTGATGTTCGTTAGCTACTAAGTGAATATGATAAGTCACATGGGACACATGCCGGATAATCTCAGAGTGATAGAGTTGACCCTATTGCGCAACTCTTGTTTGAGTCCAACCGTTCTAGGGATGGGTCTTTTACTCGAAGGATTATCTGATCTCTGTTGCATGTGGCTATATTCATGAGGTAGCTAGTTGACATTACTGGGAATCTTTTAGCAGCTGAGGACTGGGTGAGTTCGGGAACCTAGGGAAGCCTAGGATATATTCCAGTGAGTTAGTAGTGAGGCTCAGTTAGAATTGGGTGTACCAGTTGAGGAAGTGACTTGGAGGATCCGAGAGGATTGCTGAAGAAAGTATGGATAGGTGTGGAAGGTAGTATTGGGCCCATACTACTGAAAGCACAGGATCCATACTCGAATCAGTGGGAGTCTTGGAGAATCTGAGAATCTTCAAGGAAGATTTAGTGACCCGGTTTGGGGACATAGGATGTTCCAGTGTTGCAGCTTGGCCATTGGCAAGTGAGCTAGCGAGCGTGACAGGGTGTCATACCCTGAAGGATATGACTTCCAAGAGTTTATAGATACAAGATCGATTTGGAGCACTTTGAAAAAAGGTTTGTGTTAGGTGAGTATAGTAGAGGGTCCCGGGAAGAGACCTATGGCTTCTGATCATCGAATGAAGGGCCAGCAGGGCCAAAGTTAGTGCAGCATGTACAGGACAATGCACAAGGGAGTTTGTCGCTCCGAGGGTTTAGGCTACTACAGGGTAGCAGGGTTGGTCATGTCAGCAGAGGGTGATTAGTATTCCTCCAGATGTTGCGGGTATATCATATTCTATTGCTATTAAATGGATGTTGGGGATACGTATTGTGTTGGAGTTATGAGTAAGTTTGGATAAATTAGATCTCGAGTCGGTTTCCTGCTAGTGTTTGGGTTATCAAGGATCATATATGCCAGCCTGCATGCCAAAAATTCCTTGATGAACCCACAGAGGGATGCATCTTGCGGAGCGGGTTCTGCGTGTACCGTTATCATTCTGGATCTTTGTCGAGATCTGTGCAGGAGTATTGTTTGGAAGATCCTCGGTCAGGGTTAGAGTGATAGTTCTCCAGTGAAGTCAGCGTTCATGGGTTCTATCATTGTTCAGGTATGGTCTGTAATTGTCCATGGATGAACTTTGGAGTTCAAGGTACTATCGTTTCTAGGACAGAGCTGGTGACATGAAAAGGGTAGTGTCAATCGCGGGTGTTAGATACATAAGTGGTTGGTCATCGCATGTTCAAGAGAATTGTATTTTCGCATGGGCCGTGTTCGGTTAGAGTTCGGTGGTGCTGCAAGATTGGAAGTGGGAACAAGGGTTCGTTAGCCAGAATGAAGATTAAGGACTTTAGTTGACAACATGGTAGGTGGATTGAGGTATCAGACTGGACCAGATTTCATGAGTACTCATCAAGATTTCCGAGTATGGGCGATGTTAAGGTTTCACCGGTGATTAATCGCTAGCATTGGTAAGCACGGGTTGTCGTCAGTGGGAAACTAGAAAGCGAGAAGGATTGGGGATCCCTCAATTTTTGCATGCCGAGAAGAATTAGTTGAATCTAAGTGGGGGAGAGACTTTTATAAAGTTCTCCAAATGTGAGTTCTGGTGGCATAGGGTGCGATCTCTTGGGCACCTTGTCAACCAGAAGGGTATTCTAGTTGATCCCGCCAAGATAGAGGCCCTGATGCAGTGGGATATTCCGAGGTCTCCATTTGAGATTCGGAGTTTCCTGGGTCTAGCAGGTTATTACCAGAGATTTACATGGGACTTCTCCGAGATTGCAGTTCCTGTGACCCGACTGACCAAGAAATCGGTGGCCTTTCACTGGGGGCCTGAGCAACAAGCAGCCTTCGAGACTCTCAGAAAGCGGTTGTGCGAGACATTGATTCTCACCCTGCCAGAGGGTGTAGATGATTTCGTGGTTTAATGTGACGCTTTGATCACGGGCATGGGTACGGTACTGATATAGTGGGGTCACGTGATAGCAGGTTTCGGGAACCAGGTTAGAGTTCCGGTTAGGACTCTAGTTTAGTGATGTGTTAGGTCGAGTGCGTGTTCGACCCGGTTTGGAAAGTGTTGTAAGACTACGGGGGTAGCCGTAGCATTCACTAGTAGTCAGATGGTATGGAAAGTGTTGTAAGACTACGAGGGTAGCCGTAGCATTCACTAGTGGCCAATTAGTATGGGAAGTGTTGTAAGACTATAGGGGTAGCCGTAGCATTCACTAGTGGTCAGTTAGCATGGGAAGTGTTGTAAGAATACGAGGGTAGCTGTAGCATTCCCTAGCGGTCAGATAGTGATAGAGTGTCGTGAGACTGCGGGTAGCCATAGCATTCACTAGGTGGGTAGATAGCTTAAGCGTGTTGTTAGAACGTGGAAGGAACAATAGTATGCACCGGTTCGGGTGTAGTAATGAAGATATGGAAATCTTCGGATAGGATTTTAGAATTACCCAAATGGATTAGATCTGGTTGAGCCAGTGATAAGACTGTAGGGACGCCACTATAGTTATGAAATCAGGGAAACAATGGATCGTATGAGGCTGTTTGTGATATGAGTCTACCATTGGTCAGGTAGTAATCGCCTTTAGTCTTGAATTTGATGATGACATGATTTGACGCATGGACTTGATCAGTTGGACCAGGAAGTTTTTAAAGCCACAGTGGCATGATAACTAGTCGTATCTAGTTCCAAAGAAGGATTTCGTTCAGAAAGTCGTGTGAGACGACTAAGTGGGAGTCCTTTGGCTCCGCAGCCGGGCGGAAACCCGGTATTTCAAAGGATTGGCGAGAGAATTAAGACCCAAGAGGTCTCGATAGATTTTGGAAGCAGCCATGTAGTAGCATAGTGCTTCAGGCAGTTTAGTGTTCGGACACTTTCAACGATTGGCAATATTAGTATTTGTGTTTAGGGTTGCAAGTTTGGAAGGAATAACTAGATGATTTGGGGAGTGACAAGTCACTCACAACGGGAGTATCTGAGCCTTGGTCAAGTATTAGTGGTGTGCAAGGGTAATTAGGTCAGTGATCCTATTTTATAGTGGGAACCTCGAGCTATTAGAAGCCGTGTAGCCTGTTGAGGGATAAATAGACTGAACTCAACGATAATGATTCAGTACGAGTGGTCTTTCAGGGATTCAGACCATCTCGAGACAGAAAATTTCAGACAAAGTAAATGTGGTATTGTTGCAAGGAATTCGGCACCTGCGGATTTTAGGGCTTTACGAGGATTGGTCATGGCTACCCTGGGAAGGCTAAGGCGTGCCCAGGTTAGTGACCATGCTACTAGAGTGGTTGGGCGAGTAAGGAATGGTTAGGAATGATTTTGAGGACGAAATCTAATTTAAGTGGGGGAGAGTTGTAACACCTTGTTTATTTATTAGATAAATAAATAAATTAATGAACAAATTGGAAGCCCTAAAATAAATAAGTATATATTAAAGGATGGTCTCGATGAGCTAATTGTCACAAGTTTAGAAGATGGAGGTTAAAAGTGTAAAATATGGATTTAATTTATAAATATTTATGAAGGCAGGGACTAATTGGTGATTTATTGGGATTCAATTGAAGAGATTTTGGAAGCTTAAGGGCTGATTGGTAAATTTTGGATCTTATTTGTAAGGATTTCAGAAGACGGGGTTTAAAGGGTAAAATATTGACTTAATTTGAAAAGAGATTGGGAAGGAGGGACCAAAGGTGTACATTGGGTGAAATTTTTATATGATCAGGTATTAAACACGTCACTTTGCTTTACCATGCTAACCCTAACCCTAGAGCAAACCATCAGCCGCCACATTCACTACTCCCCTTCTCTAGCCGCCGCCATCATGCCACCTGCCTATTCGCCATCAGAACTCCATCGCCACTGCCGGGCGACGCGCGTAACTGAGGAAGAACCCCCAAGAGCGGTCAAATGAAGTGGTATCGACTGGAAATTGGAGATGTTGTGGCCGCCATCCTCCTGCTTTCCGACGTCTCTTTGCCAGGCATTATGTCTCAACCCCGTAGGCGTCGACGCTGCTCGTCTCCGTCGTAGACATGGGTGCCGTTGGGCTCTAGGCTTCAATTGTTGCTGTTAATCACCGACAGCCATCGCTATGGCCGCTAGTGCCGCCGCTGCCTTCACCGTGCATCACCAGGTGGGGGCTACGTTTGTTTGGGCGTAAAGGTTGAGTATTGGTGTTGTGTATCATGATTTGAGAGTTTCTATCGGCCGGAACCACCATGGTGGCTGCCACCTCCTGCCATCACCGGCCACCATAGAGTGGCTGTGTGTGTGTTTATGTTGTTTAGTGTGTGTGTTTATTTCGAGTTTTAGCATTGTAAAATGTAATTGAAAATGGAATAATGAGAAAGAAACTCACACCAACACCTTAGGGTGGTGGCTACCGCCACCGACCGCCGTGTCTGGTGGCGGTGTGTTTTGCCTTATAGTGATCGATTCGTTTGGGGCGCTTGAAACCCTAGTGGGCCTTGTAAGCCCTAATGGGCCCAATAAAGCTTAATGGACCCTAATGGGCCTTGCAAACCCTAATGGGCTCAATGTAGCCTAATAGGCTTAAATAAAACCCTAATGTGCTTAATAATATTCTGGTGGGCTTAAGAGGCCCAATAAAGCCCTAATGGACCTAAAAACCCAACAAATTGATAAATAGGCTAGTATTTGGGTTGGAAACCCTAATGCCAATAAAACCCTAATTTGGGGAATTAATCGGGACATAAGGGAATTATTTAGTAGTTTGAAATATTAAAATAATAATCATTGGCAAAGATTAATCTAAGCAATATTGGACTTAATGGATTAAGTACTTAGTGGGTTAAGTCCTTAATGGGTTAAGTGAGAAACACTTAACCCTAATCGTCATTTTATGAGAAACCCTAATTTCACTTGGGTTTATTGTTGGGCCTTGATGATTGGGTTATTAATGGGCCATCCAAAGTCAAGCAATTGGACTAGAATAATTAAGTGGCTATGAGGTAAGGCCCATATGAGGAGTTGGGCCTAATTTGGAAAATTAGGTCATAGATGGGCCAAAGTTTAGGCCTCAATAACTATATGATGTTGGGCCTTAATATAGGACCATGTAAAGGCTTGGGCCCAATTTGGAAAATTAGGCCATATGTTGGGCTTTGATTCTTAGTTGACTTTGGGCCTATGGATTGGGCCTGCGGGACTTCAGCAGTGTGAGGTGAGTTACCTTCCAGTAGCGGTGGGTCTACGACCACAATGCCGGCCCACTAGTAGGAGTTGTATGTTAGATGATTGTCTTTATGATATTCATCTAGGTTTGCTACTACCTGATATGATATGTGCTAGTATGATATGATGTTATATGCCAGTAGTAGTAGGGGAGATAGTCCCCAAGATTTCCGGTCGATAGGGCCAAAGAGGGGTAGTCATACCCAGTCATACTATATAGAATATGATTATGTGATACATGTTATGTGGTAGTAGTAGAGGGGTGAAATAGTCCCAAGTATCCGGTCGACAGGACCGAAGGGGTAGGCCAGCACCCAGATATGGTAGGAAGTATCCGGTCGACGGGACCGAAGGGGTAGGCCAGCACCCAGATATGCTAGGTAGTATCCGGTTGACGGGACCGAAAGGGTAGGCCAGCACCCAGATATGCTAGGCAGTATCCGGTCGACAGGACCGAAGGGGTAGGTCGGGCACCCAGATATGCGTGACAGTATATGTATGTTATGTGATTGTATGGTATGTGGTACGATGGGGGAACTCACTAAGCTTCGTGCTTACGGTTTACAGTTTTGGTTTCAGGTACCCGTTTTCAAAGGAAAGGAGTTGGCTTGATCGCAACGTAGCACACTATGTTTTCCGCACATGAGATCTTTGGGATTGCACTCTGATATGGTTTTATGATAATATGTTTTGATTATTGACACTTTGGTTTTGACATGAGATACTATTATGAACGTTTTTATTCTGATGGTTTTATGTAATAACTTATTTAAAAATGAAATTTTTGGCCTTGAAAATTGGGATGTTACACTGTCATAGTTCATGCATGCGCCCTCTGAAACTCAATTGCAGTTATTAAAAAAGGTACTTCGTTATCTCAAAGGTACGATTCACCATGGACTTTATTTGCACAAGAACTCTTCGCTAACCCTTACAGCTCTCTCGGACTCCGACTGGGGTGGAATTGAATATGGGGGTCACTCTACCACATCATACTTGTTGTTCCTTGGATCCAACATCATCTCCTTGAGATCGGCCAGACAAAAGTCAGTCTCTCGCTCATCAACAGAGGTGGAATATAAGTCTTTGGCCAATGCAACCTCCGAAGTTATGTGGGTTCAAAATCTTCTAAGTGAATTAGGCGTGAAATCATCTTCGGTGCCTACTCTCTAGTGTGACAACACGGGTGTAACATACTTATGTGCCAATCCTGTTTATCATTCTCGCATGAAGCACGTTGCACTAGACTACCACTTTATTCGCAAAAGAGTTCAAGATGGCTCTCTGATTGTCAGACATGTTAACTCCTTTGATTAGATTGTTGATGCCTTGACCAAACCACTCTCCCATGGTCCTTTCCAGCGACTACGTTCCAAGATTGGTGTATCCGATGGATCCTCCATCTTGCGGGGGCGTATTAAGGGATAATATAATATACACGTGTTACATATTCAATATATTCACTTGTATGTACTTAGTGATAGTCAATTGTATTTATCTCCTGTAAATGTTCCTAGTTTATCTCTAGATTAGGTTATATTCCTTGGTATATATGCTAACCTGTTGTACGTAATTTTATTTTCAATTCAATACAATTAAAGCATTACTTTATATGTCTTACCACCTTCGGGTTACTCATGGATGTGAGTTATTCATATAAAACCTTTTAAGCACATTTTCTAGATATTAATGTACAAGACTCCATTTTTGTGTGCTCAATTTGAAGACCTAAACATAATTTCATCTTACCAAGATCATGCATTTCAAATTTTTCTTTCAAACAAAAAGTTGTCTTTTCCAATTATCTAGGAGTTCCAATTATGTTCAAATCATCTACAATAACATCAGTTATGACAAATTTTGATCCAGGTCTTTTTATGAATACATATAGGCTTATTGGATCGTTTTTGTAGCCCTTTTTCAATAAAAAATGTACTTAAACAATTGGACAACATATAGCAGATTGTTTTGATCCATACAAAGATTTATTTACTTTTACCGGATATACTTCTCGGAAATTAGAAGTTTGTGCTTCTGGCACCTTAAACCCTTCTGGGATTTTCATATAAATATCATTGTCAAGTGAACCATATAAATAGGCGGTAACTTCATCCATCAGACCACACACGCTCCATTGATCTATGATGAATATCAAGCTACCCTTTGCCACACATTGTCATCTAGTTTTTCATGTGTTTCTAGACTGATTATATAACAGAATGTAATTGCATCAACCAAAGGAGCGTACATTCCTTCATAATTAATTTTGGGCCTTTGGGTAAAATCTTGTGCAACGAGTCTTGATTTATATCTCATAACTTCATTTTTATAATTTCTTTTAAGCATGAATATTCATTTGTGTCTCATTGGTTTTACCCTGTTTGGTGTATGGACTACAGGTCCAAAAACTTTTCGTTGAGTAAGAGAATTTAGCTCTTTATTTATTTTATCTTTCCATTTTGGCCAATATTTTCTATTCCTACATTTCTCAATAGATTTAGGTTCATGATCCTCATTTTCTTTATAATCGCGCGCGAAACATGATATGAAAAATTATCGTCGACGTCTGTCTTATTTTGGTTCCATCTTATTCCTGTCATTACATAATTTATTGAGATCTCTTCATTTTTATAATTTTTAGATACCTTAGTTTCTTTTGTTATGTCATTGGGCTCTTCTAGAGTTTCATTAATCTTTTCAAGAGATTTTGTTTTCTCTTTTGGGCCATCAATTATATTTGCTCTGTTTCATTTTTGAGGATTTTTATCTTTGGAACTGGCTGATCTTCCACGCTTCAGGCGTGCCTAAGATTCATTTGCAGCTGTATTTTTTTCCTTCTAGGATATCAATTCTAATTAGAGCATTTTACAGCTGGTACATGAGTTTTTGTTACTCACTTAGGGTCAGTAACTGCATCTTGCAACTGATATGCTACATTTTGTAAATGAATTATCTTTTTCAAGTTCACGTTGACTTGAACGAGGATCTAAAAATGAGAGTGATAATTCATTGCAATAGATTTTATTTTCCAGCTTCTTTATTTCTCCCTCTAATGTTGGAAAAAAATGATTCTCAAAATAACAAACGTCAAATCTACCTGTAAATAAATCTCCAGTTAATGGTTCTAAATAATTTAATATAGATGGAGATTCATATCCAACATAAATTTTCATTCTTCTTTGAGGACCCATTTTTGTGCGGTGAGGTGAAGAAATTGATACATAAATTGCACTCCAAACGTCCTTAGATGAGAAATATTTGGTTCCTGACCGCAAACCAGTTGAATAGGGGAGAACGTATGATAACTAGTTGACATGATGCGTATAAGTGATGTTGCATATAAAATTACATGCCCTTATGTCGATTAGGAAGTTTATAATGCATTATTAATGGTTTTGTAATTAAATGAAGGCATTTGGTTAAAGGCTCAACTAGACCATTTTGCATATGAACATGTGCACCGAGATGTTCAATAGTTATCCCAGTTTACATGCAATATTCATTAAAAGTTTGTTATGTAAATTCTCCAACATTGTCAAGTCGAATTTTCTTAATTGGATAATCGGGAAAATGTGCCCCAAGGCGGTTTATTTGTGCAAGTAATCTTGCAAAAGCGAGATTGCGACTGGACAACAAGACCCGTAACCATCTAGTTGATACGTTAATTAAAATCATAAAATATCTAAATGGTCCACATGGTGGATGAATTGATATACATATATCCCTTTAAATTCTTTTTAAGAAACTAGGACTTTCATACCTAACTTTGTTTCAATGATGGATGAGAAATTAATTTTCCTTGAGAGCATGCATCACAAGACAATTCATTAGCTTGAAAAATCTTCTGTTTTTTCAAGGAATGACCACCTGAAGTTTCAATTATTCTACACATCATAAGTAATCCGGGATGGCCCAACCGGTCATGCCAAACTTTGAAGTTGTTATCATACCTTTTATTTTCAATAGCATGAGATTCAGTCATTCTAATATTTGTATAATACAATCCGGAGGATAATACGGGTAATTTTTCCAAAAAGACTTTTCTTACCCGATGTCATTTTTGTAATGTTGAGATAATTTTTATTACCATCATTAGTTGTTTCAACATGATATCCGTTAGACCGAATATCCTTAAAACTTAATAAATTTCTTGGTGATTTTGATGAAAATAATGCATCACCAATTGTAATTATTGTCCATTGTGGTAATACTATATTCGCTCTTCCGGAGTTTTCAATCATTTTTGCATTACCCGTTATTGTATTAACATTTGTTTTTCTAATTGATAAGTAAGTAAAAAAAACTTTTTATTATTAAAAATGCTTTGTGTTCTTGCACTGTCTGCAAGACATATATCTTTCTCATTTTTTGCGAATATTCATATTTCTATTCAATAAATAAATAAAACATAAGAAACATTCGATTTAGAGAAATAAAGTCATATTTTATTACTTTGAGAAGATTGTGATGACATCATTTCTCATGAAATTAATATGAAATAAAAACATATAAATGACACGAAACAAGACTACACATTATTCTTCCATCACCATCCATAGCACCACTTGTTCATTCTAGGTAGACAATAAAATCGACAACATCAAAATGTGTCAAGTATGCTCGATCTTCGTGAAAATCATTTTGAATAAAATTTGTTTTGATATTTAATTTTTCTTTAGATTTTATTGAAGCTTGATAAAGATCAACAAAATATTTTGGAGAGCGGCATATACAAGACCAATGAGCGGTCATTCCACATCGGTGACAAATATTTTCAACTTTCTTTTTGCCTTGACCAATTTTATCAAAGGATGTGGGGTTTTTTTTCCAACTTCTGGTGGTTACTTGTAATCTTGTTATTTTTATGATAATTATGATAACCTCAATGACCTCGGTTAGAACCATGACTATTATAATTATATGATGTTGTATTCACTTCAGGGAATGTACTAGAACCGGGCAGGATTGACTGATGATTTTCCATCAATAACTCATTGTTTTGTTTAGCCACAAAAAAAATGACATTAATTAAGAATAATTTTTTTAAACCTTTCTAACGATATTGCTGCTGCAGGAGCATGTTAGAGGCACGAAAAATAGATAAAGTTTTCTCTACCATAACATAGTTTTACGTAGTGAAAATACTAATCAAAATAAAGACTTGTATGTTAAGGAATTGTTAAAAAAATTCATAAAATAATATGTAATTATTGTCATGTGAACTTATAAAAAAAATACATACCTGAAAATAACAAGAGCAATAAGGAGTTAGAGCTCTATGACATAATTGTGCTGATAACGTGTTATAGAATATGATCAAATAACAAGATAATTTATAGAGTAAAGAAAGACATGAGAGTGGAGAAAACGTTTATTCTAATACTTGTGATGAAATCATCCAATTTCTAATATATATGACTCACTATTTATACAACCAAAATAAGATGAAAGATGAATTCACATTATGATGGTGCATTATTTCACTCATAAAACACATTGAAATGGTTCTTACTAATACTAAATAATGATAGAAAGTTATGGGAGAAATGAGGAATCCAATGGTCATTCACAAACTAATATATCATAACAATTGATGACACGATATGACAAAAATACACGATACATAACGAAATTGGGATGGAAGTGAAATTCGAATTCGAGTTCGTGTCAAATGTAAAAAACACGATGTCGTGTCTAGTTCAAAATTCGACACGAAATTAACATAATTTAGCATTTGTTTGTCGTGTTATGTATGATTAAATATTAATTAAATAAACTAATTGTTATATTATGTTACGTTTGTCGTGTCGTGTTTGTCTTTTTTTTAATTGGCTCGTTTTCGTGTTGGTAAAAAAGAACATCATGTCATGTCGTGTCAGACAAAAACACGACACGATGATCTGATTTGATGCCCCTAGGTCTAATCTTCAAAGGGCAACAAACATGTGCTTATTTTTTAAAACATCGGTACCAAGATTCCTAAACATCACAAAAAAAAATTAGAACTTAACCAACATTCTTTGAATATTAACAATAAAATAGTAGCATAGTCAATTTCCAATTGTTTCTTAAAGAACCATAGATTAATATAAAAAAAAATTCAAATTTGCATTATTTTTGAAGCAAATACAAAATAAAAAAAAACATTTTACAAAATAAAAAAAAAACATTTAATGTTTTTTTAATATCATTGGCGTTTATACAAAAAATAAGTATGCTTCCAAAGCATTCATTCATGGATTTACAATAACAAGGGACATAGTTTTATGACATTTTATCCACAACTATCCAAAGAAAGAAAGCAAGAACAGAGCCTAAAGTGCAGTAAGCCTAAAGAGCAGGAAGCCTAGTCGTCATATTTAGGCAACATATGAAACTAATAATTAAGGGTGTCAGCTACGCTTAAGCATATTAAACTATACAGAGTAGTTGAAATGATTTTAAATGTCAACCATACAACGTCAACCATACAACTCATCTTTTGTTGAAAGTTGTACTTCTAGCCCTTCTTTTCTTTTATTTCCTACTCACTTTCTATTAAAAGAAAATTTTAATCACTACAGCATGTTGCCTAATATCAATGCCTATTTACCATTTGGTCCAAGATTGTCGATACCAGGGTTAGCATAAAATTCAATTTGAAGAAGGTTATGAAGATCGTCATCCCATACACGCTGTAAGATTACAAAACATTATAGGAAAAAAACATAAATAGCTTGTGTAAAGTTAACCGAAAGAGTCATTTGATGAAATCTGTTAATAGGAACTTATGCACATGCATTTTAAACACAAGATGGTCGAGGTCAATGTTCAGTTCTGGATTGATAGTGGCTAACTTCATTGATAGAAAATACAGCTGAAAATCAAGGTAACAAACACCAGAAACAAAAAAGCACAAATATTAAAAAGAGAAAGAAATTGATCCTAAGGTTACCCCATTGCAGCCAAGAACAAGTTGTTGGAGCAATATCAATCTGTCACTGATCATTCTCTCATAACTTGGATATAGCAAGGTCTATGATGAACAGGGGCGGAACACTGATCATTCTCTCATAACTTGGATATAGCAAGGTCTATGATGAACAGGGGCGGAACACGAGCACTAAAACTAGAGGGGCCGATATCAAATTTTCAAAACCAACCACTTATAGATAGGCTTTTTTATTAGAAACGATAAATAACATTTTAACTATAGATTGATTTTCATAATGATATTCGCTACATAAAAGTTAGCAAATAACTACATTCTTATATTTATATATATATATATATATATATATATATATATATATATATATATATATATATATATATATATATATATATATATATATATATATATATATATATATATATATATAAAAGAGTAGCTCTTTTGTCATGTGTCACCATATTAGACATTTTAATTAATGTGTTGCCACTTGTTAATCTATTAGTTTTCCATTTTAAATTTATTAAACCTCCTCATTAATGTGATTTTATTTTAAATTTTAAATTATTGTTTTCATTAATTCACAAATAAATAATATCTAATATATATTAAAAATTAATTTTATATATTTATTTGAATCAATAATTATAATTTCACATAACTAATAAAAAATATCTCTTAAATTAATAATTTATTTAAAATAACTTATTAATAATTTTGTGTTTTTACTATAAAAGTTTGATTAATTTTATAACCGTGGTTCCCACGGGTTATAAACTAGTGTGTATATATATATATATATATATATATATATATATATATATATATATATATATATATTAAAGGAGGACACTTTTTAGAAATAGTAAACTTATGTGACTTTTGGCAAGAATGGTCCTCTGTTTATGTGTTTGTGTTCAAATCCGTCTTTAGGTCATTTTATGTCCGTACCATACTTTGTGCGGATACGTGTTGGGAATAGTTCCAGTTTCCTGGTCATTTTGTGTTCAAATCCGTCTTAAGGTGCAATTTTTGTTTTTTAAAACAAATATATGTAAAAAAAAACAAACTTTTTACATCCTATAGTGAAAATGAATATGTAAAAAATAGGAATTTTTTTTTTTAAAAGTCATTCTTAAAATGTAAAGTTATTTTGTTCATATTTCAATTTTGCTAAAGACCTGTCGCATCCGACCCCCGCAACGCGGGGGTTCCCCACCTAGTTTACATAATAATGCAAGATAAGGACCAACAAATATCTACTAAGAAACAACTATATCTTCTAACAAACAATAATTTTAACAAAAATACTAATTAATGTAACAAAATAAAATAAAATTTGGTAATTAATAGATATATTTATATTATAAAATTCTAACCATACTAAGGAATATCTTTACTTTGTTTGCTTTGATATTTTGCATTTTACTTACCATATATTCTAACCATACATTTATATTTTACATTTTACTTACCATATACGATTGTAATTACTCATATTATGTTTTACCTATATATGAATCTTAGTGATTATTTTAATTCTCTTTCATTTACATTTCAGAAGAATAACAAATAATAAGAAGTAAGAAGTAAGAAATAAATTTGTTTATTCAATAAAGTAAAAGTTGGTTTTTTTTTTGCAGCTTTTAAACTTATATCTTTTCATATCTTTTAGATAGATATACACAATCTTTTTCATATCTTTCAGATTTGATTTTTTGCAAATTTCGTTTGATTGTTTTTATAGTATCATAGTTAATAATTCGTATACGTAAAACTGTTTAAAACAAGGGGGCCTAATTAGTCCTTTTGGTGATATTTCGTACCTGATATACATATATACAGGTATTATGAATGTCAAAACCAGGGGGGCCATGGCCCCTCCTGGCCCCTAAGAGCATCCGCCACTGAATTGATGAACTTTGAAACAAAGAAAAAGAAGACGCAAGTAAAATTGTCCAGAATAGGGTAAAATCTTGTGTTCGTAGAGCCATTAAATCATGCAATCAAAACAACCAATTAATTAGAAATTGGAAAGGAACAAATAAACTTAAATTTAGTAGAATTTAGGTGCAGTGGTATGGAGCGAGGATTGAGATAGATTAACAAGTTTGGGAATTAAAGGACCTAATCCAACCAAAGAAGAATAAAATAATGGTTTCGTACCTAATAATCAAAATCAAACCCATAAATTGTGATCGACATTGAGGATGAAAGGGATGAGAAAATGTAGGCTTCAATTACGTCGGATTCGTAAGAACCTGGGTTGAGATGGATGCATGAGAGAAGAGAAGAGCGGTGGGTTGCCTTGTTGTTCCCAGCGGTCGATTTGTCAAGCTCACGATCAAATGTTCAGAGAGAAACCTCTAGCTGCATGTGTAGAGAAACAAACAGGAAGAGAAGTGTTTGGTGGTCAAAAAAACTATAAAGTAAAAAGGCAAAGAGAAATGTTGAGTCTGAGTTCCTAAAGCCACATAAATTAAGCAAAAATCCATAAAATTCAAGCAAAAATAAAAAAAATCCTCTCAAACCCACTTTCATCCCCGCATGAGCCTTATATATATATATATATATATATATATATATATATATATATATATATATATATATATATATATATATATATATATATATATATATATATATATATATATATATATATATATATATATATATATATATATATGTTTTTTTAAATATAACAACAACATTGTTATTAAATTTGATATAATAATTTGTATACTAATATAATATATTGACTATTTTGAATTATATGATAATATATACATCTATTATAATTGTATAATCTCAATCGTTTAAATGATTTCTACATACGAGTTACTCATTAATAAAATTAAATATAATATATGGTTTAATGTTATTTATAATTGTTGTCATTGTTAATTAATTTTTTAAAATTTATTTGACTAACGTTTTGATTTCTAAGATTATAATTATTTAAAACATCAAACCATGTTTTTTGATTTGAAAGGTATCAATATAATTATTTATATAAAGTTATTTTTAACTATTGTTATTATAACTTATTTTAAGATACTTATTTGAAAATTTTTAACGATTATAAAAATATCTTTAGGAAATATTTTAGTTAAATTGAGATTATAATTTAGTTTTTTCATTTAGCACTACAATTTATCATTTTTTAACTATTAAAAAAATATTCATTAGGGTTTTTATGTGGAAATGAAATTTATATGTAAGTTGACTTTATAATGTTATATTTAAATTAACAATTTAAATATTTTGTCCAAACTGTTCAAAAGTTGTAACTTTAAACTGATAATGGTTTGCATACAATAACATATTAAATTTCATCAATTAAGTATAATATGTTAAAAGTTAAAGTCATAACTTTATAAGTAAAAGTAAATATATTATTTTAATATTGAAATTTAGTTCATTTATGGTTACACTTTAGGTTTGATAATTATTTAACCTTATTAACCAAATTATAGTCATTATTAGAAATACATTACAATTTATCACTTTTAATTATTTACAAAATATTTTTCTGGTTGTTTAAATTAAACTAAAAGTTATATTTAAGTTGACCATGTAATATGATATTTAAATTAATAATTTAAGTATTTTATACAAATTGTTTAAAATTTATAGCTTTAAAATGATAATGGTTTACATACAACAATATATTAAAATTAATAAATTAAGTATAATATGTTAAAAGTAAAAAAACATAACTTTATATGTAGAATTAAAAATATATATTTATATTGAAATTTAGTTTATATATGATTACACTTTAGATTTGATATTTATTTAACCTTATTAACCAACTTATAGTCATTATTTGAAAGAAACTAAAAAGCCATGAGAGTTTCAAATGAATGTGGTCAAAGAAAAAAATGTTTTCTTTATAATATAGTATGATATATATATATATATATATATATATATATATATATATATATATAGACACACACACATACTAGATGTGAACCGCGCAAAGCGGCGACAATCTATAGTTTTTTTTGACGAATAGTTTCTTATGGAGAAATATTATTACATTTTATTATTAGTTATTATTTAATAAAAAAATACCATTTTTAAATAAAATATTGATGTTATACCTTGTGTTTATATTGCTTGTTTATACTATTTATATAAATTAATTAATATCCGTGTTTAGTTAAAAAAATATAAATTAGTTTGTATAAATTAATTTTGGGTTTAGGTTATTTTTAGTCACTTAACTCTTTTTAAGTTTTAAAAGGTCATCAAACTTTTGACTTTGTGCTCATTTAGTCACTTAACTTTTGGTTTGGTCACATCTTGAATTTTATAAAGCATAGTAGTAATATCTTGAATTTTAAGAGGTATAAGTTATAAAGCTATTTGTACAAATCACTTATGCATAAATATTTCATTAATGCTTACTAAAAGTTTGAAGACTTGAATTAAGGAAAGTGATTGAATAATAACTAATTGAACCAAAATAATACACATACAAATTAATTACCTTTTTAAACAATTACATAAAACATGTGTTGCTAGTAATTCTGAAAGAATGCATACCACCAAGTTAAATCCTTTAGATGCTCTTTCAGGCATTTTAACAAACACTTATTAGGCATTATCATCAAACAAGCCAAAATCCCGTGAAAGGCTTAGTGTGATCGGAAGCAAAATAAAAAAAAACATAAATTCTTTAGAGAACATCAAAGTTTAAGTTTTTTAATACCAAATAAAAATAAAGAAGACAAACCTGAAGAATCAGAAATCATCAGGAAGGATAATCGGATGAGGATGAGTGCAAAAGCCTTAACCCTTTCCATCTTACCTGATGTGGACAAGTGCAACGTTAAAGTGACAACCCAAAATTTCTATCTTCTACATCCATTCAACTCAATCAAAGTCAGACTCGTTTATGCTATCTTCTAGCACTGTTTAGGGTCTATTTGAATGTACTAAGCCTAGTACCTTCAAGAAGGAATGCTAGGAAGTGTATTCTAGAGTGCAACACGAAGCATTCAAGTCGAAAACTCCATTCATAAAGAGTTTACGACCGTAAACTAGAGTTTACGGCCGTAAACACCTCCTTGGCCGTAAACTCATGTCCATATATGAGTTTAGCCTTCATTTCTAGTCATTTCTTACACTTCCAAGCCAAGATTTCGGATTCCCTCTCACCTATCATCAAGATTTTCACCTTGATCTTCAAAAGAGTAAGCGTTTCTTCCATGTTATTAGATGTTATTCCTCTTAATCTAGTATCACCCTTTGATTTCATCCATGAAATTCATCTTTTGGGTTAGATCTTCAAGAACACCAAGAACACACACTAGTTCTTAGACCGTAAACACCCTTTTCAAGCTTCAAAACGTAAGTAATCTTCCATATACTAGTTATTCTATACAAGCTCTTCACTTACGCCCTTGAAAACAAACATTTTCCCAAGAACAATGAGATTTTATGGCCATGAGCTCTCCCTTGGCCGTAAACCCTTGTTAAGGCTCCTAGTTTGGGCATAAACTCTTCTTAAGGCTAGGAATGGGTCAAGACACACTTCCTTGAGGATGAATAGGACCATAAGACACTCTTTGGCATATGTATTCATGAGTTTATGACCGTAAACTCATAGGGTCTTAAACCCCATGGCTGTAAACACTTTGGGCCGTAAACATCATGGCCGTGAACACCATGTGTGGCCGTAAACTCCCTTTTATGTGTAATCACATATGATTGTAGCACTTCCATTCAAGTATTTCCTAGTCCCTAAGGTGTTTCCTTGCATGATTAGTTGTATAAACACTAATTATATACATATATGTATCATTATATGCCTTATAGGATCCGTTGTGCCCGAGATTTCACTTAGCACTTAGCATCCTACAACCGATCTTTCATTCGTATCACTCACTACAAGTGAGTTCATACCCCATTAACTTATCTTTTAAATGATTTTAAATGCTTTTATGGGGGAGAATACAAGTAGAAACATTATAGTTGTTATATCAATCACATGTGATTAATAACTATCAAACAAGTGAATTTTCTTATAATTCAACTGTTTTTATCAAACAACTCTTCAAAACATTTTATAAACTGACATCAAGTCATCTGTTGCCATTCAAATGGTTAAAAACTCTTTTATATGTTAAACTTTTATTAAACTCTTTTAAACTACTATATTGTTAAAATCATGTCTATATAGATATAGTTATATAAGTAAGATTGAAAGGATTTCGGACTGATAACTCACTTTATTTCCTATTCCTTATTTGGTTGTGGACTTAGGGTATCTGGTTATTTGTCTGAGTGTCGTTTGAATCTTAGTTATATATTATGTATATGTGTATAGATATAAAAGTTCTTACATCAGTTCAACACCTTTGGGTAGCAAAGGTGTACAGACATACTCGGTCATTCAAACAACATTTCTAGTAAACTATAATAGGTATAGTTTAGGGATTTACTACTCACTACTTCTAGTACAATGAAACATACAAGAGTCAGTTCATTCATGAGTCAATTTAAACTTACTATTATGAGAAACAGAGAGAACATACTATGATGAGAAACTAAGAGAACATACACTACACTATACAAAAAGAACATACTATACACTAGAACAGAGAGAACATACAATACACTAGAACATACTATACAAAAACTAGAATACTATAACATTAATGTGAGCCACTACTGATGGGTTTTATGCATAACAACAATCCTATGTGCTTATACAAACCCTAATGTTTGGATCTAGGTTTCTCTATTGTACATGCTTTGAATCCAAGACTTACAAACCTAGATCTATCATGTATAATTCAAAATTATCATAAAGAAAACAGATTGAAGTGGTTTACCTCTTTCAAGTAGCTTGAATCCTTGTAATCTTCTTGATCTTGAGCTTATAGTCACAATTGTAATTCCTCTAATGGTTCACAAACCCCACAAGCAAGAAGGTAATATGAGAGAGGGCGAGAGATGCTAAAAATCGGCTCTAGGGTTTCCTTGGAATGTAGTGTAGCCGATTTCCATAGCCTAGGGGTCTTATTTATACTTACAGGCTGCTAGGGTTTCAGTCTAAACCCTAATGGACAGCTTAGCCACCAAGCAGCCCAAGGAACCTTCTGGAATAAGGCCTTGGACGAAAATATGATGGATCCCCATCATAATTTCGTTCCCTCTATAGTCCATTAGGTTTCCCAGCCCAAAACTCTGTTGGATTAGTGTCCAAGTCCATAACTATTTTGGTATGTACTTGACCCGATGGTGCATGGTCCTTTTGGGTTGCCTTCACCAAAGCAACTTGATAGGATGAATTATGGAGAGAAAGGATTAAATATGATTTATTAATATATTATGAGAATAATATATTAAAGGAGAAATCATATTGTTTAATTAATATTAGTCAATAATTAATTGGTAATTAGTTTTGTGACTAAAAGAGATTAATTAAACTTAAGGGACTGGAATTGTAATTATAAGATAATTGCAATTTGGGCCATGGATTGCCTTTTATTATAAGGTGGACGAATTCTATGGGGGAAGCCCATATGAAATTGTCCAAGGCTTTAAGAAAGGGCTCCATGGGTTGCTTAGGGCTTAAGCATCCAAATTAGGGTTTCCATGTTAGATAACCCTAATTGCCTCACTATATATAGATACCTTAAGGACCAAAAACGTGGCTAAGCTTCTTGCTGCTAGGGTTTTCACACGGTTTTGGCAGCCTCTATCTTCTCTCCTCTTCATCCTCTTGCTTATGGTGTTTGTGAGCCATTAGAGGAGTGACACTTATGACTCTAAGCCTTCCAAAGTCAATTCAAGGAGGAATTGGGATTGTTATTACTACATAACAATCAAGGTAATATCTTAAACCTAATTATATGTTAATATCGATTTCCATATGCTAGAATTAGGGTTTATAGCCTTGGATAACTTGCATGTACGATAGAGAAACCTAGATCCAATCATTAGGGTTTGTATGAGCACATAGGATGTTCTTAGGACCAAAACCCATCAGTGGTATCAGAGCCTAGACTGGTTTCTATTGTATTGATGCTTGATATGTTTGAAAATTTCAATTTTTGGGTTTCTGGAGGCTGGACTCGCCGAGTCCATAGCTGAACTCGCCGAGTCCATGCAGACTCGACGAGTCCATGCTTGACTCAACGAGTCAACTCATCAGATGGTGTATATCTCGGGATTTCTTGTTGCTTTTGCTTTAGGATAGTTACCTTATCATATTAGATCAATATAAATCCAATTTTATGATAGATTTGACTATATTCTTGATCTAATTGAAGATATTTATCAATTAATAAGATAATTGTTTCCTTATGTGATAATTGATTAATTATTTTGACTAAATTGATAAATTGTTTTGCAAGAAATCATTAAATAAATCAAATATGGATAATTATGTGATTAAATGTTAATTAAGATTATTTGTTTTTTGATCCTTGTTGTTTTGAAAAGTTTCATATGTTTCCCTTTAGGTTTTATAGTTTAAATTTGAACCCTAAAGTTTTGTTGTTTTGAAATTTAAATAGTTAAAACCCTAATGTTTTGAAAAAGGTTTCAAAACTTGCCCTCAAGTTTTGGAATTTAAATTTTGATTAAATAGTTTAATTTTGATGTATATTTAAATTCTAAACCCTAATGTTTTGAAATGTTTCAAAACTTATCCTCAAGTTTTGGAATTTAGAAGTTGATTAAAAGTTTAATTAAGAATGTTAAATTCTAAAAACTCTAGTATTGTTTTGAAAAAGTTCAAATCAAACCCTTATGGTTTTATTAATTAATTAAGGTGTATAATTAAAAGAGGTTTAATAAATCCATAAAGTTTTGGTTTAAAATTTAATTGAATTAAAAGTATAATTGTTAAATTTGACCACCTAATATTTTAAAAGTGTAAAATACACCCTATATTATATATAACATTAAAAGTCTAACATTATATATATGTATGAGTAAAAGTCAGTCTTACCGTTAATAGGCCTCATTCACGAAGCTGGTCTATAAGGGGTGTTTAAGGAAATTGCCTATAAAATGGCGATTGAATGGGTATCAACTCTTACCCACCGCACTCTTGACTAGTGGAGGGTCGTTAGACGAACGGGTAGGATAGGACGAAACCTTCCATTATAAGTATAATGAATTACTAAAGTAACTAAATGTTTTTCAAATTCCCAATCTTAGTTACTTAGGCAAAGTGAATTGATGCAATTCCATGAAATTACACTTTGTGCCCTTGCGAAGACGTTAGTGGAGCGTGTGTGGTTTACCGGCACACTAAATGGTTCTAAGCAAAGGTAGCAAAGGGTGACTCAATGTTTGTCATAGTTCGGTGGAGCGTTTGTGGTTTACCGGCACACTAAATGGTTCTAAGCAAAGGTAGGAAAGGGTGACTCAATGTTTGTCATAGTTCGGTGGAGCGTTTGTGGTTTACCGACACATCAAATATGTGACTGTAACATGTGAGGGCACCATGTAAGTTTGCATGGTTATTCACACCCGCTTTGTGATCCTCGGCATCCCAGTCACAAACAAGAGGGGAATATCGAGATTTAAACATGCCATTGAAAGTTTAACGAATCTCAAAGGATCTAGGTGTAACAGCCCGAAATCTCAGGTATTGTTAAATTATGTTTTTGGGGGTGATTTATGAGGGGACTCGGCGAGTTGGAGCCTAGACTCGCCGAGTAGGATCGCAGACTTGGTCGCGGGTTCGCGACTGGACTCGACGAGTCCAGATATGGACTCGGCGAGTCGACGCTGTGCAGCAGAAACCCTAACCGTTCGGTTTTGGATCGTATATAACGCCTCTTAGGCCGTCATTTTCCGTCTTTTGGTCGATTGAGAAGAACCCTAATCGTTGTGGACGTCTAGAGCAGGAGAGAAAGCTATTGGAACTTGGAGGAACTTGTTAGGCAAGAAGAAGAGGAAATTGGCCAAAGGAATATCAAGGAGGATCGAGTCCTGAGGTTTGGGGGACACAGAGAGTGCGTTTTCAGGTAATACTTGGACCAATTCTGTTATTTTGATGTGTATGCGAATTTAGGGTTTATGAAACCCATTTAGTGATTAGATGGGTTATTATGTTATTACCCAAACGTTTATACCCCAGTAATAAGATGTTTAGAAGTCCAGAAAGTCCCATGATTGTATATCTCGGGACCATACGTAATTTAGGAAGCAGTTGCTCGTCTGCATGGCATGGACTCGCCGAGTTGTTCTTCAGACTCGGCGAGTAGCTTGAAGATTTACTGGGACTCGCCGAGTTGTTCTTCAGACTCGGCAAGTGGAGTCGGGGTGGCCCCGCGATTCTTCCAGGGTAACTCGTCGGGTCGAGGAGGATACTCGACGAGTAGATAGGGAATCTCAGAGAGTTGGAGGACGTCTAGACTCGCCGAGTCGCCATGGCACTCGCCGAGTCCGGTCGAGTTGACCGTTGACCGTTGACCAGAGTTGACCTAAGTCTGACTTCTTAGGGATAGTCACACTTAGAAGATATAAGTGTTAATGAGATATGTGATGTTATAGGGAGGTTGTAGCTCGTCGGTTGTGCACGAGTCATTTCGGGATTTGTTAGCGTTCAGCTTTTACGAGGTGAGTCTTCTCACTATACTGTACCCGGAAGGGTTTGACTGTATGACTGGAAGGTCAGATATGATATGTGATATGTATGCTATATGTGGTAAGTTATTTGTTATCTGTGAGCTATGTATGTTATGTGGGCCGGAAGGCAATATGTTATGGGCTGGAAGGCGATTATGTTATGGGCCGGAAGGCGTTGTGTTGAGGACCGGAAGGTCAGGGCCTGGAAAGGCGTATGTGTGTAAGTGTATATTGGGGAACTCACTAAGGATTTATGCTTACAGTTGTTGTGTATGTATTTCAGGTACTAGTGAGGACCGTGGGAAGGCGCCGGCGTGATCGATACACACTGAAGACTGCTTTTATGATCTTGGGATTTTGATTATTTGTATTTGACAGAATACTTAAACTATTTATGCCTTGTTATGAATGGAAATAAATATATTTTTAAAATGAAAAATTTGTTTGAAAATTTGAGTTGTTACAATTGGTATCAGAGCCTTGGTTTGAGGGATTCGAGTGCACCTTCGGGAGTAACTGAACTCAAACCGAGGATTTGAGGAAAACTTTTTAAATAAAGGCATAAACTTTTGAAAATGGTTTTGTGGTAAGCAAGAAGGAAGCAGTGTGTACGATCAGTCAGCGCCCGAACGGTAAAGATCCCCAAAATACCTTACAATGTTATATGATATAAATTGTTATGCATGCTAGAAGACTAGGTATTCATGATAGGACTAGAGTGGCCTGATTTGTGATGCCTTAGTCTAGGGAAGTTTGCCGATATGAGATGCTTGCTAGTATGCGGGTAGATAGTGCATATCAGAAGTAGAGTACTCACTATCCGGGGTTTGGGGAGGAAGACTTGGGATGAATGCTGACGCGGTGTGGCCGGTAGTATTGGGCCCGTACTACCGAAGACACCGGGTCAGTGGGAGACCCAAGTAAGAATCCCTGGATATCGGGGACTGAGTAGGGTTGCGTATCGAGTACGATTATACTCGGTGGAGTCTCTGATAGTTTTATGTTGTATTTCAGAGACATCATGGTTAGACCACGCCACGGAGCGAGTACGAGCGGTGTGAGTGACGAGGATATTCGTCAGATGATTCACGAGGAGGTGGCGGCAGCGATCCGGGCTGAGATCCCGGAGATGTTTGGGTCTATTAAGACCACCCTGATGGAGACATTCGATGAGCGGTACGCCGCGTTGACTGAGGCTGCAACCGCTGCAGCTACCGCAGCTGTGGCCGCTGCTAGGCCACAGGGAGGTGACTCGTTGCTGTTCCGAGAGTTCAGCAACACGAAGCCACCGGAGTTCGATGGGACGTAGGATCCGATTGCTGCGATGAGGTGGATCGCGGACATAGAGGGGTGCTTCTACACTTGTTCATGCCCGGAGCACCTGAGGGTACGGTTCGCTTTGAACCAGCTCCGTCTGGGAGCGAAGGACTGGTGGAAGTTCGTGACAGCGAACTTCACTATGGCAGAGACTACAGCGGTGACATGGGAGGGGTTTACTACCATGTTCAGGGATGAGTACGTTCCCCCGGTGGAACGGGAACGATTGGTTCAGGAATTCTTAACCCTCAAGCAGGGTACTGATTCGGTGGCGGCGATCACGTGAAAGTTTCATGAGAGGGCAATGTTTTGCCCCGAGCTGGTGTCCACAGAGCAGGCTCGGATGAGCCGGTACTTGGGTGTCTTGAGGAGGGATATCCGGGAGTTTGTGGCGAACTCCACCTATCATACTTTTACGGAGCTTCAGGCGAATGCCCGGAAGCGTGAGATCGAGTTGGAGACTCAGGCCAGGGAGGAGGCCGAGTCTCAGCAGGCGGACCGGCGGCCGGCTCAGTCTCAGCCGGCAGCCAAGCGGATCAAGTCCGCCGATTCAAGGACGGGAGGTTCGAAGAGCCGCACTTGCGGAAAGTGCGGCAAGGGTCACGATGGGGCGTGTCGAGCCGGTGCTTGCTACAAGTGCGGCAAGGAGGGGCACATTGCTAGGGAGTGCCCCAAGGGGTTTATGGTTTGCTTTCATTGCAACCAGACCGGCCATCGAAAGGCCGAGTGTCCGCAGCTTCGTCAGGGATCTGCACCTATTGCCAGGACTACTGAGACTCGACCGGTGAAGGTCGAGGCCCCGAGGGCTCGTGGGAGAGCCTTTCAGCTGACTGCGGAAGAGGTCCGCGCTGCGCCCGATGTCGTGGCAGGTATGTTGTAATTCATGTATTTATTTTAATGTCGAGATGTTATGCTTATGTTATTGTATGCGTAGGTACTTTCCTTGTGAACTCTGTGCCTGCCTTAGTGTTATTTGACTCGGGTGCGAGTAGGTCCTTTGTGTCCTTAGCCTTTAGTCAGCATATCAGCGCTAGTTGTGAGTCGTTGAGTCGACCCTTGAGAGTTTCTATAGCTGACGAGAAAGTGATTTGTGCCACGGAGGTTATTCGGGGATGTGTACTAGAGATTTTCGGGGTTGAATTCCCGATTGACCTGATTCCTATTGCGATGGGTGATGTCTGTGTCATCGTGGGCATGGACTGGTTGAGCCGATTCGGCGCTGTCATCGATTGTGAGCGTCAGTTGATGACCATACGAGACCATAGTGGGGGAGTTCTTTCGGGGTACGGCGAGGGTACCCGTTCGGGATCAGCTTTTTGTTCGGCCGCCAGGGCGAGGCAGTGTCTACAGCAGGGCTGTAAGGGTTTTGTGGCGTATGTGATGGATACGCGGGTGGTTTCCGAGAGACCGAAGTCAGTTGAGGAGGTCCCGGTGGTGCGTGAGTTTCCAGATGTTTTCCCCGAGGAGCTGCCGGGAGTACCTCCTGTGAGGCAAGTAGAGTTTGGTATCGATCTGGTTCCGGGGGCCGCGCCTATTGCTAAAGTGCCTTATCGTCTTGCACCTCCAGAGATGCAAGAGTTGTCCTCGCAGCTCCAGGAGTTGTTGGGGAAGGGATTCATTCGGCCGAGTAGCTCGCCGTGGGGAGCACCTATTCTGTTCGTCAAGAAGAAGGATGGTTCACACCGGATGTGCATTGATTACCGGGAGTTGAACAAGTTGACGGTCAAGAACCGTTACCCGTTGCCGAGGATCGATGATTTATTCGATCAGTTGCAGGGAGCATCTTGGTTTTCCAAGATCGATCTGAGGTCAGGGTACCATCAGGTGAGAGTGCGGGATGAGGATGTCCAGAAGACAGCGTTTAGGACGCGATATGGGCATTATGAGTTTGTGGTAATGCCTTTCGGACTCACCAATGCCCCGGCTGTGTTCATGAATCTCATGAACAGGGTATGCAGACCGATGTTGGATCGGTCAGTGATTGTATTCATCGACGACATTCTGGTGTATTCGAGATCTAGAGAGTAGCATGAGGAACATTTGAGGGAGGTCCTTGAGGTATTGAGGTCGGAGAAGCTTTATGCAAAGTTCTCCAAATGTGACTTCTGGCTGCGAGAGGTCCAATTTCTAGGACATGTTGTCAATCAGAAAGGGATATTGGTCGATCCGGCCAAGGTTGAGGCGGTGATGAGTTGGGAGGTGCCGAAGTCACCTTCTGAGATTAGGAGCTTCCTTGGGTTAGCAGGGTATTATCGGAGATTCATCAAGGATTTCTCCAAGATCGCAGTGCCACTCACCAGATTGATCCGGAAGGGTGTTGCATTCTCATGGGGGCCCGAGCACCAGACCTCCTTTGAGACACTTCGCCAGAGGTTGTGCGAAGCCCCGGTACTAGCTCTCCCAGAAGGGATGGAGGATTTTGTGGTGTATTGCGACGCATCGATTTCGGGACTGGGTGCAGTGTTGATGCAGAGGGGTCATGTAATAGCGTATGCGTCGAGGCAGCTGAAGCCTCATGAGGCGAGATATCCCACGCATGATTTAGAGTTGGGGGCAGTAGTGTTCGCTCTCAAGATTTGGCGTCACTACTTGTATGGGGTTCGATGTACGATATATACGGACCATAAGAGCTTGAAGTATTTGATGGATCAGCCCAACCTAAATATGCGTCAGAGGAGGTGGTTGGATGTGGTCAAGGATTATGATTGTGAGATCCTGTACCACCCAGGTAAGGCTAATGTGGTAGCCGACGCGTTGAGCCGCAGGGCGGAGAGCACTCCATTGCGAGATGTATGCTTGAGACTAACTGTGATGACTCCAGTATTGGATGCTATTCGTGGGGCGCAGGCCGAAGCTGTGCGACCAGAAATGCAGAAGAAAGAGCGAGTCGTGGGGTTAATTTCAGAGTTCGTTAAGGATGGGCGAGGGCTTATGACGTTTCAGGGTCGGATTTTGGTACCGTTTGTGGGCGGTACGCGTATTACTTTGATGGAAGAGGATCATAGATCGAAATTCTCGATCCATCCCGGTGCTACGAAGATGTATTTGGACCTGAGGAAAGAGTATTGGTGGCCCTGTATGAAGAGGGACGTTGCATGGTTCGTCGAGAGGTGCTTGACCTGCCGTAGGGTTAAGGCTGAGCACCAGAGACCGCATGGCAAGTTACAGCCATTGGAGATCCCCGAGTGGAAGTGGGAACAGATCATTATGGATTTCATCACCAAATTGCCGAGGACTGCCAGGGGAGTTGATGCAATTTGGGTGATTGTGGATAGGTTGACGAAGAGTGCACACTTCCTTGCCATCAGCGAGAGTTCTTCAGCGGAGAAGTTGGCAGAGATATATGTGAAAGAAGTGGTATCTCGGCATGGGGTGCCGATCTCGATTGTGTCAGACCGTGATGTGCGTTTCACTTCCAGGTTCTGGAAGAAATTTCATGAGGAACTGGGTACTAAATTGCATTTTAGTACCGCATACCATCCCCAGACAGACGGTCAGAGCGAGCGGACGGTTCAGACGCTGGAGGACATGCTCCGAGCGTGTGTGTTAGACTTCGGGGGTAGTTGGGATGCGTATTTACCATTAACAGAGTTTTCCTACAACAACAACCATCATTCGAGCATTGGTATGCCACCTTTTGAGCTGTTGTATGGTAGGAGATGTCGGACCCCCATTTGCTGGGGAGAGGTGGGACAGAGAGTGATGGGCAGCACGGAGATCGTGCTCCAGACGACAGAGCAGATTCAGCAAGTGAGACAAAGGTTATTGACCGCCCAGAGCCGGCAGAAGAGTTATGCAGACAGGCGCCGATCCGAGCTTGAATTTCAGGTCGGCGACTTCGTTCTCCTGAAGGTCTCTCCTTGGAAAGGAGTGATTCGATTCAGGAAAAGGGGCAAATTGGGGCCCCGGTATATTGGGCCATTTCGTGTGATTGCAAGGATAGGCCAGGTAGCCTATCGGTTGGAGTTGCCAGCGGAGTTGGGACAGATCCACGACACTTTTCATGTGTCGCAATTGAGGAAGTGCATAGCCGATGAGTCGGCAGTGGTTCCATTGGAGGATATTCAGGTGGATGCGAGCCTGAATTACGTGGAGAGACCAGTGGCTATCAGGGATCGGAAGATCAAGGTTCTGAGGAACAAGGAGGTACCTCTGGTGTTGGTTCAATGGCAACACCGTAAGGGATCGGAAATGACTTGGGAGCCGGAACGTGAGATGCGGGAGCAGCATCCGGAACTATTTTCAGAATGAGACTTTGAGGGCGAAGTCTAATCCTAGCGGGGGAGAGTTGTAACAGCCCGGAATCTCAGGTATTGTTAAATTATGTTTTTGGGGGTGATTTATGAGGGGACTCGGCGAGTTGGAGCCTAGACTCGCCGAGTAGGATCGCAGACTTGGTCGCGGGTTCGCGACTGGACTCGACGAGTCCAGATATGGACTCGGCGAGTCGACGCTGTGCAGCAGAAACCCTAACCGTTCGGTTTTGGATCGTATATAACGCCTCTTAGGCCGTCATTTTCCGTCTTTTGGTCGATTGAGAAGAACCCTAATCGTTGTGGACGTCTAGAGCAGGAGAGAAAGCTATTGGAACTTGGAGGAACTTGTTAGGCAAGAAGAAGAGGAAATTGGCCAAAGGAATATCAAGGAGGATCGAGTCCTGAGGTTTGGGGGACACAGAGAGTGCGTTTTCAGGTAATACTCGGACCAATTCTGTTATTTTGATGTGTATGCGAATTTAGGGTTTATGAAACCCATTTAGTGATTAGATGGGTTATTATGTTATTACCCAAACGTTTATACCCCAGTAATAAGATGTTTAGAAGTCCAGAAAGTCCCATGATTGTATATCTCGGGACCATACGTAATTTAGGAAGCAGTTGCTCGTCTGCATGGCATGGACTCGCCGAGTTGTTCTTCAGACTCGGCGAGTAGCTTGAAGATTTACTGGGACTCGCCGAGTTGTTCTTCAGACTAGGCGAGTGGAGTCGGGGTGGCCCCGTGATTCTTCCAGGGTAACTCGTCTGGTCGAGGAGGATACTCGACGAGTAGATAGGGAATCTCAGAGAGTTGGAGGACGTCTAGACTCGCCGAGTCGCCATGGCACTCGCCGAGTCCGGTTGAGTTGACCGTTGACCGTTGACCAGAGTTGACCTAAGTCTGACTTCTTAGGGATAGTCACACTTAGAAGATATAAGTGTTAATGAGATATGTGATGTTATAGGGAGGTTGTAGCTCGTCGGTTGTGCACGAGTCATTTCGGGATTTGCTAGCGTTCAGCTTTTACGAGGTGAGTCTTCTCACTATACTGTACCCGGAAGGGTTTGACTGTATGACCGGAAGGTCAGATATGATATGTGATATGTATGCTATATGTGGTAAGTTATTTGTTATCTGTGAGCTATGTATGTTATGTGGGCCGGAAGGCAATATGTTATGGGCCGGAAGGCGATTATGTTATGGGCCGGAAGGCGTTGTGTTGAGGACCGGAAGGTCAGGGCCTGGAAAGGCGTATGTGTGTAAGTGTATATTGGGGAACTCACTAAGCATTTATGCTTACAGTTGTTGTGTATGTATTTCAGGTACTAGTGAGGACCGTGGGAAGGCGCCGGCGTGATCGATACACACTGAAGACTGCTTTTATGATCTTGGGATTTTGATTATTTGTATTTGACAGAATACTTAAACTATTTATGCCTTGTTATGAATGGAAATAAATATATTTTTAAAATGAAATTTTTTTTTGAAAATTTGAGTTGTTACACTAGTAGTTTTCATAGATTTAAAACTTAAATTCTTTTTCGTTTTTCGTGGTGGAAATTAGTGAATCGTCATTCACTTACCTTCAAATATTCTGCAATTAGGGTTACGACATCCCTTTCTCGAGTTGTAGAATATTGTGTTGGGTCCTAGCCTTAGTATCTCATTTGGGTGATTTGCTAAGGACTCATTCAATCAACTAACTTGAATTCGTTTTCTCCCGTATTGTAGATGTCAAAGTTCGACAACTATGGTTTTCCCAAATCCCGTGGAACAAGCATTCCACATGAAGATGATATTCCACGATTCGATCGAGGAACAAGAGATCATACTTCACTTCCTCCTCCTCCTCAAATTATTCTCCCTAACCCACAAGTTCAAAGGCTTGAAAAGTTCAAGATCACTCAATCCCTTTTGGCAAGTAAACATAAAGAAGGAAAGTCGGTGTGTGCACACGTCCTAGGGATGAAGTCACACATTGATAGGTTAAGAATGTTGGGATTCTTTGTCTGTGAGGAAATGACTGTTGATTGGGTTCTTCAGTCACTTCCTAACTCATATAGTGAGTTTGTAAGAAAGTACTATATGATAAACCGCGACGTGACCCTTATAGATCTCACCTATATGCTTATTGCTGCTGAATCAGCAATGGTTTGGCGCAATAGAGAAGCAAAGTTGATTGGTGAATCTGCCTTCAAGACCTCTATGGATATAGACAATGGCAACGAAAGACATGCTATGATCGAAAAGTTTGATCATAAGAGAAAGGCAATGTCTGAAGTAGTTCCATGTCATGTTCCAAAAGAGTCAATTTGCTTTTATTGCCAAGAGAAAGGGCATTGGAGATGAAGCTGCCCCATTTACCTAAGAGATCTAAGAGATGGGAGAGTCGAAACGTATGGCTCTAATATAGGTAAAATTCATTAACTAACTCTTTTAAGCTTCTATTCTAGATTCTTAATACATAATGTGATAAGATTACAATTGATGTTTTGTAGGATCGAAGAAAAGAAAGGAAGCTTAAGGGAAGAAGTGAGCAGAATCTAACCGTGAAGGAATGGATTTCGATCACATTTCTTGAAGATTAGATTCTTGAGCTACTACTTAGAGTTAGAATTAGATTGCTAAGAAAGATGTATTAGCATAGTTTTTTAATGAATTGCATTGTAAGGACAAATTTTTCCACAATAAAATAAATTTTGATTTTAATAATATCCTTGCAATGGCGTATATGAAAAATTGATGTTTGAATATTAGCAATAATGGATTTGTTCTTATTATGTTATTTATGGAAAGTCGAGAATTTACCAAATAGGGAGAGTTTCTCATCGCCTAAAGTTTTAATTGGATAGAAATTTGGAATCACGTAACTTGGTTGCACGATGAATGAGAAATATCATATTTGATAATTAGACTAATTCATTGACAAAGTGTCAAGTGAAGGACTAGGAGATCGAATACACAAAATTGCGTGTTGATCAAGTCCACCATAAGAGTAACAAAAATATTTGTCATGATTCACTAAAGGTTTAGTAAATATGATTATACTTACAAGATTAAGTTTAATTCTGAATTGATTAAAAAAAGGTTTAAATCAATAGCAGAACGAATAAGAAGAATCAAGTAGGCAGAAAGATAAAAGTTTCTCCATTCAAAGAAGAAGGGAGAGTAGCTTTTATGCTTTATGATAGGTCTTAATGATTAAGAACCATATCTCAATTGATCCTCTAAGTGAGTCTTAGTACAATTGTATGTCTAAGAAGAGGAATCAAGAATTGAAGAAATGGTTAAATCAAGAAGTAAATCATACTTCGTTCCAAAACAAGTCTTAGAGTTAAGATTGTGACATTGAGTGGATAAGTATTAAGAAGGTTTATAAAATTCATCAAATGTGGAAAGTTGTGATGTCTTGGATAAGACAAAGACCAACTAGGACCAATTTATGAAATGTTTTGATAAAAACTACACTAACTCTTGAATATTTGTTTGTCAAGAAATGGTTGTTGACAAGAGATTCTTATATGTCAAGGAGTCAGTGGGAGTCTTATTGGTCTTGAAAGGTTTCAAGAACAAATCAAATAGACCTTATCGATCACCACTAGCACACAAGTTGAGGTTTACAACATATCGTGTTGACATTATTTTGTTTCTGTGCCGTTCCAATTGAGTTAATTATGCATGTGAGTCCTATGAGTTCTCATTTGAATGCATAAAAGGCAAGGAACTTGATCAATGGAAAGTACATTGATAAGAAAAGGTGAGCTGCTTAACTACTTGGAAGACATGGTGGGCAGCTGTGCTACCATAAAGGCAAGAAATCGAGATCAAGAAAGTTCGATCCATATGAGTTTGAATTTGTCGTAAACTTTGGTTTTGACAAAGTCACATGGATAGGAACAAATACACCGTTTAAATCTAAGTGTCATAAGATTTCCTCCTTCATGAAAATGATTGTGAGGAAATGCTTTCACTAAGAAAGATTTTAAGAAGATTGTGATTGTAAAATTGCATTCTCGAATTCGATTCTGGTTACGGTATGCCTTTCCATAATTTGAATTGTGAGGTTTGGCAATTGTTTACACACACATATGAACTAACTAAGGCAAAGGTGTATAAGTTTAAAAGGCCTTGATAAAAGATTATCAAAGCATTAAGTATTAGAAACATGGACTTAAGAAATTCAATAGGTATTGTTTTTTTCTGAATGTTAAGATGTTTATGAATACATATCAAAGCTAGTGGGAGCATAAGTGTTATGTTTATAATAATCATCATGATAGTGGGAGCAAAAACTTATGATTGTATGATTATTAAGGCACGTATTGCAAGTTGGCAATATTAATTATAGAAAACAAGAGTTATACCTTGCAAAGTCGTAAGGGTTGTAAGGTTGTTTTGCTATAATTAAGGGAGAGAATATTATGCTTCATTTCGAATGTAAAGGATTAGGTTGAGAAATGTTAATAAATTTAGTCAAGGGTACATAGTGTGTTCTTAAAATTTCGATTATAATTACGACATTCCTCTTCACAATTCGAATTTTGAGAACATAACAAATAAAACATTATGCGTCGTGTCCCATATGCTTCGGGTATGACATCCCCATTATCACAGCCAGAAAAGACAGATTTTGTTTATGCTTTATAAAAGTCAGAGTACTTCTTTTCATAAGAATGTTGCAGAATTTTTCTCAGAAAAACACGATAAATATGTTATTAAAACATTTTCGAAGAAACGTATTTTATTCATTTTAAAACATTTGGGATGTCATTGTCAATACAGAAACATAAGCATAAACATAACTTACATTTATTTACACCAGTGATCTACATCTCTTTAATCTCTCAGTGTAATGTGACTTCATATCAACACCTGTGATATAAATAAACTGAGCGGGTCAGGTTGGGAAACCTGGTGAGTACATAGGGTTTTCAACCCACAATAATATTATTATTATGTTTAAACAATCAAGCAATTAAACCCAATTACCCATCCCCATTATCTTCTTTACTCTTAAGGATCTACCCTAAGAATCAACTATTTCTCGTTCATTCATTCCTAAGGATTATCCTAAGGAATCGGCACGAAGTCCATCGTTACCAAAACTTATAGATTACAATTGGTGAACACGTAGTCCAAAACATTTGGTAAACACTTAGTTCAAAAGTAACTAGTGAACACACTTAGTTCAAAATACCTAGTGAACACACTCAGTTCAAAGATACGTAGTGAACACACTCAGTTCAAAATACCTAATGAGCACCTAGTTCAAAAACACCTACAGGTTACGAGCTTACCAGCGTTCCACCGGACCGTCTAGTATCGCCATGGTCATCATTTGTACTCCACTAGATGACTGGATCACTGACAACATTGATGTCTCCCATCGTGTTATCACAAAACAACTATTTCATCTACCCATGTTTTACCCAACACATTTTGTAGATATAAAATACATATACAGTTTAAATCATTTAAAACATGTATAAAAATCTTTCACCCAGCATAGACAACAAGTATTCAGACAATATGCACACACAGCACGTAATTTATATTAAAATACTTCATATCTATGTGTAAGATGAAAGGGACTATGCACTCACCTGAGAAGGTGGTGACTCGGTACTCGGACAACGCTTCGTTTACTTTAAAATAATTTCCTTCGAAGAAACCTAGTATTATTACCACTAGATTTTAGTCTAATATTTACCGTGACTAATTATTAGTCTTATTATTATTATTATTATTATTATTATATATGCGTTTAAACAATACTTTCCAACCACTATGTAAAGACAAGGGCCAGACATAAAACACCGGAGAGCAGGACCATTTTGGCATATAGCACTTCTGAAATCCAACAACCCTATGCGGCCCTTTAAACCAGATTCCCCGTACCGCGAGTAGTTAAAAAGATATTATAACGACACTTATATAAGTCATAATAATAGCTCAAATATTTATTATAAATTTATAATAACAATACTAGTTTTAAATATAAACTATATTTAAAATAGGGTAAGCATAACTTACTTACAAGGGGATTTTAGCTAGGAGTCGGGCTCTGTAGGGGCAGAACTTCGTCGCTGAATTTTTCTAAGAAAGATTCGTGCAGCGCTTCAGCGCTCACCTTACTATACTAAAACTACAGAAAGAGAAGTCGAATCACGAGGGACCGAAATACTCGGGGGGATAAGGAGAGAAAGACTCTTGAATCAAGAGAATGGTAGAGCCCAAGCCTCTTATTTATAGTAATTGAATTTACAAAAACTACCCTCCATAATTACTTAATGACCTTATAGTTGTATAAACGACTAAACACCCCTTCATAATACTATTTTAAATAGATTTAATGATTTTTGTACTAAACTAATATCGAAAATACTCAACCATAGTCTTATAATGACCGCATCGTCGATACCTTTCTAATGATATATAAATTTGTATATATATATATATATATATATATATATATATATATATATATATATATATATATATATATGTATATATATATATATATATATATATATATATATATATGTATGTATACGTATATATGATTTATACTTTATTTTAATACGTAAATATGCTATTATATTTTATAACTCGTTCATACGAACTCCGTTTTTGACGTTCTTTATATCCACGCGTAGGAGGGAACGTACCCTATAACTTTTGTTTAGACTCCGTCGGCTAATTTTGAATTTATTTTTAAAGTTATATTTTTAACAGGCCGAGACAGGATTGGTCCGTTAAATCCTCATAACTTCTTCATCCGACATCCGTTTTCGCCCATCTTTTTCTCGTTATGCCACTCTTAACGAGATCTTCGATTCTTGTTCAGGTCGTATCGGCTAAAAATCGCTCGATCTAATATTCAAATTTCGGGCTGTACACTGCTAATCTGAAACTTCGAAAAATCATAACTTCTTCATACGAAGTCAGATTTGGGCGTTCTTTTTATCGTAGTTCTTAGTTTAACATATTCTACGACTTTCGTTTAGAGCGCCAAGGCTAAATCTCGCTCTATCGTAAATTCACTATTTACGCCTCCCGGTATCGAGCCGGTTCCGTCGCGAAACTTCGACGGGTCATAACTTCTTCGTTATAACTCGGATTTCGGGGTTCTTTATATGTACGGAAACCTAGTGACATATAGTACAACTTGGTTCAAATTATTTATAAGCTTCTATCGAAAAGCCTTTTTCGACACTTATTGCCTCTAATTTGACTAGCCCGGATCTGCGGGCGTTACAATTATCTCCCCCTTAGGATGATTACGTCCCAAAATCATCAACGAAACAGGGCTCGTATAATGACTCCATACGTCATCTCTTCATGTTAGGTAATAATTATAACTTCTATATTCCTTAAAGTCTATCTCTTAGATTTATTGACTGTAAGCGGTACTTGATTGTGCACCTGCTTTCTATCTCAGGTTAGACTCCAAATCATGACCTATCGTCATGTGATGCTCGTTTACACTCAGGTCTCTTAGAGTTAAATTCCAAAACAGGCTATACCTTCCTTCATGTTCTAATGTGATATAATCACATTTTTTTTAAAAAATGTAGCATTTCTAGCTACAAGCAACTTTTCGTGATACCTCTACTGGTTGATTTGATTAATTCTTCCAGATTGAGTCGGTTCTACATCGAACTTGGTTCTCTGAACCATGTATCATACTCATCGTAGTCGGACTCAATTTGATATGACCACTAGGGTCGGAATAACAACAATCTTTTTATTCATTACCGAAACGATGGTAATGACATGCCTGAATAAAACGAAATCAATTATTGGCTTCTTGGTAACATTGTGACTTTCCCTGATCCAAGTGTGAGTCCCGTGCTTCCGGTAGTATATGCATCTGCTACCTTTCACACCGACTCATACTCGTCCCAAGTATTGTCTCATAGTCCCCAAGTCCTAAAATCACAAAACAATTTAACACATACGAGTGTGTCCAAATAATCATAAAAATTTCCCTAGACTCTACTAGGACTTCTTCCATGCATATCTTCAATCATCAATTCTACTCCAACTCGGTTAGTGATGGACATTCCAGATGATAGGAAAACTTTAGGAATTACACCAATCGTTCTATCATCCCGCCAATCAAATGTGTACATTTCAGATGTACCGTACTTCTCTAGACGTACTGCTATTTTATCAGACGTATTCTAAAGGTAAGATGCCTCTCTTATGATATCTTCCGATAGGTATCGTTCACTATCATAAGCCATCTCATTTCCTCTATTTTCTCAGTCTATCGTGGTTCGCATCACTTTCTGAACTTCTTCCATTATGATAGGTTCGGGTGCAGGCAACGACTGATGCATGACCCATCACATTCTTAGGCTCAGGTTGTCATCTTCCTCTTGTTTTGTACACCCAAGCAGATGTTCGGTGTATTGAGACGAGATTTTAAGATAGGAAAGATCTTATTTACGATAGACGTATAAATCTCCTTATTACTCTGAAACGTTACATGCTAGTTCTAATATCGTAATCATACGCTTAGAATCCTGAACACATAAGGTTTCTAGATCAGGTCGGCAACAGACCATAGATCCGAACAAATAACAACAAATAAGGCATTTTTTATAGCTATAACATAAATCATTTAGCACATAAAACATTTTAGGCATTTTCCTAAAATAAACTAGTGCTCGTGTCTAAATTATAGCAGACACTCATCTCACAATCATCGCTTAGCATTCTAAGTTTAAGTCTAGAAATAAATCCTTATTCCTAGTTCGCTTAAACTAATGCTCTGATACCAACTATGATATCCCCATTATCACGGCCAGAAAAGACCGATTTTGTTTATGCTTTATAAAAGTCAGAGTACTTCTTTTCATAAGAATGTTGCGGAATTTGTTCCCAGAAAAACACGATAAATATGTTATTAAAACATTTTCGAAGAAACGTATTTTATTCATTTTAAAACATTTGGGATGTCATTGTCAATACAGAAACATAAGCATAAACAGAACTTACATTTATTTACACTAGTGATCTACATCTCTTTAATCTCTCAGTGTAATGTGACTTCATATCAACACCTGTGATATAAATAAACTGAGTGGGTCAGGTTGGGAAACCTGGTGAGTACATAGGGTTTTCAACCCACAATAATATTATTATTATGTTTAAACAATCAAGCAATTAAACCCAATTACCCATCCTCATTATCTTCTTTACTCTTAAGGATCTACCCTAAGAATCACCTATTTCTCGTTCATTCATTCCTAAGGAATCGGCACGAAGTCCATCGTTACCAAAACTTATAGATTACAATTGGTGAACACGTAGTCCAAAACATTTGGTAAACACTTAGTTCAAAAGTAACTAGTGAACACACTTAGTTCAAAATACCTAGTGAACACACTCAGTTCAAAGATACGTAGTGAACACACTCAGTTCAAAATACCTAATGAGCACCTAGTTCAAAAACACCTACAGGTTACGAGCTTACCAGCGTTCCACCGGACCGTCTAGTATCGCCATGGTCATCATTTGTACTCCACTAGATGACTGGATCACTGACAACATTGATGTCTCCCATCGTGTTATCACAAAACAACTATTTCATCTACCCATGTTTTACCCAACACATTTTGTAGATATAAAATACATATACAGTTTAAATCATTTAAAACATGTATAAAAATCTTTCACCCAGCATAGACAACAAGTATTCAGACAATATGCACACACAGCACGTAATTTATATTAAAATACTTCATATCTATGTGTAAGATGAAAGGGACTATGCACTCACCTGAGAAGGTGGTGACTCGGTACTCGGAAAGCGCTTCGTTTACTTTAAAATAATTTCCTTCGAAGAAACCTTGTATTATTACCACTAGATTTTAGTCTAATATTTACCGTGACTAATTATTAGTCTTATTATTATTATTATTATTATTATTATTATTATTATTATTATTATATATGCGTTCAAACAATACTTTCCGACCACTATGTAAAGACAGGGGCCAGACATAAAACACCGGAGGGCAGGACCATTTTGGCATATATCACTTCTGAAATCCAACAACCCTATACGGCCCTTTAAACCAGATTCCCCGTACCGCGAGTAGTTAAAATGATAGTATAACGACAATTATATAAGTCATAATAATAGCTCAAATATTTATTATAAATTTAGAATAACAATACTAATTTTAAATATAAACTTTATTTAAAATAGAGTAAGCATAACTTACTTACAAGGGGATTTTAGCTAGGAGTCGGGCTCTGTAGGGGCAAAACTTCGTCGCTGAATTTTTCTAAGAAAGATTCGTGCAGCGCTTCAGCGCTCACCTTACTATACTAAAACTACAGAAATAGAAGTCGAATCACGAGGGACCGAAATGCTCGGGGGATAAGGAGAGAAAGACTCTTGAATCAAGAGAATGGTAGAGCCCAAGCCTCTTATTTATAGTAATTGAATTTACAAAAACTACCCTCCATAATTACTTAATGACCTTATAGTTATATAAACGACTAAACACCCCTTCATAGTACTATTTTAAATAGATTTAATGATTTTTGTACAAAACTAATATCGAAAATACTCAACCATAGTCTTATAATGACCGCATCGTCCATATCTTTCTAATGATATATAAATTTGTATATATATATATATATATATATATATATATATATATATATATATATATATATATGTATGTATGTATACGTATATATGATTTATACTTTATTTTAATACGTAAATATGCTATTATATTTTATAACTCGTTCATACGAACTCCGTTTTTGACGTTCTTTATATCCACGCGTAGGAGGGAACGTACCCTACAACTTTTGTTTAGAATCCGTCGGCTAATTTTGACTTTATTTTTAAAGTTATATTTTTAACAGGCCGAGACAGGATTGGTCCGTTAAATCCTCATAACTTCTTCATCCGACGTCCGTTTTCGCCCATCTTTATCTCGTTATGCCACTCTTAACGAGATCTTCGATTCTTGTTCAGGTCGTGTCGGCTAAAAATCGCTCGATCTAATATTCAAATTTCGGGTTGTACACTGCTAATCTGAAACTTCGAAAAATCATAACTTCTTCATACGAAGTCAGATTTGGGCGTTCTTTTTATCGAAGTTCTTAGTTTAACATATTCTACGACTTTCGTTTAGAGCGCCAAGGCTAAATCTCTCTCTATCGTAAATTCACTATTTACGCCTCCCGGTATCGAGCCGGTTCCGTCGCGAAACTTCGACGGGTCATAACTTCTTCGTTATAAGTCGGACTTCGGCGTTCTTTATATGTACGGAAACCTAGTGACATATACTACAACTTGGTTCAAATTATTTATAAGCTTCTGTCGAAAAGTCTTTTTCGACACTTATTGTCTCTAATTTGACTAGCCCGGATCTGCGGGCGTTACAATTATCTCCCCCTTAGGATAATTACGTCCCAAAATCATCAACGAGACAGGGCTCGTATAATGACTCCATACGTCATCTCTTCATGCTAGGTAATAATTATAACTTCTATATTCCTTCTAGTCTATCTCTTAGACTTATTGACTGTAAGCAGTACTTGATTGTGCACCTGCTTTCTATCTCAGGTTAGACTCCAAATCATGACCTATCGTCATGTGATGCTCGTTTACACTCAGGTCTCTTAGAGTTAAATTCCAAAACAGGCTATACCTTCCTTCATGTTCTAATGTGATATAATCACATTTTTTTTTAAAAATGTAGCATTTCTAGCTACAAGCAACTTTTCGTGATACCTCTACTGGTTGCTTTGATTAATTCTTCCGGATTGAGTCGTGCTACATCGAACTTGGTTCTCTGAACCATGTATCATACTCATCGTAGTCGGACTCAATTTGATATGACCACTAGGGTCGGAATAACAACAATCTTTTTATTCATTACCGAAACGATGGTAATGACATGCCTGAATAAAACGAAATCAATTATTGGCTTCTTGGTAACCTTGTGACTTTCCCTGATCCAAGTGTGAGTCCCGTGTTTCCGGTAGTATATGCATCTACTACCTTTCACACTAACTCATACTCGTCCTAAGTATTGTCTCATAGTCCCCAAGTCCTAAAATCACAAAACAATTTAACACATACGAGTGTGTCCAAATAATCATAAAAATTTCCCTAGACTCTACTAGGACTTCTTCCATGCATATCTTCAATCATCAATTCTACTCCAACTCGGTTAGTGATGGACATTCCAGATGATAGGAAAGCTTTAGGAATTACACCAATCGTTCTATCATCCCGCCAATCAAATGTGTACATTTCAGATGTACCGTACTTCTCTAGACGTACTGCTATTTTATCAGACGTATTCTAAAGGTAAGATGCCTCTCTTATGATATCTTCCGATAGGTATCGTTCACTATCATAAGCCATCTCATTTCCTCTATTTTCTCAGTCTATCGTGGTTCGCATCACTTTCTGAACTTCTTCCATTGTGATAGGTTCGGGTGCAGGCAACGACCGATGCATGACCCATCACATTCTTAGGCTCAGGTTGTCATCTTCCTCTTGTTTTGTACACCCAAGTAGATGTTCGGTGTATTGAGACGAGAATTTAAGATAGGAAAGATCTTATTTACGATAGACGTATAAATCTCCTTATTACTCTGAAACGTTACATGCTAGTTCTAATATCGTAATCATACGCTTAGAATCCTGAACACATAAGGTTTCTAGATCAGGTCGGCAACAGACCATAGATCCGAACAAATAACAACAAATAAGGCATTTTTTATAGCTATAACATAAATCATTTAGCACATAAAACATTTTAGGCATTTTCCTAAAATAAACTAGTGCTCGTGTCTAAATTATAGCAGACACTCATCTCACAATCATCGCTTAGCATTCTAAGTTTAAGTCTAGAAATAAATCCTTATTCCTAGTTCGCTTAAACTAATGCTCTGATACCAACTATGATATCCCCATTATCACGGCCAGAAAAGACCGATTTTGTTTATGCTTTATAAAAGTCAGAGTACTTCTTTTCATAAGAATGTTGCGGAATTTGTTCCCAGAAAAACACGATAAATATGTTATTAAAACATTTTCGAAGAAACGTATTTTATTCATTTTAAAACATTTGGGATGTCATTGTCAATACAGAAACATAAGCATAAACAGAACTTACATTTATTTACACTAGTGATCTACATCTCTTTAATCTCTCAGTGTAATGTGACTTCATATCAACACCTGTGATATAAATAAACTGAGTGGGTCAGGTTGGGAAACCTGGTGAGTACATAGGGTTTTCAACCCACAATAATATTATTATTATGTTTAAACAATCAAGCAATTAAACCCAATTACCCATCCCCATTATCTTCTTTACTCTTAAGGATCTACCCTAAGAATCAGCTATTTCTCGTTCATTCATTCCTAAGGATTATCCTAAGGAATCGGCACGAAGTCCATCGTTACCAAAACTTATAGATTACAATTGGTGAACACGTAGTCCAAAACATTTGGTAAACACTTAGTTCAAAAGTAACTAGTGAACACACTTAGTTCAAAATACCTAGTGAACACACTCAGTTCAAAGATACGTAGTGAACACACTCAGTTCAAAACACCTAATGAGCACCTAGTTCAAAAACACCTACAGGTTACGAGCTTACCAGCGTTCCACCGGACCGTCTAGTATCGCCATGGTCATCATTTGTACTCCACTAGATGACTGGATCACTGACAACATTGATGTCTCCCATCGTGTTATCACAAAACAACTATTTCATCTACCCATGTTTTACCCAACACATTTTGTAGATATAAAATACATATACAGTTTAAATCATTTAAAACATGTATAAAAATCTTTCACCCAGCATAGACAACAAGTATTCAGACAATATGCACACACAACACGTAATTTATATTAAAATACTTCATATCTATGTGTAAGATGAAAGGGACTATGCACTCACCTGAGAAGGTGGTGACTCGGTACTCGGACAACGCTTCGTTTACTTTAAAATAATTTCCTTCGAAGAAACCTAGTATTATTACCACTAGATTTTAGTCTAATATTTACCGTGACTAATTATTAGTCTTATTATTATTATTATTATTATTATTATTATTATTATTATTATTATTATATATGCGTTCAAACAATACTTTCCGACCACTATGTAAAGACAGGGGCCAGGCATAAAACACCGGAGGGCAGGACCATTTTGGCATATAGCACTTCTGAAATCCAACAACCCTATGCGGCCCTTTAAACCAGATTCCCCGTACCGCGAGTAGTTAAAATGATATTATAACGACACTTATATAAGTCATAATAATAGCTCAAATATTTATTATAAATTTATAATAACAATACTAATTTTAAATATAAACTATATTTAAAATAGGGTAAGCATAACTTACTTACAAGGGGATTTTAGCTAGGAGTCGGGGTTTGTAGGGGCAGAACTTCGTCGCTGAATTTTTCTAAGAAAGATTCGTGCAGCGCTTCAGCGCTCACCTTACTATACTAAAACTACAGAAAGAGAAGTCGAATCACGAGGGACCGAAATGCTCGGGGGATAAGGAGAGAAAGACTCTTGAATCAAGAGAATGGTAGAGCCCAAGCCTCTTATTTATAGTAATTGAATTTACAAAAACTACCCTCCATAATTACTTAATGACCTTATAGTTATATAAACGACTAAACACCCCTTCATAGTACTATTTTAAATAGATTTAATGATTTTTGTACTAAACTAATATCGAAAATACTCAACCATAGTCTTATAATGACCGCATCGTCGATACCTTTCTAATGATATATAAATTTGTATATATATATATATATATATATATATATATATATATATATATATATATATATATATATATATACGTATATATGATTTATACTTTATTTTAATACGTAAATATGGTATTATATTTTATAACTCGTTCATACGAACTCCGTTTTTGACGTTCTTTATATCCACGCGTAGGAGGGAACGTACCCTACAACTTTTGTTTAGACTCCGTCGGCTAATTTTGACTTTATTTTTAAAGTTATATTTTTAACAGGCCGAGACAGGATTGGTCCGTTAAATCCTCATAACTTCTTCATCCGACGTCCGTTTTCGCCCATCTTTTTCTCGTTATGCCACTCTTAACGAGATCTTCGATTCTTGTTCAGGTCGTGTCGGCTAAAAATCGCTCGATCTAATATTCAAATTTCGGGCTGTACACTACTAATCTGAAACTTCAAAAAATCATAACTTCTTCATACGATGTCAGATTTGGGCTGCTTTTTATCGAAGTTCTTAGTTTAACATATTCTACGACTTTCGTTGAGAGCACCAAGGCTAAATCTCTCTCTATCGTAAATTCACTATTTACGCCTCCCAGTATCGAACCGGTTCCGTCGCGAAACTTCGACGGGTCATAACTTCTTCGTTATAACTCAGATTTCGGCGTTCTTTATATGTACGGAAACCTAGTGACATATACTACAACTTGGTTCAAATTATTTATAAGCTTCTGTCGAAAAGTCTTTTTCGACACTTATTGCCTCTAATTTGACTAGCCCGAATCTGCGGGCGTTACAATTATCTCCCCCTTAGGATAATTACGTCCCAAAATCATCAACGAAACAGGGCTCCTATAATGACTCCATACGTCATCTCTTCATGCTAGGTAATAATTATAACTTCTATATTCCTTCATGTCTATCTCTTAGACTTATTGACTGTAAGCAGTACTTGATTGTGCACATGCTTTCTATCTCAGGTTAGACTCCAAATCATGACCTATCGTCATGTGATGCTCGTTTACACTCAGGTCTCTTAGAGTTAAATTCCAAAACAGGCTATACCTTCCTTCATGTTCTAATGTTATATAATCACATTTTTTTTTAAAAATGTAGCATTTCTAGCTACAAGCAACTTTTCGTGATACCTCTACTGGTTGATTTGATTAATTCTTCCGGATTGAGTCGATGCTACATCGAACTTGGTTCTCTGAACCATGTATCATACTCATCGTAGTCGGACTCAATTTGATATGACCACTAGGGTCGGAATAACAACAATCTTTTTATTCATTACCGAAACGATGGTAATGACATGCCTGAATAAAACGAAATCAATTATTGGCTTCTTGGTAACATTGTGACTTTCCCTGATCCAAGTGTGAGTCCTGTGCTTCCGGTAGTATATGCATCTACTACCTTTCACACCGACTCATACTCGTCCCAAGTATTGTCTCATAGTCCCCAAGTCCTAAAATCACAAAACAATTTAACACATACGAGTGTGTCCAAATAATCATAAAAATTTCTCTAGACTCTACTAGGACTTCTTCCATGCATATCTTCAATCATCAATTCTACTCCAACTCGGTTAGTGATGGACATTCCAGATGATAGGAAAGCTTTAGGAATTACACCAATCGTTCTATCATCCCGCCAATCAAATGTGTACATTTCAGATGTACCGTACTTCTCTAGACGTACTGCTATTTTATCAGACGTATTCTAAAGGTAAGATGCCTCTCTTATGATATCTTCCGATAGGTATCGTTCACTATCATAAGCCATCTCATTTCCTCTATTTTCTCAGTCTATCGTGGTTCGCATCACTTTCTGAACTTCTGCCATTGTGATAGGTTCGGATGCAGGCAACAACCGATGCATGACCCATCACATTCGTAGGCTCAGGTTGTCATCTTCCTCTTGTTTTGTACACCCAAGCAGATGTTCGGTGTATTGAGACGAGAATTTAAGATAGGAAAGATCTTATTTACGATAGACGTATAAATCTCCTTATTACTCTGAAACGTTACATGCTAGTTCTAATATCGTAATCATACGCTTAGAATCCTGAACACATAAGGTTTCTAGATCAGGTCGGCAACAGACCATAGATCCGAACAAATAACAACAAATAAGGCATTTTTTATAGCTATAACATAAATCATTTAGCACATAAAACATTTTAGGCATTTTCCTAAAATAAACTAGTGCTCGTGTCTAAATTATAGCAGACACTCATCTCACAATCATCGCTTAGCATTCTAAGTTTAAGTCTAGAAATAAATCCTTATTCCTAGTTCGCTTAAACTAATGCTCTGATACCAACTATGATATCCCCATTATCACGGCCAGAAAAGACCGATTTTGTTTATGCTTTATAAAAGTCAGAGTACTTCTTTTCATAAGAATGTTGCGGAATTTGTTCCCAGAAAAACACGATAAATATGTTATTAAAACATTTTCGAAGAAACGTATTTTATTCATTTTAAAACATTTGGGATGTCATTGTCAATACAGAAACATAAGCATAAACAGAACTTACATTTATTTACACTAGTGATCTACATCTCTTTAATCTCTCAGTGTAATGTGACTTCATATCAACACCTGTGATATAAATAAACTGAGTGGGTCAGGTTGGGAAACCTGGTGAGTACATAGGGTTTTCAACCCACAATAATATTATTATTATGTTTAAACAATCAAGCAATTAAACCCAATTACCCATCCCCATTATCTTCTTTACTCTTAAGGATCTACCCTAAGAATCAGCTATTTCTCGTTCATTCATTCCTAAGGATTATCCTAAGGAATCGGCACGAAGTCCATCGTTACCAAAACTTATAGATTACAATTGGTGAACACGTAGTCCAAAACATTTGGTAAACACTTAGTTCAAAAGTAACTAGTGAACACACTTAGTTCAAAATACCTAGTGAACACACTCAGTTCAAAGATACGTAGTGAACACACTCAGTTCAAAACACCTAATGAGCACCTAGTTCAAAAACACCTACAGGTTACGAGCTTACCAGCGTTCCACCGGACCGTCTAGTATCGCCATGGTCATCATTTGTACTCCACTAGATGACTGGATCACTGACAACATTGATGTCTCCCATCGTGTTATCACAAAACAACTATTTCATCTACCCATGTTTTACCCAACACATTTTGTAGATATAAAATACATATACAGTTTAAATCATTTAAAACATGTATAAAAATCTTTCACCCAGCATAGACAACAAGTATTCAGACAATATGCACACACAACACGTAATTTATATTAAAATACTTCATATCTATGTGTAAGATGAAAGGGACTATGCACTCACCTGAGAAGGTGGTGACTCGGTACTCGGACAACGCTTCGTTTACTTTAAAATAATTTCCTTCGAAGAAACCTAGTATTATTACCACTAGATTTTAGTCTAATATTTACCGTGACTAATTATTAGTCTTATTATTATTATTATTATTATTATTATTATTATTATTATTATTATTATATATGCGTTCAAACAATACTTTCCGACCACTATGTAAAGACAGGGGCCAGACATAAAACACCGGAGGGCAGGACCATTTTGGCATATAGCACTTCTGAAATCCAACAACCCTATGCGGCCCTTTAAACCAGATTCCCCGTACCGCGAGTAGTTAAAATGATATTATAACGACACTTATATAAGTCATAATAATAGCTCAAATATTTATTATAAATTTATAATAACAATACTAATTTTAAATATAAACTATATTTAAAATAGGGTAAGCATAACTTACTTACAAGGGGATTTTAGCTAGGAGTCGGGGTTTGTAGGGGCAGAACTTCGTCGCTGAATTTTTCTAAGAAAGATTCGTGCAGCGCTTCAGCGCTCACCTTACTATACTAAAACTACAGAAAGAGAAGTCGAATCACGAGGGACCGAAATGCTCGGGGGATAAGGAGAGAAAGACTCTTGAATCAAGAGAATGGTAGAGCCCAAGCCTCTTATTTATAGTAATTGAATTTACAAAAACTACCCTCCATAATTACTTAATGACCTTATAGTTATATAAACGACTAAACACCCCTTCATAGTACTATTTTAAATAGATTTAATGATTTTTGTACTAAACTAATATCGAAAATACTCAACCATAGTCTTATAATGACCGCATCGTCGATACCTTTCTAATGATATATAAATTTGTATATATATATATATATATATATATATATATATATATATATATATATATATATATATATATATACGTATATATGATTTATACTTTATTTTAATACGTAAATATGGTATTATATTTTATAACTCGTTCATACGAACTCCGTTTTTGACGTTCTTTATATCCACGCGTAGGAGGGAACGTACCCTACAACTTTTGTTTAGACTCCGTCGGCTAATTTTGACTTTATTTTTAAAGTTATATTTTTAACAGGCCGAGACAGGATTGGTCCGTTAAATCCTCATAACTTCTTCATCCGACGTCCGTTTTCGCCCATCTTTTTCTCGTTATGCCACTCTTAACGAGATCTTCGATTCTTGTTCAGGTCGTGTCGGCTAAAAATCGCTCGATCTAATATTCAAATTTCGGGCTGTACACTACTAATCTGAAACTTCAAAAAATCATAACTTCTTCATACGATGTCAGATTTGGGCGTTCTTTTTATCGAAGTTCTTAGTTTAACATATTCTACGACTTTCGTTGAGAGCACCAAGGCTAAATCTCTCTCTATCGTAAATTCACTATTTACGCCTCCCAGTATCGAACCGGTTCCGTCGCGAAACTTCGACGGGTCATAACTTCTTCGTTATAACTCAGATTTCGGCGTTCTTTATATGTACGGAAACCTAGTGACATATACTACAACTTGGTTCAAATTATTTATAAGCTTCTGTCGAAAAGTCTTTTTCGACACTTATTGCCTCTAATTTGACTAGCCCGAATCTGCGGGCGTTACAATTATCTCCCCCTTAGGATAATTACGTCCCAAAATCATCAACGAAACAGGGCTCCTATAATGACTCCATACGTCATCTCTTCATGCTAGGTAATAATTATAACTTCTATATTCCTTCATGTCTATCTCTTAGACTTATTGACTGTAAGCAGTACTTGATTGTGCACATGCTTTCTATCTCAGGTTAGACTCCAAATCATGACCTATCGTCATGTGATGCTCGTTTACACTCAGGTCTCTTAGAGTTAAATTCCAAAACAGGCTATACCTTCCTTCATGTTCTAATGTTATATAATCACATTTTTTTTTAAAAATGTAGCATTTCTAGCTACAAGCAACTTTTCGTGATACCTCTACTGGTTGATTTGATTAATTCTTCCGGATTGAGTCGATGCTACATCGAACTTGGTTCTCTGAACCATGTATCATACTCATCGTAGTCGGACTCAATTTGATATGACCACTAGGGTCGGAATAACAACAATCTTTTTATTCATTACCGAAACGATGGTAATGACATGCCTGAATAAAACGAAATCAATTATTGGCTTCTTGGTAACATTGTGACTTTCCCTGATCCAAGTGTGAGTCCTGTGCTTCCGGTAGTATATGCATCTACTACCTTTCACACCGACTCATACTCGTCCCAAGTATTGTCTCATAGTCCCCAAGTCCTAAAATCACAAAACAATTTAACACATACGAGTGTGTCCAAATAATCATAAAAATTTCTCTAGACTCTACTAGGACTTCTTCCATGCATATCTTCAATCATCAATTCTACTCCAACTCGGTTAGTGATGGACATTCCAGATGATAGGAAAGCTTTAGGAATTACACCAATCGTTCTATCATCCCGCCAATCAAATGTGTACATTTCAGATGTACCGTACTTCTCTAGACGTACTGCTATTTTATCAGACGTATTCTAAAGGTAAGATGCCTCTCTTATGATATCTTCCGATAGGTATCGTTCACTATCATAAGCCATCTCATTTCCTCTATTTTCTCAGTCTATCGTGGTTCGCATCACTTTCTGAACTTCTGCCATTGTGATAGGTTCGGATGCAGGCAACAACCGATGCATGACCCATCACATTCGTAGGCTCAGGTTGTCATCTTCCTCTTGTTTTGTACACCCAAGCAGATGTTCGGTGTATTGAGACGAGAATTTAAGATAGGAAAGATCTTATTTACGATAGACGTATAAATCTCCTTATTACTCTGAAACGTTACATGCTAGTTCTAATATCGTAATCATACGCTTAGAATCCTGAACACATAAGGTTTCTAGATCAGGTCGGCAACAGACCATAGATCCGAACAAATAACAACAAATAAGACATTTTTTATAGCTATAACATAAATCATTTAGCACATAAAACATTTTAGGCGTTTTCCTAAAATAAACTAGTGCTCGTGTCTAAATTATAGCAGACACTCATCTCACAATCATCGCTTAGCATTCTAAGTTTAAGTCTAGAAATAAATCTTTATTCCTAGTTCGCTTAAACTAATGCTCTGATACCAACTATGATATCCCCATTATCACGGCCAGAAAAGACCGATTTTGTTTATGCTTTATAAAAGTCAGAGTACTTCTTTTCATAAGAATGTTGCGGAATTTGTTCCCAGAGAAACACGATAAATATGTTATTAAAACATTTTCGAAGAAACGTATTTTATTCATTTTAAAACATTTGGGATGTCATTGTCAATACAGAAACATAAGTATAAACAGAACTTACATTTATTTACACTAGTGATCTACATCTCTTTAATCTCTCAGTGTAATGTGACTTCATATCAACACCTGTGATATAAATAAACTGAGTGGGTCAGGTTGGGAAACCTGGTGAGTACATAGGGTTTTCAACCCACAATAATATTATTATTATGTTTAAACAATCAAGCAATTAAACCCAATTACCCATCCCCATTATCTTCTTTACTCTTAAGGATCTACCCTAAGAATCAGCTATTTCTCGTTCATTCATTCCTAAGGATTATCCTAAGGAATCGGCACGAAGTCCATCGTTACCAAAACTTATAGATTACAATTGGTGAACACGTAGTCCAAAACATTTGGTAAACACTTAGTTCAAAAGTAACTAGTGAACACACTTAGTTCAAAATACCTAGTGAACACACTCAGTTCAAAGATACGTAGTGAACACACTCAGTTCAAAACACCTAATGAGCACCTAGTTCAAAAACACCTACAGGTTACGAGCTTACCAGCGTTCCACCGGACCGTCTAGTATCGCCATGGTCATCATTTGTACTCCACTAGATGACTGGATCACTGACAACATTGATGTCTCCCATCGTGTTATCACAAAACAACTATTTCATCTACCCATGTTTTACCCAACACATTTTGTAGATATAAAATACATATACAGTTTAAATCATTTAAAACATGTATAAAAATCTTTCACCCAGCATAGACAACAAGTATTCAGACAATATGCACACACAACACGTAATTTATATTAAAATACTTCATATCTATGTGTAAGATGAAAGGGACTATGCACTCACCTGAGAAGGTGGTGACTCGGTACTCGGACAGCGCTTCGTTTACTTTAAAATAATTTCCTTCGAAGAAACCTAGTATTATTACCACTAGATTTTAGTCTAATATTTACCGTGACTAATTATTAGTCTTATTATTATTATTATTATTATTATTATTATTATTATTATTATTATATATGCGTTCAAACAATACTTTCCGACCACTATGTAAAGACAGGGGCCAGGCATAAAACACCGGAGGGCAGGACCATTTTGGCATATAGCACTTCTGAAATCCAACAACCCTATGCGGCCCTTTAAACCAGATTCCCCGTACCGCGAGTAGTTAAAATGATATTATAACGACACTTATATAAGTCATAATAATAGCTCAAATATTTATTATAAATTTATAATAACAATACTAATTTTAAATATAAACTATATTTAAAATAGGGTAAGCATAACTTACTTACAAGGGGATTTTAGCTAGGAGTCGGGGTTTGTAGGGGCAGAACTTCGTCGCTGAATTTTTCTAAGAAAGATTCGTGCAGCGCTTCAGCGCTCACCTTACTATACTAAAACTACAGAAAGAGAAGTCGAATCACGAGGGACCGAAATGCTCGGGGGATAAGGAGAGAAAGACTCTTGAATCAAGAGAATGGTAGAGCCCAAGCCTCTTATTTATAGTAATTGAATTTACAAAAACTACCCTCCATAATTACTTAATGACCTTATAGTTATATAAACGACTAAACACCCCTTCATAGTACTATTTTAAATAGATTTAATGATTTTTGTACTAAACTAATATCGAAAATACTCAACCATAGTCTTATAATGACCGCATCGTCGATACCTTTCTAATGATATATAAATTTGTATATATATATATATATATATATATATATATATATATATATATATATATATACGTATATATGATTTATACTTTATTTTAATACGTAAATAAGGTATTATATTTTATAACTCGTTCATACGAACTCCGTTTTTGACGTTCTTTATATCCACGCGTAGGAGGGAACGTACCCTACAACTTTTGTTTAGACTCCGTCGGCTAATTTTGACTTTATTTTTAAAGTTATATTTTTAACAGGCCGAGACAGGATTGGTCCGTTAAATCCTCATAACTTCTTCATCCGACGTCCGTTTTCACCCATCTTTTTCTCGTTATGCCACTCTTAACGAGATCTTCGATTCTTGTTCAGGTCGTGTCGGCTAAAAATCGCTCGATCTAATATTCAAATTTCGGGCTGTACACTACTAATCTGAAACTTCGAAAAATCATAACTTCTTCATACGATGTCAGATTTGGGCGTTCTTTTTATCGAAGTTCTTAGTTTAACATATACTACGACTTTCGTTTAGAGCGCCAAGGCTAAATCTCTCTCTATCGTAAATTCACTATTTACGCCTCCCAGTATCGAGCCGGTTCCGTCGCGAAACTTCGACGGGTCATAACTTCTTCGTTATAACTCGGATTTCGGCGTTCTTTATATGTACGGAAACCTAGTGACATATACTACAACTTGGTTCAAATTATTTATAAGCTTCTGTCAAAAAGTCTTTTTCGACACTTATTGCCTCTGATTTGACTAGCCCGGATCTGCGGGCGTTACAATTATCTCCCCCTTAGGATAATTACGTCCCAAAATCATCAACGAAACAGGGCTTGTATAATGACTCCATACGTCATCTCTTCATGCTAGGTAATAATTATAACTTCTATATTCCTACTAGTCTATCTCTTAGACTTATTGACTGTAAGCAATACTTGATTGTGCACCTGCTTTCTATCTCAGGTTAGACTCCAAATCATGACCTATCGTCATGTGATGCTCGTTTACACTCAGGTCTCTTAGAGTTAAATTCCAAAACAGGCTATACCTTCCTTCATGTTCTAATGTGATATAATCACATTTTTTTTAAAAAATGTAGCATTTCTAGCTACAAGCAACTTTTCGTGATACCTCTACTGGTTGATTTGATTAATTCTTCCGGATTGAGTCGGTTCTACATCGAACTTGGTTCTCTGAACCATGTATCATACTCATCGTAGTCGGACTCAATTTGATATGACCACTAGGGTCGGAATAACAACAATCTTTTTATTCATTACTGAAACGATGGTAATGACATGCCTGAATAAAACGAAATCAATTATTGGCTTCTTGGTAACCTTGTGACTTTCCCTGATCCAAGTGTGAGTCCCGTGTTTCCGGTAGTATATGCATCTACTACCTTTCACACTAACTCATACTCGTCCTAAGTATTGTCTCATAGTCCCCAAGTCCTAAAATCACAAAACAATTTAACACATACGAGTGTGTCCAAATAATCATAAAAATTTCCCTAGACTCTACTAGGACTTCTTCCATGCATATCTTCAATCATCAATTCTACTCCAACTCGGTTAGTGATGGACATTCCAGATGATAGGAAAGCTTTAGGAATTACACCAATCGTTCTATCATCCCGCCAATCAAATGTGTACATTTCAGATGTACCGTACTTCTCTAGACGTACTGCTATTTTATCAGACGTATTCTAAAGGTAAGATGCCTCTCTTATGATATCTTCCGATAGGTATCGTTCACTATCATAAGCCATCTCATTTCCTCTATTTTCTCAGTCTATCGTGGTTCGCATCACTTTCTGAACTTCTGCCATTGTGATAGGTTCGGATGCAGGCAACAAACGATGCATGACCCATCACATTCTTAGGCTCAGGTTGTCATCTTCCTCTTGTTTTGTACACCCAAGCAGATGTTCGGTGTATTGAGACGAGAATTTAAGATAGGAAAGATCTTATTTACGATAGACGTATAAATCTCCTTATTACTCTGAAACGTTACATGCTAGTTCTAATATCGTAATCATACGCTTAGAATCCTGAACACATAAGGTTTGTAGATCAGGTCGGCAACAGACCATAGATCCGAACAAATAACAACAAATAAGGCATTTTTTATAGCTATAACATAAATCATTTAGCACATAAAACATTTTAGGCATTTTCCTAAAATAAACTAGTGCTCGTGTCTAAATTATAGCAGACACTCATCTCACAATCATCGCTTAGCATTCTAAGTTTAAGTCTAGAAATAAATCCTTATTCCTAGTTCGCTTAAACTAATGCTCTGATACCAACTATGATATCCCCATTATCACGGCCAGAAAAGACCGATTTTGTTTATGCTTTATAAAAGTCAGAGTACTTCTTTTCATAAGAATGTTGCGGAATTTGTTCCCAGAGAAACACGATAAATATGTTATTAAAACATTTTCGAAGAAACGTATTTTATTCATTTTAAAACATTTGGGATGTCATTGTCAATACAGAAACATAAGCATAAACAGAACTTACATTTATTTACACTAGTGATCTACATCTCTTTAATCTCTCAGTGTAATGTGACTTCATATCAACACCTGTGATATAAATAAACTGAGTGGGTCAGGTTGGGAAACCTGGTGAGTACATAGGGTTTTCAACCCACAATAATATTATTATTATGTTTAAACAATCAAGCAATTAAACCCAATTACCCATCCCCATTATCTTCTTTACTCTTAAGGATCTACCCTAAGAATCAGCTATTTCTCGTTCATTCATTCCTAAGGCTTATCCTAAGGAATCGGCACGAAGTCCATCGTTACCAAAACTTATAGATTACAATTGGTGAACACGTAGTCCAAAACATTTGGTAAACACTTAGTTCATAAGTAACTAGTGAACACACTTAGTTCAAAATACCTAGTGAACACACTCAGTTCAAAGATACGTAGTGAACACACTCAGTTCAAAACACCTAATGAGCACCTAGTTCAAAAACACCTACAGGTTACGAGCTTACCAGCGTTCCACCGGACCGTCTAGTATCGCCATGGTCATCATTTGTACTCCACTAGATGACTGGATCACTGACAACATTGATGTCTCCCATCGTGTTATCACAAAACAACTATTTCATCTACCCATGTTTTACCCAACACATTTTGTAGATATAAAATACATATACAGTTTAAATCATTTAAAACATGTATAAAAATCTTTCACCCAGCATAGACAACAAGTATTCAGACAATATGCACACACAACACGTAATTTATATTAAAATACTTCATATCTATGTGTAAGATGAAAGGGACTATGCACTCACCTGAGAAGGTGGTGACTCGGTACTCGGACAGCGCTTCGTTTACTTTAAAATAAGTTCCTTCGAAGAAACCTAGTATTATTACCACTAGATTTTAGTCTAATATTTACCGTGACTAATTATTAGTCTTATTATTATTATTATTATTATTATTATTATTATTATTATTATTATTATTATATATGCGTTCAAACAATACTTTCCGACCACTAGGTAAAGACAGGGGCCAGGCATAAAACACCGGAGGGCAGGACCATTTTGGCATATAGCACTTCTGAAATCCAACAACCCTATGCGGCCCTTTAAACCAGATTCCCCGTACCGCGAGTAGTTAAAATGATATTATAACGACACTTATATAAGTCATAATAATAGCTCAAATATTTATTATAAATTTATAATAACAATACTAATTTTAAATATAAACTATATTTAAAATAGGGTAAGCATAACTTACTTACAAGGGGATTTTAGCTAGGAGTCGGGGTTTGTAGGGGCAGAACTTCGTCGCTGAATTTTTCTAAGAAAGATTCGTGCAGCGCTTCAGCGCTCACCTTACTATACTAAAACTACAGAAAGAGAAGTCGAATCACGAGGGACCGAAATGCTCGGGGGATAAGGAGAGAAAGACTCTTGAATCAAGAGAATGGTAGAGCCCAAGCCTCTTATTTATAGTAATTGAATTTACAAAAACTACCCTCCATAATTACTTAATGACCTTATAGTTATATAAACGACTAAACACCCCTTCATAGTACTATTTTAAATAGATTTAATGATTTTTGTACTAAACTAATATCGAAAATACTCAACCATAGTCTTATAATGACCGCATCGTCGATACCTTTCTAATGATATATAAATTTGTATATATATATATATATATTTATATATATATATATATATATATATATATATATATATATATATATACGTATATATGATTTATACTTTATTTTAATACGTAAATATGGTATTATATTTTATAACTCGTTCATACGAACTCCGTTTTTGACGTTCTTTATATCCACGCGTAGGAGGGAACGTACCCTACAACTTTTGTTTAGACTCCGTCGGCTAATTTTGACTTTATTTTTAAAGTTATATTTTTAACAGGCCGAGACAGGATTGGTCCGTTAAATCCTCATAACTTCTTCATCCGACGTCCGTTTTCGCCCATCTTTTTCTCGTTATGCCACTCTTAACGAGATCTTCGATTCTTGTTCAGGTCGTGTCGGCTAAAAATCGCTCGATCTAATATTCAAATTTCGGGCTGTACACTGCTAATCTGAAACTTCGAAAAATCATAACTTCTTCATACGAAGTCAGATTTGGGCGTTCTTTTTATCGGAGTTCTTAGTTTAACATATTCTACGACTTTCTTTTAGAGCGCCAATGCTAAATCTCGCTCTATCGTAAATTCACTATTTACGCCTCCCGGTATCGAGCCGGTTCCGTCGCGAAACTTCGACGGGTCATAACTTCTTCATTATAACTCGGATTTCGGCGTTCTTTATATGTACGGAAACCTAGTGACATATAATACAACTTGGTTCAAATTATTTATAAGCTTCTGTCGAAAATTCTTTTTCGACACTTATTGCCTCTAATTTGAGTAGCCCGGATCTGCGAGCGTTACATCGGGTATAGGATCGATTGCAAATGCTTTAATGTTTGACCATTCTAAAATTTTCCAAATGTAGAGCGCATTTAGAGGGAAAAGGGACTAGAATTGGTTTTGACTAAAATAATTAAACAACTATCAAAGGACAATCCAAAGTTTGATGAGGATTGGTCGCTTGTGAGTGGTTGGAAGCATGGTATTGGATGAACCATATCGACATTATTATAAATAGAAAAGATTCTATTAAGAATGAGTTTTCATATGGAAATTATGGAAATGTTTCCATATTGGATGGACCATATCGACATCATTACAAATAGATAAGATTCTATTAAGAATGAGTTGTCATATGGAAAATATGGAAGCGTGTCCATATTGGGAATCGAATATTGAAAAATCTATGACTAGATTAGAAACTTTTATGCAAAAGGATGTTCAAAGGAATGTACTTTGAGTGAGAGACATCATATCTATGGAATTGTCTTGTAACAATCTCCGATAGAGGACTTTGTAATATCATTGGCAATAGTCTTTGTGACTTTGGTGCAGTGACATTACAAAAGGATCATTGCATAAAATGTTAGAATCTAGCATATTCCATAAGTGGCAAGAATTTGATATTCTTTCACTTATGAAAAGGGATTTGGAGTTGTGAAATGAGTATGATTGGAAATGTGTTCATTTGATCTATTTCACAAAGTAAGAACCATAGGTAAACATTGTGTGCATGCTGGGAGCATGGGACAAGTGTAATAATTCAAGTAAGAAGTTGATTACCCGAAACGAAAAATAATGAGTAATTGATATGGTGATAAATAAAAGGAGTTTTATTTATACTCAAAGGTTTGAGGCCATATGGGATTAGTATTATTCTTGTGTTTCACATTTGCATGTTTTGACTTCCAGAATAATTGAATTTATTAAGAATAATCGAATTATTCGAACGGGCCACAGTCGTTCATATGTTGGAAGTAGATATGAATGAAGACTGTCGTGAATTGGTGTGTGGATTGTCTAAAGAGCATTAGACATAAGCAAATGTTTGCTGCAACGTTCATGAGTGCTTATGAATATGAATTTGAGCATTGGATTAAACCCACGCTCACTTGGATCACTCCATGGATTGTGTCACGAGTGATTGGTGAGACGATAACATCTTATATTCTTGAAACCGAGATGTGTGAGTTGTATCTTGCAAATCGGTTGCACATTGATAATATGTAAACGCACTAGAAACTTGGTGTTATAAAACATATTGTTGTGTGTCATTCGGTGAGTAAGTGCAAGCAAGCATTGTATCAAAGTTTATCCGTTCCTTTTATCCAAGGTAGGATAAAAGCAATATCTTTGGGCCCCTTGATGATTTAGTGATGACAAACGTGAATGCTCGGCCGGGCTAGGGCTAATTTGATTTGTTCAATTAGTCAGTCGTCATAAATCGGGAATCGAGATATAGTACAAAGAGAATGATTTGAAATCATATCTCATACGATATCTAGAATGGAGGAATATATGATCCCTTATCTAAGGACACGCGTATCTGATAGGATCAGAGTTGACATCGGCTTTGGAAAGCTACGATTGCAGATCGGGATCTGAAGTCATATGCAGAATAGTTATTAGACTTATCCAAGTGGGAGACTGTTGGATTAGTGTCTAAGTCCATAACTATTTTGGTATATACTTGACCTGATGGTGCATGGTCCTTTTGGGTTGCCTTCACCAAAGCAACTTGATAGGATGAATTATGGAGAGAAAGAATTAAATATGATTTATTAATATATTATGAGAATAATATATTAAAGGAGAAATCATATTGTTTAATTAATATTAGTCAATAATTAATTGGTAATTAGTTTTGTGACTAAAAGAGATTAATTAAACTTAAGGGACTGGAATTGTAATTATAAGATAATTGCAATTTGGGCCATGGATAGCCTTTTATTATAAGGTGGACGAATTCTATGGGGGAAGCCCATATGAAATCGTCCAAGGCTTTAAGAAAGGGCTCCATGGGTTGCTTAGGGCTTAAGCATCCAAATTAGGGTTTCCATGTTAGATAACCCTAATTTCCTCACTATATATAGATCCCTTAAGGACCAAAAACATGGCTAAGCTTCTTGCTAGGGTTTTCACACGGTTTTGGCAGCCTCTATCTTCTCTCCTCTTCATCCTCTTGCTTATGGTGTTTGTGAGCCATTAGAGGAGTGAGACTTGTGACTCTAAGCCTTCCAAAGTCAATTCAAGGAGGAATTGGGATTGTTATTACTACATAACAATAAAGGTAATATCTTAAACCTAATTACATGTTAATATCGATTTCCATATGCTAGAATTAGGGTTTATAGCCTTGGATAACTTGCATGTACAATAGAGAAACCTAGATCCAAGCATTAGAGTTTGTATGAGGACATAGGATATTCTTAGGACCAAAACCCATCAAACTCAACTATCATACATTTGACAGTTTATACCTCTTTTTTCAATTAGTCTCTTTTAGTCACCAAATTAATTCCTAATTAATTTATGACTAATACCAATTAAATAAATATGATTTCTCCTTTAATATATTATTCTTATAATATATTAATAAACCATAATATTCTCTCTTTCTCCTCAAATTACCTTGTCAAGTTGCTTTGGAGAAGGCAACCCAAAAAGGACCATGCACATCTGGGTCAAGTACATACCAAATATAGTTACGGGCTTAGACACTATTCCAACAGTCTCCCACTTGGATAAGTCTAGTAACTATATCTTACATATGACTTCAGAATCCGATTAGCAATCATAGGTCTTATACTTCGTTGTCAACTCTGATCAACTTGTCCTTCAGATAATGGATCGTACAATCCTCTGTTCTAGATATCATGCTGACAATGCTTATTGTCTAGCATTTGTTCCTCGATCTCTGATTTGTTTGACATAGAATTTAGTTGAACACATCAAATTCATTCTGACTGGGCCCGACACATAAGTCAAACCAAATCATCAAGTGGCCAAGATATCACTTTTATTCTCATAGAATAAAAGGAACATATCAACTTCGACTCATATGCATCCATTATTCACTGATTGAATCATGCACAACAATGTGCTTTATAACATCAAGTTACTGATGCGTTTACACATCATCAATGCATAACCTACCAGCAAACAACAACCATATCTCTAAGTTTTAAGACTATATGATATTATCTCTTTGCGATCACTCAAGGTAAAACACCACGAAGTGATACCAGCAAATACGAGTTTATTCTAATGCTCAAATCATATTCATAAACAATCATGAACTTGCAACAAACCTTTGCTATGCCCAAAACCTTTTAGACAATTTGCAAACAATTCATGACAGTCTTCATTCATATCTACTTCCAAAATATGACCAACTGTGGACTGTTTAATTAATCCTATCATTCAGGAAGTCATAACATGCAAAATTGAAACAATAGATAAATAACCAACACTAGATAGTAGCTTTACTCATAAATAACACAACTTTATTTATTCATCAAATGTTAAGTACAAAAATATCTATTACACGTTTCCCATCTAATCCAAACTTATATCATCCTTTAGCCCAATGCTCCTAACGTGCTGTAAGTGTTTGACATTACTCAGTCCCTTTGTAAGAGGATCTGCTGGGTTTTCTTCTGATGATACTCTCTTCACAACGAGGTGTCCCTCTTCTACCCGATGTCTGATAAAATGGTATTTTCTGTCGATATGTCGAGATCTACCATGATCTATTGGTTCCTTGGTCAAGGAAACCGCTCCTTCATTATCACAGAAAATTTCCATCGACTCCTTTATGGATGGCATAACTCCAAGGTCTCCAATGAAGTTCTTCAACCATATAGGCTCCTTTGATGCTTCGCTCGCCGCAATGTACTCTGATTCGCATGTTGAATCAGCTACGGTCTCCTGCTTGGAACTTTTCCAAGTCACTGCTCCTCCATTTAGGGTAAAGACCCAGCCCGACTGCGATCTGTAATTATATCGATCCGTCTGAAAACCAGCGTCACTGTACCCTCTTACCCTTAAGTCATCACTCCCAGCGAGGACTAGAAACCATTCCATGGTCCTTCGTAGGTACTTAAGAATATTCTTTACTGCAATCCAATGAGCTCTACCCGGGTTCCCTTGATATCTGCTGACCATGCTCAAAGCGAAGGCCACATCAGGGCACGTAGAAGTAATAGCGTACATGATAGAGCCTATTGCAGAAGCGTAAGGTACTCGGCTCATATCAGCTATCTCTGCCTCTGTACTCGGGCTCTGAGTCTTACTCAGCTTGGGTATTCTTTGGATTGGCAACTCCCCTTTCTTGGAATTTTCCATAGTAAAACGCTTTAGTACCTTATCCAAGTATGTATCCTGACTGAGTCCTATCAGTCTCTTTTCTCTGTTTCTTACTATCCTTATTCCCAGAATATAAACAGCCTCTCCGAGGTCTTTCATAGCGTAACATTTCCCAAACCAGGACTTGACCTCCTGCAAGGTTGGGACATTGTTTCCTATGAGTAGTGTGTCATCGACATACAATACGAGGAAGATCACTATACTCCCATTGGCTTTGACATACATACAAGATTCATCTTCGCTTCGTAGAAAGCCAAACTCTTTAACTTTCTCGTCAAAAAAAATAGATTCCATCTGCGAGACGTTTGTTTTAATCCATAAATGGATTTCTCAAGCTTGCATACTCAATTTGGATGCTTCGCATTGACAAAACCCTCTGGCTGATTCATATAAACATCCTCAGCCAACTTTCCATTAAGGAAAGCGGTTTTCACGTCCATCTGCCATATTTCATAATCATGAAGCGCAACTATAGAAGGTCTCATCATAGTCAACTCCGGAAGTTTGAGTAAAGGCCTTCGCAACCAATCGTGCTTTATAAGTATGCACTTTCCCATCAATGTCCGTTTTCTTCTTGAAGATCCACTTGCACCCAACTGTCTTACGACTCGGTACATGATCAACCAAATTCCAAACTTGGTTGTCGTACATGGACTGAATCTCGCTGTCCATCGCCTATTTCCATTTCGCAGACTCCGGGCCTGCCATGGCTTCCTTGTAGTTTCTAGGTTCGTCCAAATTTACTAGTGTACTATCACTAATAAATGTATCCCCTTCAGTAGTAATATGAAATCCATACAACTGGGGTGGAACACTAGCCCTAGTGGAACGTCGAAGAGGTAAGGACTCGTCAACAGGTTCAACAGGAGTTTCCTCCTCAGGTTGAGTGCCAGTGTCAGAGGTTCCTTCATCTCCTTGATCTTGAATCTCTTCAAGTTCAATTTGCCTCCCACTATCTTTTGGCTTATCAATTCCCTTTCTCAGAAAACTCCTCTTCTAGCAACGAAGAAAACATTGTCACTCGGTCTATTGAAAAGATAGCCAAAAGACTTTTGCGGGTAGCCGATGAAATAACACTTCTCACTACAAGGTTCAAGCTTGTCGTGAGTCTCTCGTCTTAAGAAAGCCTTGCAACCCCAAACCTGGATATGTGCCAACGAGGGAGCTTTCCCTGTCCACATCTCGTGAGGAGTCTTAGTAACCTTCTTGGTGGGAACAAATTTAAGGATATGGGTTGTAGTCTCTAAGGCATACCCCCAGAAATCTATTGGTAACGAAGTCCGACTCATCATAGAATGAACCATGTCCAATAAGGTCCGATTATGTCTCTCAGCCACACCATTAAATTGTGGCTTCCTTGGAGGCGTCAATTGCGAAACAATTCCGCATTCCTTTAGATAGTCGTGAAACTCAAGACTTAGGTACTCTCCTCCTCAGTCTAACTGAAGCATCTTGATTTTCCTGCCCAACTGATTCTCCACTTCATTCTTAAACTCTTTGAACTTTTCAAAGGTTTCCGACTTTTTCTTGATTAAGTAGATATATCCATATCTGCTATAATAAGCTGTAAAAGTCACGTAGAAGTGGCAAGCATCCCTTGTGGTGGATCTAAAGGGCCCACACACATCGGTGTGTATGAGATCCAATAGACCCTCGCCCCTTTCACAAGTGCCAGTAAAGGGTAACTTTGTCATCTTCCCATGTAAACAAGATTCACACGTGTCATCATCCCTAAGATCGAATGACTCCAACACTCCATCCTTTTGGAGTTGGGCTATGTGTTTCTTGTTGACATGGCCAAGGCGACAATGCCACAAGCATGCTTTGTCTAGACTAGTAGACGAATCAATATTGAAAACATTATTTCCTAAATTATCAACAACCATCACAGATTCATAAATCCCATTACAAGGTAATGCATTGAAGTAAAAGACACCATTCAAATAAACATTAATAAAACCATTACTATTATCAAAAGAATATCTGAAACCTTGTCTAAACAACCCATGAAATGAAATAATGTTTCTTGCCATATTTGGCGAATAACAACACATGTTTAAATCTATCCCTAACCCATTTCTCAACACTAAAGAATAAACACCGACTTTGGTCACAGACGACGATCTTCTGTTTCCCATAATCAGGTTCATCTTTCCATGTTCCACCTCCATACTTCTTTTTAGGCACTGCATATCAGAACAAATGTGGTAACCACACCCTGTATCAAGAACCCATGAAGTAGCAAATGATGAGTTATTAGATTTAATAGAATACATACCTACAAAGGTGGGCTTAATCTTCCCATCCTTTATATCTTGCAGATACTGAGGGCAGCTTCGTTTCCAATGGCCCTTTTGGTGACAATAGAAGCACTCTGCTTCCTTGGGATCGGAGGAGGGTTTAGCAGGGCATGATTTGGTCCCACTTGAGGATGAACCATCACGGGTCTTCCCCTTATGGAGCCTTCCTCTTTTTACCCTTTCCTTGACCTATTGCCATCACAGGAGCGGCCACAGCAGGGGATGGTGCAACGGATTTGTCTTTGAGGTTGCTCTCAGCAGTCCTCAAGAGTCCTTGGAGCTTGCTCAAGGAGACCTCTTCCTTGTTCATGTGGTAGGTCATCCTAAAATGGTTGTAGCAGGAGGGTAAGAAGTGGAGGATTATGTTGATAGCCAAATCCTCATCAAACTTAACATTAAGTTTGAGAAGACGATCAACACACCTCTGCATTTTCTGCAAATGAGAGGTTAGGGATTCTCCACTCCCCATCTTAGCCGTGATCATGTTAGTAATGATCTCATAACGCTCTTGCCTCGTGCTCTGGTGATACCTATCCAGCAAATCCGGATGAATTTCATACGGATACATGTCCTCATAGGACTTTTGGAGTTCGAGGTTCATGGTGGCCAGCATGATGTAGTGAACTTTCGTAGCATCACGCTTGTGGGCCTCAAAGGTGGCCAGCTCTTCAGGAGTAGCAACGTCTGGGATGATCTTTTCAAGCTTTTCATCGAGGACATATTCTTTGTCCTCGTAGCGTGTGATCTTGCGAATATACCTCATCCACTCGTTGAAGTTTGACCCATCAAATGTCACCTTCTGACACAGGTTCATCAAAGAGAATGACCTAGAAGCGTTGTTGTTTTTGTTGTTGTTTGTGACATCCCCAATTTCATGGCCATAAAAGACCGATTTGTTTATGCTTTGTTTTTAAAATCAGAGTAATCGTTTAAGGAAAACGGTTGCGGAATTTGTTTCCAAAACAAGATATGATAAAAACTTATCAAAATATTTCTCAAAGAGAATGTATTTTCATTAAATAATAAAACCTCGGGATGTCATGTTCCGATACAGACACATAAGCATAAACAGAACATACATACATTTACTCTAGTGATTTACATCTCCTTTAATCTCTCAGTGCAAAGCAGCTTCGTATCGATACCTGTGATACAATTACAATTAAACTGAGTGGGTCAGGCTTGGGAGCCTGGTGAGCATATAGGGTTTTCAACCCAAAATATTATATCATATATATATATATATATATATATATATATATATATATATATATATATATATATATATATATATATAATCAAACAATCAACCCAATTACCCATCCCCGTTATCATCTTTACTCTTAAGGTTTTACCCTAAGAATCAACTATCCTTCATTCATTCATTCCTAAGGATCGACCTAAGGAATCAGCACAAAGTCCATTGTTGCCAAAGTTTATGTATCAGGTACTAAATCCATAGCTATCAGACGCTAACTCCATACTCACCAAGGTTCACTTAACAGACGCGAAATCCATAGTCGCCAAGGTTCGTCTATACGGTACGAAATCCATAGCTACTAAGGTTTATCTTGTTCATTGACAGTATCATACTCGAGATCCCTCTCGTAATACATGCCAATAGATTACTAACAAGTTTATCTTGTTTATTGACAGTATCATACTTGAGATCCCTCTCGCAATACATGCCAATGGATTACTAACAGGTTTATCTTGCTTATTGACAATATCATACTCGAGATCCCTCTCGCAATACATGCCAATGGATTACTAACAAGTTTATCTTTCTTATTGACAATATCATACTCGAGATCCCTCTCGCAATACATGCCAATGGATTACTAATAGGTTTATCTTGCTTATTGACAATATCATACTCGAGATCCCTCTCACAATACATGCCAATGGATTAATAACAGGTCTATCTCTATTCCTGATCTCTACTCACGAATCTAAAGCTAACCTTTTGATCTTATTATCCAACTCATCTTTTATCCTACACCAACTATCTCATCTACCCATGTCCTACCCAACATATTTGTAGATACAAAATACATATACAGATTAACTCATTTAACACCTATATAAAACATCCATTCCACACTCATCTCAAATAAACAACAATGTATAAACACATAGCACGTATTTCATAGCAAACACTTAATATATATGTGTTAGAAGAAAGTGATCACATACTCACCCAAAACATATACTTAATACATTAAAACAATACTTGTATTAAAATCGTTTTATGAAAGGGACTATACACTCACTTGATCAGAAGATGATCGGACAACACTACAACTCTAAGAGTAGTATTCTTCGGTGAAACTGGGATATCATCACACACCGGGTTTCTCGCGGGCAGAGCTTCGGCTCGAAAACTCTTTTCTTCTCAGGATCTTCGGGGCTTCGGGACTCGCTTCGGGTATCGGGGTTGATACCGGGGCTTCGGGATATTTCTTGCACGTAAATCAAGGTAAAACGGGAGAGAGAGAAGAGAAAATAACAACCCTAAACGGTTGGCCCTTAAAATCTTTTTATAGGGCAAAATTAGCCCTTGCCACGTCGTGGCACCTTTTTCCACATCGTGGGCTTGGTCATCACTGTATGCGTCATCGCAAGTTGCATCTGGGGGACTCTCGGAGGTGTCAGAAGACTGGCCACGTCGTGGCACTGCTTGCCACGTCGTGGTATCTGACAGTTTTGGGATTTCACGCCCCGAGCTTCAGAAATTCATAACTTTCGCATACGAACTCTGTTTTCGACGCGAAGGTGAGATTATGCTCTACAACTCTCGTTTAGACTCCATTGGCTAATTTTGACTTTATTTTTAATATATTATTATTATATTACTTATATATTATTTTTAGTAGGTCGAGACAGGAAAACTCCGTTGTAAACTCATAACTCCTTCGTCTGACATCCATTTTCCGTCTATCTTCAATTCTCAATTAGAATATTTTGGATAAATATCGCTCTAACATAAATTCACTATTTACGTCGCGATGTGTTGTGCCGGTTCTGTCGCGAAACTTCGACAGGTCATAACTTCTTCGTTATAACTTGGATTTTGGCGTTCTTTATATGTACGGAATCCTTGTAACATATACTATAACTTAGTTAAGATTAATCCTTATAAATAATCTTCCATCAAAAAGTCATTTTTGATGCTTATCGTCTCTAAATTGACTAGCCCTGATCTACGGGCGTTACATTGTTTGCAGACATCTGAAAAAGAAAGGAACAAAGTTTAATTAGAAATGAATCCCTAATTAAACACCCAAATGAGAAATTAGGGCTAGGATCCAACAACATTATTTACAACTTAGAAAAGGATGTCGTACTCTAAATGTAAATAATTTGAAGGTAAGTGAATGTCGATTCACTAGTTCTCACCATTAAAAACGAAAAAAGAAATTTAGGTTTTAAAAGTATTGAAAACTCCTAGATCTTTGAGATTCATTGAACTTTTCAATGGCATGTTTAAATCTCGATATGCACTTCAAATTTACGACTGGGATATTGAGGATCGCAAACAAGTTGTGAATAACCATGCGAATCAACATGGTGCACTCAATGTCTCTATCACCTAATCAATGTGTCGATAAGCCACACACGCTCCATTGATCTATGACAAACATCGAGTCACCCTTCGCTACAAATGTCATCCCCAAATTAGTGTGTCGGTTAACCACACGCGCTCCACCAATGTTTGACAAGGGTACGAAGTGTAATTCCATGGATTAGCATCATTTTCACATTTTATCCTAAAGTAACTAAGATTGGGAATTTGTAAAACATGTAGATACTTTGTATCTTACATTATACTTTTAATGAGGAGAAGGTTGCCCTATCCTACCCCGTTCGGCTAACGACCCTCCGCCAGTCAAGCAAGCGGTGGGTGTGAGTGTACACCCATTAAGCGCCATTTTATAGGCAACAACCTTATACCTACCTTATAGACTGGCTTCGTGAATGAGGCCTACTAGTGGTAAGACTAGTAGTTTAAGTTATACATATATATATATATATATATATATATATATATATATATATATATATATATATATATATATATATATATATATATATATATATATAAATTAAGCTTGTAATAATATATAATAGTTTGAATTTTAAACTTGTAAAATTCTAAGGGTTTGAAATTTAAATTATTCAAAATTAAACTTTTAATCACAAAATTCAAATTTCAAAACTTGAGGGCAAGTTTTGAACTTTTCAAAACATAAGGGATAAAATAACAAATAATTTAAATTAAACAATTAATTTCATAATTATCTATATTTGACCTAATCCAATTTTAGACATAAGATAAGTACCAAATACTTTTAAATAATCCATATTTATCATATAAACAACCAATATTCAAAAGATTTGAAATTATCTATTGTTTTGGCAAGGATAATCATTTAATTAAGGTAAAATTCGGATTTTAACTTCAAAAAACGATTTAGGCATCAAATCCAAGACAAAACATCAACTAAATCTTGAAATATCCTCTGCCTGACGCACAAACTCGCCGAGTAGGGCCAACTCGCCGAGTCCAGATACTGACTCGCCGAGTTGAGTCAGGCAAAGGCAAGGAAACTCGATTTTCATCAAGCAAAATAGTTAAGCATCACATAAAATTGAAACCAATCAAGGTTCTGATACCACTGATGGGTTTTATGCATAAGAACAATCCTATGTGCTCATACAAACCCTAATGCTTGGATCTAGGTTTCTCTATTGTACATGCTTTGAATCCAAGACTTACAAACCTAGATCTATCATATATAATTCGAAATTATCATAAAGAAAAAAGATTTAAGTGGTTTACCTCTTTCAAGTAGCTTGAATCCTTGTAATCTTCTTGATCTTGAGCTTAGAGTCACAATTGTAACTCCTCTAATGGTTCACAAACCCCACAAGCAAGAAGGTAATATGAGAGAGGGTGAGAGATGCTAAAAATCGGCTCTAGGGTTTCCTTGGAATGTAGTGTAGCCGATTTCCATAGCCTAGGGGTCTTATTTATACTTACAGGCTGCTAGGGTTTCAGTCTAAACCCTAATGGACAGCTTAGCCACCAAGCAGCCAAGGAACCTTCTGGAATAAGGCCTTGGATGAAAATATGATGGACCCCCATCATAATTTCGTCCCCCTATAGTCCATTAGGTTTCCTAGACCAAAAGTTAACTATCATACATTTGACAGTTTATACCCCTTTATTCAATTAGTCCCTTTTAGTCACCAAATGAATTCCTAATTAATTTATGACTAATACCAATTAAATAAATATGATTTCTCCTTTAATATATTATTCTTATAATATATTAATAAACCATAATATTCTCTCTTTCTCCTCAAGTTACCTTGTCAAGTTGCTTTGGAGAAGGCAACCCAAAAGGACCATGCACAACCGGGTCAAGTACATACCAAATATAATTACGAGCTTAGAAACTATTCCAACAACTACTTCATGGCATGACAATCTACTGCTGTGTCACGTTTTGTAACCAGAGTCTCCTGGAGGGAGAGCGTGAGTTTGTGTATAGATCTATACGGGACTTACCATCCTACACCTTGCTGCTAGCTACTGTGGGACCTTCGGTATACGGGTGACGAATGTCATACCATTTAGACGTCTTTGGTTATCGTGTTTTACTAGTCAATCAAGTATGGTTACAACCTCATCACATTTTACCTTAATTAACAAACTGGTTTAACGTAGTTAGTACATTGGTAGTTACTTATATACAGTACTACAGTACATCGTTATTTTCCCATTGCATTCACATTGTGATCTTCTCACATAAACGGTAATGTAAACTATATTTTTGGTAATGATAGTCATACTTGGGAAAGATACACACTTTTACAAACAAACAACATACTAAACATTTGGTCATGGGTAAAAGGCTACTTTCAAGTAGAAAATATAGGATTTTCTAGGAGATACAAACATTTACTACAAGCACTTACAAACATTTACATCAAACATTTTCATACAAACAATGACACTAAAATACTTATGAACTCACCAGCTTTAATGCTGATCTATGCTTTCAAAATAAATTGTACTCTCAGGTCACCAGTAGACAGGTACCGATGACCAGGTTTTGAGAAGACGGAGCTTTCAAGACTCGTCTTTATTTTGATTATTCATTATTGGTGTGTTATAAACTATACACAGAACACACTTGCATTAAAATTATATTATTAATGAAATGGATGATGTTGTTGCTTGTTTACTATTATGCATTGTTGTGATACTGTACATGACGTCCTCCGCCCCAGAATGTTTCTGCCGTTCTAGTTTTGGGGTGTGACAGATTGGTATCAGAGCTTTGTTTATAGTGAATTGAGTATATCAACCCATAAAAGATATACAAACTATAAACACATCGGGATTAAAATACTCTGACCAAGAGTTTATACTTTTAAATAATAACATATTTAACCGAAGTATACATACCTGCATTCATACTAAAATCAGTGTCACTAGGACAGAACAAAATTATTGCGATTGTTGGATAAAAAAAGTAGGCTTGGGGACATATGATCAGATCTGGGAGTGATATAGCCTGATCAACTATATCTTTCTGAGAAGTGATTAGCATGTGCCTAGGAATGGTTGTAGTGTTGCAAAAAGTCTAAAAACTTACCAACACTACTACAATGAAAACATTAGAACAGAACATAAACTTAAAATACTATAGGAGTATTTTGTGTTACTATAATTACTTATTTGAGAACTAAAGGTCTTTATTAGTAGGTCAATAGTTGCTTGGTGGATACGCTAAGCTTATATGTGACTATGGTGTCATAGACTTAGAATCGGTGATCTTTGCTTTATTTCTTGTTCCTTATTTTGTTGTGGATTTGGAGTTAGGGTCACTTATTCGAAGGTCTATCCTGTTTTGATTACATGTAAACGGTATGCACTATGAAAGTATTAAAGTAACTGACAACGATTATCTTATAATTATCTTATATAGTGCGTCTATTAACTATTTCTTTTACTCTTATTGATCTCGTGTAGATAAGATGGCTGGATTCAATCTCCCTGGCGACCCGTACTTCCCTAACCAAGGCAATGATGGATGGCTCGATGACGAGCCGGAAGAGAATCATCCAATCCCTTTGGATGATGACTTCGCAGAGAACTTTCCGAAGGATTCTGACTCCGAGCCAGAAGTCATTGATTTACCTCTGGTGGCTCCAAACCCGAATCCTAACCCTCGTCCAGCTTTTCAAGGCCCGACGCCTCTATGGGCGGAATATTTGGGAGCATGGAGTCAGGAGCAGGGTCAGCCTATGCCATACAACGGAGACCGAAGCTTATACAACCGGAGTGAGGGAGGCTCAATAGAAAGAGTCCTACCCATTCTGGTTTGCAGGGTTACTCGTAATGAAGAGCAGGGTAGGACAACCATCCACCAAATCATGGAGGCTGACGCCAATGCGACAGTTAGTACAGTCCGCATTCGTCGTTTGGAAGATACTCGTGAGAGAGTTGAGAGAGACAATGAAGCTCTACAATAAGAATTGGATGTAACTCGGGCTTAAGTTATAGAGCTCCATGTACGCCAAAGGGTTTATGAACGATACCTCCTTGATGTGGAGCGTCAGCTGACTGACTTGAGGGTTCGCCCAAGGGGTACCCGTTTCCAGTAGAAGACACTTTACTCGTCTTTCTTTTGGGTTAAGGAATAGCCTTCGTATCTATGCTCTATGTAGCACTTTTCCCTGTAATATTCCTATCTATCTAGTAGTGTTGCTAGGTCTCTATCTTGTCAAAATTTTCTTATTATGGTTTGATGTAAGACCTACTTCTAGGTCATTTTCCCGAACTTGTTACATCATTAATGCCAATATTATTGGCAGCCATCAAATCTTTTGGGAAATCCATATTCAAGTACTTTCAAGTTTCAACTGCTAGATCTCCATATCAATCATACTCTCATCTGTTTTGTTGGGCTATGGAGAGTTAGTCCATGGACCACTCTCATTATACTTACAATTGATTCTTATTATCATCTTCATCTTTTTAAACTTTTAGTTGAACTATGCCTCCACAGAGAGTAACAAGGCGCAATCCTCCGATAACTCCTACGCAACCTCCACCTTCTCCACAATACAATCCGATGGCTATCCAAGCTGTGGTTAATGCGTCTGTTACGGTAGCCCTAGCTCAGTTCAGTGCTAGTGGAACTAGAGGAAGTGGAATGACTGTGCATTCTACTCAAGGTGATGCTCCAATGCGCTCTAGAGAGTGCTCGTATAAGGACTTCACCAACTGCAAGCCCAGGTCCTTCAATGGGACTGGTGGAATCATTGCCCTCTCGCAATGGTTCGAGAAAACGGAAGCGATCTTTGAGATATGTTCCTGTCTGGAAGGAAGCAAAGTTAAATTTGCTGCCTGCACCTTCGGGAACCGAGCCCTGACGTGGTGGAATAGCCATGTCAAGTCACTAACTCTAATAGTGGCTAATGCTATGGCTGGGAAGCTCTTAAGGAGCTCATGATCGAAGAATACTGCCCGAAGGCAGGGAACGCTGGAGTAGTGGGAAGAGTTTTGGCTATAGACCACGAGGAAGCGGTTGCCAATCCCACAGTGGTCATAGGTATGTTTCTCCTCGATAACTCGTATGCATGCATACTGTTTGATAGTGGAGCGGAGAGGATTTTCTTGAACCAAAAATTTGCTCACTTACTTAAGCAAAAATCACATGCACTTAAAAAACCGTTCACTGTAGAAATGGCTAACAAAAAGACTGAGAGCACTAGCAGTATATACATAGGATGTACTCTAACTCTAGATAGCCATTCATTTGCAATCGACCTCATGCCGATCTCAATTAAAAGTTTCAACGTCAGTAGCGGAATGGATTGGTTGAGTCTTCATCGTTCCGACATAGTGTGTTATGAAAAAGTCGTTCACCTTAATCTGCCGCCTAGCGAAACTCTAGTTGTCTATGGCGACAAACCCGGCATGAACCTACGTATCATCGCGAGTAGTCAAGCCTAGAAGTACTTGCGAAAGGAATGTCACGCATTCCTTGCTCATGTTATTGATGTGAGCCAAGAGACGAAGGACATAAAGAACATCCAAGTGGTATGCGATTTTCACGACATCTTTCCAGAAGAGCTACCAGGATTACCTCCACAACGCCAAGTCAAGTTCAGAATCGACTTAGATCCAGGGGCTACCCCTGTATCCAAATCGCCATATCGTCTAGCACCAGCTGAGATGCAGGAGCTATCTGGTAAACTTAACGAATTTCTCAGCAAGGGATTTATTATACCAAGCTTCCCACCCTGGGGAGCACCGGTCTTGTTCATGAAGAAGAAAGACAGATTGTTTCGTATGTACATCGACTACAGAGAACTAAACAAGCTTACCGTTAAGAATTGTTACCCTCTGCCTCGCATGCACGATTTGTTTGACCAGCTGCCACTACTAGATAAACAACCTTTTACAACGCTCATTGCGCGTCGTAAAAGGCTCAGACAACGCGCGTCAAGGAAGGCCCTGTCATAAAGAAAGACGACGTGCATTTACGACGCTCATTTACGACGCGCATTTACGACGCGCGTTTACGACACACAATGCGTATCAAGGAAGGCCCTGTCATAAAGGAATACGATACGCATTCACGTGTCGTAACCTTACGATGCGCGTGTTAATGACACGCAATGCGTATCAAGAAAGCCACTGTCAAGAAAGGCCATGTCATAAATGAAGATGACACACATTTTTGTGTCTCATAATTTTAAATGTTTAAAAAAAATATTATTTATAGATTTACTAATTTTCAAATTAAATAATACATTAAAAATCTCATAATACAAAATAAAATACCATAAATAACAAAGATAATTCATTTCACTAATATGTCAAATACAAATAACTATTCCAGTAATGAGTAAATGTTATAAAAAATGAACTCATTTATATACAATTGCATTATGTAGCTTATTATGTGCCAACAACTCTCCGTGTGTTTACTTTTGCTTGAGTCTTGTTTCCTCGAAAGCTTCTAAATCACAAACCTTTTTAAACATACTAGAGACAGGATCGAATCCATGGGGTATTTTTGGAAAATAGTTTGAACATTCTTGACAAATCATCAACTTGCAAGTGAAGGGTAGAAAGGGAAGAAACAAATGTTCACAACCAGTAAGAAATCTAAACACTAGAAGTTTCATAGTAATTGTTGAACACTACTTTCATTTTTTTTATTATGCCATTGTACTTCTAGTTTTTTCCCTTAGTATATGAATGACATTGTTATAATGGGGTATTTTATGTACAACCTTGTGATAGGAAAAAATGAAAGTAGGATGCTATAATACACAAAGCAATACAAGTACAATGATAAGGAATTATTTTTACTTGTTATTGTGCAAGGTCTTAATATGTAAAAGTTGTTTCAACTTACGAATGATAAGGAAGAAAGGCATTGAATATTACCAAGGTATGAATTGTGGGGTCCAGGAGAAGCTTCCGGATGGTATTGAAGAGACATAAGCTTTTGTTGAGGGAAGGCAAGACCTGTACAGATTCCATCATTCAGATTCACATGAGTCACTTCCACTCCATTCGTAATTGTGATTCACATGATGCATGCAAGGTAATGCACATGAGCCCAATCAATTTAGATTCAGATTATGTAGTTTACCTTTGTTTTTGTCAGCTTCAAGAAATAAAGTGAAAGTTGAGATTCAAAGTTGTAATGTTTTTTATGGATTTTGTTGGTACAAAAAATAATTCTACGAAAATACCTAAAATAACCCTTGACTTTTGGTTATTACATGTAGTAAAATACATAATATAGATACGAAACAACATCACTTCAAAATGGATCTTAACTTTAAGTGTATCTTCTTCTTCTGTGTCCTGTAACAGCACACACAACAGAACAAATAACATATTTAAGTGTTTACAACACAAAACACAAAACTTTCCATATTCAATATATATAATTATATCCATCCTACAACAAAAAGGCAGAGAGATTAGAGAATAGAGATTATTCACCCATATCAACTTTTCTAGGGCTTTCACCTTTCTTGTATCAGAGTGATGTTAAATTAGCCTTTCTAAATGGCGATGTAGAAGAAGAGGTGTATGTGCCTCATCTTTGTTAGAAAAATATGAAACACTTTACGAGCACACTTAAAGGATTGGACTACACTACCTAACTTACACTAGGACAGATATTGCATTTCCATTCAGCAAAGTTTCAAGGTTATTAGAATTGCTGGCTTTGGGATTTGCTAGACAATATATAATTATAATATACTATACATTACTAATATATAACTTGTAAAATACCTTCTGTTTTGGTGCATTGGATCTCAAAGAAGCTAGAGAATCTGAAGCTAGCTTATAATCTACACTATCATGAATGTCTTCAAGGAAGTATGTTGGTACAGGATGTGTTCTCCCTTGTGCATGAATAACAGGGCAGTCACCAAAGTAATGAGAAAATAGCTGTGAATCGACTGTTGCTGACCTGAAAAACAAATTAACTTATGAATAAAAATATTCATGAGTTATGACATTTTGTAAGTTTCAACATATATGTGATCATACATACATAAGGATAACTTTCGTGTGCTTTAAGCAGATTGCTTCTCTATAAAACTCTTCAAAATAATCAGTAGAGAATCACCTTGTTTACGAATTAAAATATGAAAAAAAAAACATTAGACATAAGAAATTATAATCTTACTAAATCACCAAATAAATGATATACAAAATTATAATATCACTAACTCACGAAGACAGAACGTTCATGCACTTCATCAACTATGACATGAGTTATATCAGCAAAGTTTTAAGGTATTTTACAAGTTATATATTATTAATGTATACTATATTATAAATTAGCCTTTCAAGGTATTTTACAAGTATCAGATTTTAGATTATTTGCTTCTTACAAGAGACGCTAGAAATTAAATCCACACATGCAGAAAATATCAAAGAGAAATGAAATGGAATTCAATGACAAAAATTGAATTGTATTTAAACATATATAATGTTGGAATCTAAACGATTCCGATGGAATTCAATTCCGTCCATTTGGCAACCAAACAAACATGCCATGGGATGGAATCTAGAATTCCCTTCCATCCATTACTATTAGTCAACCAAACATGCCATGAACCAGATGACCTCTAAGTATCTTTATTTAATATTAAATCAAATAAATTTATAGCAATAACCAAAACCAAAAGCAACATTTTTTTATTCAAGAATCAAGACACCTTGTGTGCTAGACCACTATGAAAAAGCTTCCTTGTAACATGAAGCTTCCATGGTATCATACCACCCATACCAATGCAAGGTTGCTTATCAGCTGTGTCAATCCAAAACCTTCAACAACAACAAAAAAAAACTATCCAATTTAGATTTTATCATTATTTACATTTTTGTTGAAGCATTCCATAAATTCAAAATCTTTTACTTAAAAGATTATTTTAACTCTATGTCTCTATCAACAAGTTTGACAATCTTACCCTTCATACTCAGAACCTATATCAGATAACTTATCACAATCGATTGTTGAAGCAATCTTTTCAGCTTCTTCCGTTGATACCCCTGTTACAATTATTAAAAAAGAAAAATGAAAAACTATATTTTAACTCTATGTATCTATCAACAATTGAAAATAAGAAGGATAACGAACCAGGGGTAAGTACATTGGGAGGTGCATTTACAAGCTCTTTTCCCAAAATTACCCCTGAGCAAACATGCTCTGTGTACTTGAGTTTCTTTTCTAACTCGGGTCCACCTCCAAGGTTAAGAGAGCCAATTGACTTGAGATAAGGCTTCTTTGACTCAGATTTAAATCTGTTATCTTCATATGTCCCTAACGATGCACTTATAATTGAAAAAATGAAATTAAGAAGATATATAAATAAATAAAACTTTGAGTAACACGAGGAGCATCAACAGGGTGAACTTTTGAACTGAATGGATTAATTGCTTTATCTTTTCTTCATTTGGAAGAATTGAATCCAGAAAAGATGGACGTGATCTTCTTGAAGGTAATCCTGTTGAGGCTACAATATCATATCTGAAGGTTGTAGATACAGATTCAGAGTTGATTTCAGATATTGGATGATCAAGAACATTACTAGGGTTCCTATAAGAAAATGGAGGATATTGTAGAAAACAGAACACTGGAATAGAAGCAAACCTTCCTCCCAGACTGTGGATAATGACCTAACTGTAGCTTTGCTTCTAGTGAAAGGCTCTTTCACGGACTTCACCACAAACCCACTTCTTAATCCCATATTCTTCCATAAAATCTCAACATTTTCCCCGAATGATTGTGAGAACCTAATCCCGTGAGATATCCAGTCGTTTTTCTTGGCACGTGGAATGATATCATACCGAGGTTTTCTGGGAAATTTGTTTCCAAGATAACCCAAACAGTTCACGTTTCTTGGCTTTAAGGAAGATTGGAAAGCTGCCCCAACAAATGGGTTTTGAAGTCTGCTACTCATTATCTTCACTAAAAACTCATGTCACAGCTTGCAGATCAAGTATTGGGGACTCAGGACTTACTCCTAAGAGGAGAGGTCGTCATTCCAGAAAAAACAAATGGAGAAGAAGAGAATAATCTTCGTACCTAATTTAGGGAATAAAAGAATCTATAGAGATTGAATGTAAGAGAAAGAAATCTAGGGCACATACATGAAGAAGAAGAGAACAATCTTCGAACCTGATGCCTCCTCCGCTTTTGTTTCTGCATCTTGATGCTTCCGATCGTACCCTAAACCTCAGACTTCCGATCGTACCGTAAGTTTTCGGCGCTTTCTCCCGATCTTGCCGCTCAACCGGACCAATGACGCCGGGAAGGAAAAGGACGTCGCTCTTCACCTCATACTCGTGGATGTGCCACATCGGCTTTTCTGAGTCCGGCAAGGTTAAGAACAGTTTTTATGTTATGATGTTTTCAACTCCTATTAACCGGGCATCGGCGACTGGACTATCGTAGATCAAGAACTGTCTGATATCCTCGTTTTGATGGCGATGGAGACGGCGGCATAAATGGAAGGGGGATATCAGAGCACCAAGTAGATAGACAGGGGAGGCGGGAGAGAAAAGAGTCGAATGAGTGTTTTAAAAAGCCCTAGAAATTATCCCAATGATTTTCTGATATATGAATTGTTGAGGTATACAACAGAGATGGTATCGTGATTAGGGTTTGCAGAGAAAAGGGAAGAATAGAACGAAGGGGATCTTGAAGCGGGGTATTAAAAATTTTAAGAATTTTGAGGGGATTTCATTTCCCCCTTTCAAGAACATGCGTTTTAGTAAAAATCATAAAGCGACAATCACAGAGGACGCACGTTTTAGATAATGTGCCCTCCGTGTTTTTTTTTTTTTTTTTTTTTTTTTTTTTTTTTTTTACATTAGACACTAATTTAAGGGCATGCAATAATGCGTGACCTAAATCCTCAAATTTTTTGAACAGACGACACGTTTTTATTGTCACTCTCTTTTGCGTAACATAAATCAGTGAGCGTCGTGATTTGCACGTCGTGAAAGGGTCTTTTTCTTGTAGTGTGCAAGGGGCGAATTACTTTTCAAAGATCGATTTGAGATCCGGGTATCACCAGTTACGAGTGCTCGAGGATGATGTTCTGAAGATAGCTTTCCGAACTCGTTATGGACACTACGAGTTTGTAGTGATGCCATTTGGGTTGACTAATGCGCCCATAGTATTCATGGACTTAATGAATAGGGTATGCCGTCCTTACTTGGATCAGTTCGTCATTGTATTCATTGATGACATACTTATCTACTCTCGTAGTAAGGAGGAGCATAGTAAGCATCTATGTCAGATCTTGGAAACATTACGATCAGATAAAACCTACGCGAAGTTCTCTAAATGCGAGTTTTGGATTTGAAGAGTCGAATTCCTAGGTCACATTGTTAGTTAAGAGGGAATTCATGTGGACCCTTCCAAAATAAAGGCCATTGAGAACTGGTCAGAACCGAAGATGCCTACATAGATTTGCCAATTTCTAGGCCTAGCTGGCTACTATCATAGGTTCATTCAGAACTTCTCTAGGATCGCGAAATCGGTTACTACATTGACGCAGAAAGGCATGGCCTTTGACTAGGAAGAGAAACAAGAGAAAGCGTTCCAAACACTGAAGCGAGCCTTATGCAGCACACCAATATTACCCCTCCCAGAAGGGATAAAAGACTTCATGGTTTATTGCGATGCATCCAACCAAGGACTTGGTTGTGTTCTCACGCAACGAGGTAAGGTCATCGCCTATGTCTCAAGACAGCTCAAGACACATGAAGTCAACTACACCATACATGATATTGAGTTAGGAGCAGTGGTATTTGCTTTGAAGATCTGGAGACACTACCTGTATGGTACAAAAAGCACTATCTTTACGGACCAGAAGAGCCTTCAACATATATTCGACCAGAAGGAGCTCAATATGAGACAACGACGGTGGGTCGAAATACTCAATGACTATGAATGCTAAATTCGTTATAATATCGGTAAAGTCAACGTAGTAGCTGACGCTCTAAGTCATAAAGGATACTCTGGTCGTAGAGTCAAATCATTGACTATGACTATCCGTTCACATCTGTCCGCACAAATTAAGGAGGCTCAGCTTGTAGCCTTAAAACATGAACATGTGGCGGGTGAATCCCTGAGAGGGATGGAGAAAAACTTCGAAGTCAAGGGTGGCGGAGACTTATATCTCATGGATCGGATCTGGACACTGAGGCACAATGGTTTCAGAGACTTGGTCATGACAGAAGCGCACAACACTCGATATTCCGTCCACCCAGGTTCAGATAAGATGTATCTGGATCTCAAAAAGTTATACCGGTGGCCTAACATGAAAGAGGAGATTGCTAACTTCGTGAGTAAATGTCTTACTTGCACCAAGGTTAAGGTCGAATACCAGAAACCATCAGGTTTACTTCAACAACCGGAGATACCTGAGTGGAAGTGGGAGCGGATCACGATGGACTTCATAACCAAATTGCCCAAGACAACAGGTGGTCTCGATACCATATGGGTAATCGTAGACAGGTTAACCAAGTCCGCACACTTCCTGTCTATCAAAGAGACTGACAAGATGGAGAAACTAACTAGAACCTACATTAGGGATATCGTACGACTGCATGGTGTTCCTATATCCATTATCTCTGATAGAGATAGTAGATTCACTTCAAGGTTCTGGCAGTCGCTACAAGGTTCCGTAGGAACTAGGCTGGACATGAGTACAACCTACGATCCGCAAACCGACAGACAAAATGAGAGGACTATTCAAACTTTGGAAGATATGTTTCGAGCCTGTGTGATTGACGTTTGTAACACCGTGAATTTCAAAATAATTTTTCGCATAATATAAAACCATAATCATTTAATTTTTCATAAAACATCAGTGTTTGAAACTCCAATCAATCTCATACAATGAATCCCAAGATCACATATGATAAAAATCCCATGTGTGTGTACTGATCAAGCCGGCGCCTTCCCACGGTCATCACTAGTACCTGAAACAAATAACACCAACACTGTAAGCACAAAGCTTAGTGAGTTACCCAAAATACCACACATAACACATGTTAGCCACTCGAGGCTATAACTTTGTGGATCCGTGGACCTTACTCTGTGAACCCTCTGGTTCTAACTCTGGGAACCTTCCGGTTCCAACTCTATAAACATGCACAGCATAAATCACATAGAAATAATGCAGTACAACACATAACATACATATAGCATACAAATACTCTGTCACATAACTCTGATTACCTACTCAAGGTAAAGTATAGTGAGAAGACTCACCTCGTGTATCTCGATAACTCGCAAATCCTGGAAATCACTTGCGCTCGATCCTCCGAGCTATAATCCTCCTCAAATAGCTTCCTCTACCGAAATGGAAGTAGATCCAAGCTCCCCAACTCTTCTAGCTTGGCCTTCCTCTTCCCTTCTTGCTAACACACACAAGGATAGTGAATAATGGCCTCTTTTCTCACTCACAAGGACTCCCAGATGCTCTGGTGCTCTCAAGGTCGAAGGTAGCCGCAATGAAGGGTTATAAGGTCCTCTAAATAGGGCTCAGGGCCGGGAAATTAGGGTTTCATTAAACAGCGTGGACTCGCCGAGTCAGGACGCGAACCCGCGTCCAAATCCGCGATCATACTCGGCGAGTCTAGGCTCCAACTCGCCGAGTCTCCTCACAAATTACCAAAAATAAATAAATGAATAATACCTGGGAATCCGGGCTGTTACAATTCTCCCCCACTAGAACTAGACTTCACCCTCGATGTCTCGCTCTGCAAATAACTCTGGATGCTGCTCACGCATCTCACGCTCCGGTTCCCAAGTCATCTCGGACCCCTTCCGATGCTGCCACTGAACCAAAACCAGGGGTACCTCCTTGTTCCTCAGAACCTTGATTTTCCGATCTCTGATTGCCACTGGTCTCTCAGCATAATCCAGGCTCGCATCCACCTAAATATCCTCTAATGGAACCACTGCCGACTCATCGGCTACACACTTCCTCAGCTGCGACACATGAAAAGTGTCGTGAATCTGCCCCAACTCTGCTGGAAAATCCAAACGATAGGCTACCCGGCTTACCCTCGCGATCACTCAGAAAGGACCAATATATCGGGGCCCCAACTTGCCCCTCTTCTTGAATCAAATCACTCCTTTCCAAGGAGAAACCTTCAAAAGTACAAGGTCGCCGACCTGAAACTCAAGCTCGGACCGGCGTCTGTCTGCATAGCTCTTCTGACGACTCTGAGCGGTCAATAACCTCTGTCTGACGTGTTGGATCTGCTCTGTCGTCTGAAGCACGATCTCTGTACTGCCCATCACACGCTGTCCAACCTCTCCCCAACAAATGGGGGTCCGACACCTCCTCCCATACAACAGCTCAAAGGGCGGCATACCAATGCTCGAATGATGGCTGTTGTTGTAGGAAAACTCTGCCAAGGGAAAGTACGCATCCCAACTACCCCTGAAATCCAACACACATGCCCGGAGCATGTCCTCGAGCGTCTGAATTGTCTGCTCACTCTGACCGTCTGTCTGGGGATGATATGCGGTACTAAAATGCAGCCTAGTACCCAACTCCTCATGAAACTTCTTCCAGAACCTGTAAGTGAAACGAACATCTCGGTCTGAAACAATCGAGATCGGCACCCCATGCCGAGATACCACTTCCCTCACGTACACCTCTGCCAATTTCTCTGCTGAAGAACTCTCGGTGATAGCAAGAAAGTGAGCGATCTTCGTCAACCTGTCCACAATCACCCAAATTGCATCAACTCCCCTAGCAGTCCTTGGCAATTTGGTGATAAAATCCATGGTGATCTGTTCCCACTTCCATTTGGGAACCTCCAACGGTTGCAACTTACCATGCGGCCTCTGGTGCTCGGCCTTAACCCTACGACATGTCAAGCACCTCTCAACAAACCACGCAACATCCCTCTTCATACAAGGCCACCAATACTCCTTCCTCAGGTCCAAATACATCTTAGTGGCCCCAGGATGGATCGTAAATTTCGACCGATGAGCCTCTTCCATTAAAATTGTACGCGTTCCTCCTACGTACGGCACCCAGATACGCCCCTGAAATGTCATAAGCCCCCGACTATCGGTAACGAACTTTGAAATCAAACCAACAACCCACTCTTTCTTCTGCATCTCAGGTTGCACAACCTCGGCCTGTGCCCCACGAATGGCGTCCAACACTGGAACTACCACGGTCAATCTTAAACATACATCCCGCAGCGGGGTGCTCTCCGCCCTGCGTCTCAGTGCATCGGCTACATCATTAGCCTTGCCCGGGTGGTACAGGATGTCATAATCATAATCCTTGACCACATCCAACCACCTTCTCTGTTGCATATTTAGGTTGGGCTGATCCATCAAATATTTCAAACTCTTATGGTCCATGTATATCGTACACCGAACCCCATACAGGTAGTGACGCCAAATCTTGAGGGTGAACACCACTGCCTCCAACTCTAGATCATGGGTGGGATATCTCATCTCATGAGGCTTCAGCTGCCTCGATGCATATGCTATCACATGCCCTCTTTGCATCAACACCGCCCCCAACCCCAAAATCGATGCATCACAGTATACCACAAAGTCCTCCATCCCTTCCGGGAGGGATATCATCGGGGCTTCGCATAACCTTTGGCGAAGTGTCTCAAAGGAGGCCTGCTGCTCGGGGCCCCATGAAAAAGAAACACCCTTCCGGGTCAACCTGGTGAGTGGCACTGCGATTTTAGAGAAATCCTTGATAAATCTCCGATAATACCCTGCCAACACTAGGAAACTCCTGATCTCGGAGGGTGACCTCGGCACCTCCCAACTCATCACCGCCTCAATTTTGGCTGGGTCGACCAATATCCCTTTCTGGTTAACGAGATGTCCTAAGAACTGGACCTCCCGCAACCAGAAATCACACTTGGAGAATTTGGCATAAAGCCTCTCCGATCTCAGAACTCCAAGAACCTCTCTCGAATGCTCCTCATGTTGCTCTCTAGATCTCGAATATACCAAAATGTCATCGATAAATACAATCACCGACCGATCCAGCATCGGCCTACACACTAGGTTCATGAGATCCATGAACACTGCCGGGGCATTGGTGAGCCCAAACGGCATCACCACAAACTCGTAATGCCCATAACGCGTCCTGAATGCTGTCTTCTGGACGTCCTCATCCCGCACCCTCACCTGATGATATCTAGACCTCAAATCGATCTTGGAGAAACAAGATGCTCCCTGCAACTGATCGAACAAATCGTCGATCCTCGGCAACAGGTAACAGTTCTTTACCGTTAGCTTGTTCAACTCCCGATAATCAATGCACATCCGGTGTGAACCATCCTTCTTTTTGACGAACAGGATAGGCGCACCCCACGGCGAGCTGCTCGGCCGAATAAACCCCTTCCCCAGCAGCTCCTGAAGCTGCGAGGATAACTCTTGCATCTCTGGAGGTGCAAGGCGATAAGGCACCTTAGCGATAGGCGCGACCCCCGGAACCAAATCGATACTGAAATCCACTTGCCTCACAGGAGGCACACCGGGCAGCTCCTCAGGAAATACATCAGGGAACTCACGCACTACCAGAACCTCCTCAACAGACCTCAGTCTCTCAGAATCCACCCGCGTATCCATCACATACGCCACAAAACCCTTACAGCCATGCTGTAGACACTGCCTTGCTCTAGCGGCCGAACAAAATGCTGATCCAGAACGTGTACCCTCGCCGTACACCGTAATAACTCCCCCATTAGGGTCTCGTATGGTCACCAGCTGTTGCTCGCAGTCGATAACCGCACCGAATCTGCTCAACCAGTCCATGCCTACAATGACACAGACATCACCCATCGCAATAGGAACCAGATCAATCGGGAACTCAACACCGAAAATCTCGACTACGTACCCTCGGAGAACCTCCGTGGCATATATCACCCTCTCGTCAGCTTTGGAAACTCTCAGAGGCCGAATCAACGCCTCACGACTAACACTGATATGCTGACTAAAAGCCAAAGATACAAAAGACCGACTCGCACCCGAGTCAAATAACACCAAGGCAGGTACAAAATTCACAAGAAAAGTACCTACGCATAACATAATATAAGCATAATATCACAACATCAAAATAAATACACGAAAGAATACATACCAGCCACAACATCGAGTGCTGCGAGGACCTCCTCCGCGATCAACTGAAAAGCTCTCCCTCGAGCTCTCGGCGCCTCGGCCTTCACTGGCCGACTCTCGGTAGCTCTGACGGCGGCAAGGTCAGATCCCTGAGGTGCTCCCTAAGATGATCCTCCCAATTGCGGACACTCTGGCTTCCGGTGTCCGGTCTGGTTGCAGTGAAAACACACCGCAAACCCCTTGAGGCAGTCCTTGGCCATGTGCCCCTGCTTGCCACACTTGTAGCAAGATCCCGCTCTACAAACTCCATCATGACCCTTGCCACACTTCCCACAAGTGCGGCCCTTCTGGCTCCCTGGTTTGGGATCAGCGGGCTTGGCCCGCTTGGCTGCCGGCTGAGACTGTGTCGGTCGCCGATTCCTCCCCTGAGACTCCGCCTCCTCCCTGGCATGAGTCTCTAGCTCAATCTTCCTCTTCCGGGCATTTGACTGAAGCTCGGCAAATGTCCGATACGAGGATTTGCCGTGAACTCCCGAATGTCTCGCCTCGAGATACTCAAATATCGGGTCATACGTGCCTGCTCCGTGGACACGTGCTCAGGGCAGAACAACGCCCTCTCATGGAACATCCTGGTAATCACCGTAACATACTCAATACCCTGCTTGATGGTTAGAAACTCCTAGGCCAAACGCTCCCTCTCCACCTGGTGAACGTACTCATCTCGGAACATGGCAGTGAACCTCTCCCAGGTCACTGCCGCAAGCTCAGCAAGCGTAAAGTGCGCCGTCACAAACTTCCACCAATCCTTCGCTCCCAAGCGAAGCTAGTTCAGCGCGAACCGAACCTTCAAATGCTCAGGAGTTGAGCAAGTGAAGAAACACCCCTCTATGTCAGAAATCCATCTCATAGCCGCCACTGGGTCCTGGGTCCCATCAAACTCTGGTGGTTTTGGGTTGCTGACCTCTCAGAACAGCAACGCATCACCACCCTGCGGCCTCGCGGCAGCAATAGCTGCGGTAGCCGCTGCAACAGCAACCTCAGAAAGAGCGGCATAACGCTCGTCGAAGGTCTCAATCAACGTGGTCTTAATAGACCCGAACATCTCTAGTATCTCTGCCCTGATGGCTGCAGCCACCTCCTCATGGATGATCCGGCGGATCTCCTCATCACTGGTCTCACTGCTCTCGGGCATCAGACGTGTCCTCACCATGATCTACCTCTGAAATACAACATACAATAAATTAGAATCCATTCGAGCATACTCACACTCGACAACTCATCCCTCCTTGATCCTTGGTATTCCAAAGATTCCTACTTGGGCTGTACACCGCTCCGGTGCTTTCAGTAGTACGGGCCCAATACCACTGTCCGCACCGTATCAGAATACACCCCAAGTCCTCCTCTTCGGATCCCAAATTCCAAGTACTCTATCATGCACAATCCACTCTCTAACAAATCTCTCATAAGCCCCTCGCTGCTACCTACTCACTCTCAAGCATCTCATAGCAGCTCACCTCTCCCTAGGCTAAGGCATCACAAATCAGGCCACTCTAGTCCTAAAAGGAATACCTAGCCTACTCTAGCACGAGAATACATCATATCAATATCAATATCACATCACATGAGGGTATTTTGGGAAATCACCGTTCGGGCGCGGACTGATCGTACACACAACTCTGCTCTGCGTTCTTCCAAAAATCTTTTATTCTTTTTGAAAATACTTCTCAAATCCTCAGTTTGAGTTCAAATACGCCCGAAGGTGTACTCGAATCCCTCAAACCAAGGCTCTGATACCAACTTGTAACACCATGAATTTCAAAATAATTTTTCGCATAATATAAAACCATATTCATTTAATTTTTCATAAAACATCAGTGTTTGAAACTCCAATCAATGTCATACAATGAATCCCAAGATCACATATGATAAAAATCCCATGTGTGTGTACTGATCAAGCCGGCGCTTTCCTACGGTCATCACTAGTACCTGAAACAAATAACACCAACACTGTAAGCACAAAGCTTAGTGAGTTCCCCAAAATACCACACATAACACATGTTAGCCACTCGAGGCTATAAATCTGTGAGTCCGTGGACCCTACTCTGTGAACCCTCTGGTTCTAACTCTGGGAACCTTCCGGTTCCAACTCTATAAACATGCATAGCATAAATCACATAGAAATAATGCAGTACAACACATAACATACATATAGCATACAAATACTCTGTCACATAACTCTTATTACCTACTCAAGGTAAAGTATAGTGAGAAGACTCACCTCGTGTATCTCGATAACTCGCAAATCCCAGAAATCACTCACGCTCGATCCTCCGAGCTATAATCCTCCTAAAATAGCTTCCTCTGCCGAAATGGAAGTAGATCCAAGCTCCCCAACTCTTCTAGCTTGGCCTTCCTCTTCCCTTCTTGCTAACACACACAAGGATGGTGAATAATGGCCTCTTTTCTCACTCACAAGGACTCCCAGATACTCTGGTACTCTCAAGGTCGAAGGTAGCCGCAATGAAGGGTTATAAGGTCCTTTAAATAGGGCCCAGGGCCGGGAAATTAGGGTTTCATTAAACAGCATGGACTCGCCGAGTCCGGACGCGAACCCGCGTCCAAATCCGCGATCATACTCGACGAGTCTAGGCTCCAACTCGCCGAGTCTCCTCACAAATTACCAAAAATAAATAAATGAATAATACCTGGGAATTCGGGCTGTTAGAACTTTGGAAAGGCATGGGATATTCATCTACCCCTTGTCGAGTTCTCCTACAATAATAGTTATCACACGAGCATAAAGGCTGCTCCATTTGAAGCCCTCTATGGCCGAAAGTGCAGATCCCCTCTATGCTGGGATGAGGTGGGTGATACCCAATTAGCTAAAGGACACGTTCCTGACAGCACTCTCACAGGTCCGAAAATCATTCGGGAAATGACAGAGAAGATCATTCAAATCCGTGAACGATTCAAAGCCTCTAGAGACCGACAGAAAAGCTACGCAGACAAGAGAAGGAAACCTTTGGAATTCCAGGTTGGTGACCATATTCTATTGAAGGTCTCACCTTGGAAGGGCTTGATACGCTTTGGAAAGTGTGGAAAGCTGAATCCAAGATACATAGGGCCTTTCGAGATGCTCGCTAGAATCGGCCCTATAGCTTACAAACTCAAACTACCTCACTAACTTAGTAACATACATTCTACCTCCCACTCGACGAGATCGAGATCAATGAGAGCCTCAACTTCATGGAAGAACCAGTAGAGATCATTGACCGAGAGGTCAAGCAAACGAAGCAAATCCGTATCCCAATAGTGAAGGTGATGGGTTTTGAGCACTACATCATTCCTATGGTGTACATGCAAACCCTAAAGCTTTGGATCTAGTTTGTCTAACGAACATGCAATAATCATCCAAAGCCATAAACCCTAGATCTATCATACAATAATGATATTAACATATGAATTACAGTTTAGATCTTACCTTGATTGTTATGTAGGAATAACAATCTCAATTTCTCCTTGTAATTGGCTTCTTAAAGCTTAGTGTCACAAATGTCACGCCTCTAATGGCTCACAAACACGAAGAGTAAGAGTATGAAGAAAGATAATAAGAGAGGCGCCCAAAAAACGTCTAGAAACCCTAAGGAAACTCTTAGCCACGTTTTTGGGGCTTAGGGGTCCTTATATATAGTTAGGCTATTAGGGTTTACAATTGGGAAACCCTAATCTGACTACTTAAGCCCTAAGCAGCCCATGGACTCCCTCTTTAGAAGCTTTGGCCGAATTCTTATGGGCTTCCCCATATAATTCGTCAACTCCAACTTCTACAGAGTCCATTAGCCCATTTATGTAATTATCTTATAATTACACAATCAGTCCCCTATATTTAATTAATCTCTTTTAGCCACAAAATTAATTCTTAATTAATTCTTGACTAATATTAATTAAACAATATGATTTCTCCTTTAATATATTATTCCCATAATATATTAATAAATCATAGTCAATCTTCCCTCTCCATAATTCATCCTACAAGTTGCTATGGTGAAGGCAACCCAAAAGGACCATGCTCACAATCTGATCAAGTACATACCAAAATAGTTATGGACTTAGACATTAATCCAATAGTCTCCCACTTTGATAAGTCTAATAAATATTATGCGTATGACTTCAAACCTGATCAACAATCATAGCTTTCAAAAGCCGCTGTTAACTCTGATTTTATCAGATAGTGTGTCCTTTAGATAAGGGATCATATATTCCTCCATTCTTGATATTGTATAGAATGAGACATGGATTTAAATCATTCTCTCTGTCTATATATTGTTTCCCGACTTCCGATTTATGACGAATGACAACAGACTACAATTGAGCACATCAACTTAATCCCGGCTTGGCAAAGCACTTAGGGTGTCATCACTAAATCATCAAGGGGCCCATAGATATCGCTTTTATCCCACTTTGGGTAAAAGGAACGGATATACTTCGACTCAATGCTCGATTGTACTCACTCACTTAATTACACACAACAATACATTTTATAACACCAAGTTACTAGTGCGTTTACATATTATCAATGTGTAACTGACTCGCAAGATACAACATACACATCTCGGTTTCAAGAATATAAGATATTATCGTCTCATCAATCACTCGTGATAAAATCCATGAAGCGATCCAAGTGAGTGTGGGTTTATTCCAATACTCTAATCTTATAGCAGCACTCATGAACCCTACAGCAAACTTTTGCTATGTCTAAAACACTCTAGATAATCTACAGTCAGATTCATGACAGTCTTCTTTCATTCCTACTTCCAAAGAATGAGCGAATGTGGAGGGTTTGAATAATCTTATTATTCGGGTAGTCAAAACATGCAAAGTGAAACACAAGAATAATACTAATCCTATATGGCCTCAAACCTTTGAGTATAAATAAAACATTTTATTTAATCACCATATTGATTACTCATCATTTTTTGTTTCGGGTAATCAACATCTTACTTGAATTATAACTACAATTGTCCCATACTCTTAGCATGCACACTATGTTTACCTATGGTCCTGACTTTGTGAAATAGTATAATTGAATAACATTTTCAATCACACTCATTTCACAATTCCTAATCCATTAGTGTAAGAATACAAAATTTTCGCCACTACTAGAATATGTTAGATTTTAACATTTTATGCAACAATCCTTTCGTAATGTCACGACACAAAAGTCACCAAGACTCGGCCAATGAAATTACAAAATACTCTATTGGAGATTGTTACAAGACTATTCCATAGTCATGAAGTCTCATATTCAAAGTACATTCCTTTGAACATCCTTCTTGCATAAAAGTTTCTAATCTAGACATTTATTCTCGATATCCAACTCCCAATATGGAAACATTTCCATATTTTCCATATGACAACTCATTCTTGTAACAACGCAAATTTTCAAACAAATTTTTCTTTTTATAAATAGAGTAATTTCATTCAAAACAAGGCATAAATAGTTTAAGTATTCTATCAAATACAAATAGTCAAAATCCCAAGATCGTAAAAGCATTCTTCAGTGTGTATCGATCACGCCGGCGCCTTCCCACGGTCCTCGCTAGTACCTGAAACACATACATAACCACTGTAAGCATAAATGCTTAGTGAGTCCCCCAATATACACTTACGCACATACGCCTTTCCAGGCCCTGACCTTCCGGTCCTCAACACAACGCCTTCCGGCCCATAACATAATCGCCTTCCGGCCCACATAACATACATAGCACACACATAACAAATAACTTACCACATATAGCATACATATCACATATCGTATCTGACCTTCCGGTCACAAAGTCAAACCCTTCCGGGTACAGTGTAGTGAGAAGACTCACCTCGTAAATGCTGAAAGCTAGCAAATCCTGAAATCACTCGTGCACAATCCGACGAGCTACAACCTCCCTATAACATCACATATCTCTCATTAACACTTATATCTTCTAAGTGTGACTATCCCTAAGAAGTCAGACTTAGGTCAACTCTGGTCAACGGTCAACGGTCAACGGTCAACTCGACCGGACTCGGCGAGTGCCATGGCGACTCGGCGAGTCTAGACGTTCTCCAACTCTCTGAGAGTCCCTATCTACTCGTCGAGTATCCTCTTTGACCCGGCGAGTTACTCCTGGAAGAATCGCGGGGCCACCCCGACTCCACTCGCCGAGTCTGAAGAACAGCTCGACGAGTTCCAGTCAATCTCCAAGCTACTCGCCGAGTCTGTTCATCGGACTCGGCGAGTCCATGCCATGCAGTCGATCAAACTGCTTCCTGAGATAAGTTTCGTCCCGAAATACACAAGCATGGGACCTTCTGGACCTCTAAAGGTCCTAATACAGGGTTATAGTCGTTGGGTAACAAGGTACTAATTCATTTAATCACCAAATGGGTTCCATAAACCCTAAATCCATGCACACATCAACATAACAGAAAGAATCTGAAATATTACCTGAAATATGCACTCTCTGTGTCCCCAAACCGCAGAACTCGAATCCCTTGCTGTTCCTTTAGCCAAAGCTCTTCTCCTCCTTGCACAACAATTTCTTCAAAGCCCTAATATCCTTCAATCTTGCTCTAGATGTCCACAGCCGTTTAGGGTTCTTCTCAGTCGACTAAAGATGGACAATGACGGCCTATAAGTGCATTATATACGACCCAAACCTGAACAGTTAGGGTTTTCGCTAAACAGCATAGACTCGCCGAGTCCATATCGGACTCGTCGAGTCCAGTCGCGAACCCGCGACCAAGTCTGCGATCCTACTCGGCGAGTCTAGGCTCCAACTCGCCGAGTCCCCTCTTAACTCACCCCAAAAACATAATTTAACAATACCTGAGATTCTGGGCTGTTACAACTCTCCCCCACTTGGATTAGACTTCGCCCTCGAAGTCTCACTCTGAAAATAGTTCCGGATGCTGTTCCCGCATCTCACGTTCCGGCTCCCAAGTCATTTCCGATCCCTTACGGTGTTGCCACTGAACCAACACCAGAGGTACCTCCTTGTTCCTCAGAACCTTGATCTTCCGATCCCTGATGGCCACTGGTCTCTCGGCATAATTCAGGCTCGCATCCACCTGAATGTCCTCTAATGGAACCACTGCCGACTCATCGGCTATGCACTTCCTCAATTGCGACACATGGAAGGTGTCGTGGATCTGTCCCAACTCCGCTGGCAACACCAACCGATAGGCTACCCGGCCTATCCTTGCAATCACACGAAATGGCCCAATATACCGGGGCCCCAACTTGCCCCTCTTCCTGAATCGAATCACTCCTTTCCAAGGAGAAACCTTCAGGAGAACGAAGTCGCCGACTTGAAACTCAAGCCCGGATCGGCGTCTGTCTGCATAACTCTTCTGTCGGCTCTGGGCAGTCAATAACCTCTGCCTAACTTGCTGAATCTGCTCTGTCGTCTGAAGCACGATCTCTGTGCTGCCCATCACTCTCTGCCCCACCTCTCCCCAGCAGATGGGGGTCCGACATCTCCTACCATACAACAGCTCAAAAGGTGGCATACCAATGCTCGAATGATGGCTGTTGTTGTAGGAAAACTCTGTCAGTGGTAAATACGCATCCCAACTACCCCCGAAGTCTAACACACACGCCCGGAGCATGTCCTCCAGCGTCTGAATCGTCCGCTCGCTCTGACCGTCTGTCTGGGGATGGTATGCGGTACTAAAATGCAATTTAGTACCCAGCTCCTCATGAAATTTCTTCCAGAACCTGGAAGTGAAACGCACATCACGGTCTGAAACAATCGAGATCGGTACCCCATGCCGAGATACCACCTCTCTCACATATATCTCCGCCAACTTCTCCGCTGAAGAACTCTCACTGATGGCAAGCAAGTGTGCACTCTTCGTCAACCTATCCACAATCACCCAAATTGCATCAACTCCCCTAGCAGTCCTCGGCAATTTGGTGATGAAATCCATAGTGATTTGTTCCCACTTCCACTCGGGGATCTCCAATGGCTGTAACTTGCCATGCGGTCTCTGGTGCTCGGCTTTGACCCTACGGCAGGTCAAGCACCTCTCAACGAACCATGCGACGTCCCTCTTCATACAGGGCCACCAATACTCTTTCCTCAAGTCCAAATACATCTTCGTAGCACCGGGATGGATCGAAAATTTCGATCTATGAGCCTCTTCCATCAAAGTGATATGCGTACCGCCCACAAACGGTACCCAAATCCGACCCTGAAACGTCATAAGCCCTCGCCCATCCTTAACGAACTCTGAAATTAACCCCACAACCCGCTCTTTCTTCTGCATTTCTGGTCGCACAGCTTCGGCCTGCGCCCCACGAATAGCATCCAATACCGGAGTCATCACAGTCAGTCTCAAGCATATATCTCGCAATGGAGTGCTCTCCGCCCTGCGGCTCAAAGCGTCGGCTACCACATTAGCCTTACCTGGGTGGTACAGGATCTCACAATCATAATCCTTGACCACATCCAACCACCTCCTCTGACGCATATTTAGGTTGGGCTGATCCATCAAATACTTCAAGCTCTTGTGGTCCGTATATATCGTACATCGAACCCCATACAGGTAGTGACGCCAAATCTTGAGAGCGAACACTACTGCTCCCACCTCTAAATCATGCGTGGGGTATCTCGCCTCATGAGGCTTCAGCTGCCTCGACGCGTAAGCTATCACATGACCCCTCTGCATCAACACTGCACCCAGTCCCGAAATCGATGCGTCGTAATATACCACAAAATCTTCCATCCCTTCTGGGAGAGCTAATACCGGGGCTTCGCACAACCTCTGGCGAAGTGTCTCAAAGGAGGTCTGCTGCTCGGGCCCCCATGAGAATGCAACACCCTTCCGGGTCAATCTGGTGAGTGGCACTGCAATCTTGGAGAAATCCTTAATGAATCTAATACTAGATGCTTCGATAAGACTTTATCTAAGCTTTATAAACTGATACACCTTTCCTTAGATAACCCATATGTGTGTCTACACAATTCTAGAACTTATAGCAATAAGTCTCGAATGTTCAAACGGATTTGCCAAATCTCGGAATTTGAACTATGAAGAGGAATGCCATAGCCATAATCGAATTCAAGAAATACAAATTACATACTGCTATCTTCAAAATCTTTCTTAGTGAAAGCATTTCCTCACAATCATTTTCATGAAGGAGATAAACCTTATGAAACTTAGATTTTGTGGTGTATGCGTTCCTATCCATGTGCATTTGTCATAACCATAATCTTAAGATAATGATTGTGACAAATCCAACTCATATGGATTGAACTCATTTAATCTTTGATTTCTGGCCATCAAGGGTCACACCATAGCTTCCAAGTTATTGAGCAGCTCACCCCTATCTTTCAATGCACTTTCCATTGATCAAGGTACCTTGCTCCTATGCAACCCATTGAGAACTCATAGAATTCATATGCATAGTTAACCAAACTAGAATGGCATAGAAATGAGAATATGTCAACATGATAGGTTGTAAACTTCAAGTCGTATGCTAGTGATCATTGATTGGGTTTATTCTTGATTTGTTCTTGAAGCTTTTCAAGATCAATTATACTCCCACTGACCTCTTGACATATATGATTCTCTTGTCAAGAAACATTCCTTGACAAAACAAATATTGAAGAGTTAGTGAGAAATTTTATCAAGACTAACACTTAATTTAATTTATTCTAGTTTGTCTTTGTCTTCTTCAAGACATCACAACTTACAAATTCCAAATGTGTATGAATAAGAAAACTTTCTCTATTCCTCAATAGATAAGTGTCACAAACCTACTTAAGATGTGTCACTCAATGTCACAATCTTAATTTTAATATTCGAAATTGGAACAAAGTATGACTTATCTTACCGACTTAACAACTATAGCAATTATTGATTCCTCTTCTTAGCCAAACTAGTGCACTAAGGTGTCCTTAGAGGATGAATTGTAATATTGTTCTTTACAATTAAGACGATCATAAAACCTGATACACAAGTACTCTCCCTTCTTCTTAGATTGGAGAAACTTCTTATCTTTCTTCCTAATTGATTCTTCTTATTCGTTCTGCCATTCATTGAAACTTTTCAATGGTTCAGAATCATGCTTAAGCATAACCACATTCACTAATCCTTTAGTAAATATTACTTATAATCTTATTGTTATTTATGACAGACTTAACTGGTGCACAACATTGTGAACCCGTTCTCCTAGTCCTTCACTTGACTCTTTGTCAAGGAATTAGTATTAAAATTTCTAAGTATCAAGATTTCCATACATCACATGATTCAAATCATATGATTCCAAGATTTTGTCCAATGAAATTTGGGCAATGGGAATCTTTCCTTACTAAGAAAATTTCAATAAATAATATAACTAAGAATCACATCTATTTATTATAGAAATACGCAAACATCAATTTTCCACAACGATTTCATTGCAAGGATATAAATAAATAAGTCAAACCAAAATTTATTTTATTCATAAAACCAACGGAAAACACGTCCTTACAATGCAAAATCAACTAAAAAACCATGTAATCAAATATTCCTAACAAATCTATCAAAAATTCCTAGCTCAAACTCCGATCTTTGAATCCATGCGATTGTGATCCATTTCTTCGTGATCAGACTCATCTTGCTCTTCCATCAAGCTTCCTCTCTTTTCCCTGATCCAGCAAAACATTCAAATGTAATCTTATCATATTATGTATTAAGAATCAATAAATAGGAACTTAATGGAGTTAGATAGTGGATTTTAACTGAAGTAGAGCCATACTTCTTGACTCTCCCATCTCTTAGACTCTTCAGGTCCTCTGGGTAGCTTCGTATCCAACACCCCTTCTCTTGGCAGCAGAAATATGTGGCTTCTCCTGGAGTGACCATGAAAGCATGGTTGGTTGAGTTACCAGACAAATATGCTCCATTACCTTGCCAAATCATTTCTGATTCAGCAGCAGTAAGCATGTAAGTTAGGTCAATCAGGGTCGCGTCAAGATCCATCATATAATACTCTATTATGAACTTATCATATGATTTAGGGAGTGACTGAAGAACCCAGTCTACAACCAACTTCTTTGGAAAAGATGCACCCAACATTGTCAACCTATTGATGTGTGATTTCATTCCTAGGAAGTGAGCACACATGCTTCCATCTTCATGTTTCATTGCCAACAGGTCTTGAGTGATTTTGAACTTTTTAATTCTTCGATATTGTAGGTTTGGGAGAACAACAGGAGGAGGTGGAGGAAGTGAAACCATGCTAGTCCACAATGCAGGGATCGATCTTTCACCTTCATTGTGTAACAAACTTTCACTTTGAGCAGGAAAACCTTTTCCATGGGATTCAGGAATATCACGGTTAGATTCAGACATCTACAAAACGGGAGAAAAATCAACTTAGTTGATTGAGTCCTTAATAAAACACCCAAATGAGATATTAAGGCTAGGACCCAACACAATATACTACAAATTGGAAGAGGGATGCCGTAACCCAAATTGCAGAACATTTGAAGGTAAGTGAATGACGATACACTAATTTTCCACCATGAAAAACGAAAAAGAGATTAGGTTTTAAATGTATTGAAAAACTCCTAGATCCTTTGAGATTCATTGAACTTTTCAATGGCATGTTTAAATCTCGATATGCCATCGATTTGTGACTGGGATGCCGAGGATCACAAAACAGAGTGTGAATAACCATGCAAACTTACATGGTGCCCCCAATGTTACAGTCACCTATTCGATGTACCGGTTAACTACACACGCTCCAACGAACTATGTCAAACATCGAGTCAACCTTCGCTACCTTTGCTTAGAACTCATTTAGTGTGCCAGTTAACCACACATGTTCCACTCACGTCTTAGCAAGGGTACAAAGTGTAATTTCATGGAATTTCATCAAATTCACTTTTACCTAAAGTAACTAAGATTGGGAGTTTTGTAAAAGCATTTAGTTACTTTATTATTCATTATACTTTTAATGAGGAGAAGGTTTGCCCTATCCTACCCGTTCGGCTAATGACCCTTCACTAGTCAAGAGTGCGGTGGGTAAGAGTGGATACCCATTCAATCGCCATTTTATAGGCAATTTCCTTAAAAAACCCTTATAGACCAGCTTCGTGAATGAGGCCTACTAACGGTAAGACTAGCAATTTAAGTTATACATATATAATATTAGACTTTTAATGTTATATATAGTACAAGGGTGTATTTTACACTTTTAAAATACTAGGTGGTTTAATTTTATAAATTAGACCTTTAATTTAATTAAATGTAAACCATATCACTATGGATTTATTAACTCTCTTTTAATTATACACTTAATTACTTTAATAAAACCATAAGGGTGCAATTTGAACTTTTTCAAAAATTAGGGTTTAAGAATTTAAAATTTCAAAAAGGTTAAACTTTTAATCAAATAATTTTAAATTCCAAAACTTGAGGGAAAGTCTTGAAACATTTCAAAACATTAGGTTTTAGAATTTAAATATTTCAAAATTAAACTTTTAATCAAAAATTTAAATTCCAAAACTTGAGGGCAAGTTTTGAAACTTTTCAAAACATTATCAAGAATATTCTAGATCAAAATACAAATAATATCAATTAACAATTAATTTGTGGTTATCTAATTTTGACCTAATCCGATTTCATGCAAGATAATTCATCAAAAAATCAAATTTTATCATATAAGGAAATAATAATTCAATTAATATGAAATTATCTTTTATTTTGGAAAGGATAATCACCCAATATCATAAAAATCCAAATCTTATAAATAAAAATCGTTTTGGTAATTATCCCACAGCAAAAAGAGCATAAAATCCCGATTTTCCCTCTGTCTGACCCCGAGACTCGTCGAGTTAGTCAGGCAGAGAGCAAGAAAAACGTTTTTCAGCCAAAGAATGATCAAATATGCAACAAATTCATCAAAAAATAACCCTAGGCTCTGATACCACTGATGGGTTTTGAGCACTACATCATTCCTATGGTGTACGTGCAAACCCAAACGCTTTGGATCTAGTTTGTCTAATGAACATGCAATAATCATCCAAAGCCATAAACCCTAGATCTAGCATACAATAATGATATTAACATATGAATTAGGGTTTAGATGTTACCTTGATACTTATGTAGGAATAACAATCTCAATTTCTCCTTGTAATTGGCTTCTGAAAGCTTAGTGTCACAAATGTTACACCTCTAATGGCTCATAAACACCAAGAGCAAGAGGATGAAGAAGGAGAAGAAGAGAGGCACCCAAAAAACGTCTAGAAACCCTAAGGAAACTCTTAGCCACGTTTTTGGGGCTTAGGGAGTCCTTATATATGGTTAGGCTTTTAGGGTTTACAACTGGGAAACTCTAATTTGACTGCTCAAGCGCTAAGCAGCCCATGGACTCCCTCTTTAGAAGCCTTGGACGAATTCTTATGGGCTTCCCTATACGATTCGTCCACTCCAACTTCTATGGAGTCCATTAGCTCATTTATGTAATTATCTTATAATTACACAATCAGTCCCCTATATTTAATTAATCTCTTTTAGCCACAAAATTAACTCTTCACTAATATTAATTAAACAATATGATTTCTCCTTTAATATATTATTCTCATAACATATTAATAAATCATAGTTAATCCTCTGTCTCCATAATTCATCCTATAAGTTGCTATGCTGAAGGCAACCCAAAATGACCATGCTCACAATCGGGTCAAGTACATACCAAAATAGTTATGGACTTAGACATTAATCCAACAGAAGGTTCGCTGGAATGCCAAGCGAGGACCTGAATTCACTTGGGAGCGTGAGGATCAAATGAAATTGAAATATCCTCATCTTTTCTCTTAATTATTTGCAATTGCTTAAACTCTAATTTCCGAGCAAAATTCTCTCTAACGGGGGGATGATGTGACAACCTGAAATTTCTATATTGTACATCCATTCAATTCAATGAAAGTCAGACTCGTTTATGCTATCTTCTAGCACTGTTTAGGGTCTTTTTGAATGTATTAAGCCTAGTACCTTCAAGAAGGAATGCTAGGAAGTGTATTCTAGAGTTTAGTGTGAAGCATTCAAGTCGAAAACTCCATTTATAAGGAGTTTACGACCGTAAACTAGAGTTTACGGTCGTAAACACCTCCTTGGCCGTAAACTCATGTCCATATATGAGTTTAGCCTTCATTTCTAGTCATTTCTTACACTTCCAAGCCTAGATTTCGGCTTCCCTCTCAACTATCATCAAGATTTTCACCTTGATCTTCAAAAGAGTAAGCGTTTCTTCCATGTTATTAGATGTCATTCCTGTTAATCTAGTATCACCCTATCATTTCATCCATGAAATTCATCTTTTGGGTTAGATCTTCAAGAACACCAAGAACACCAAGAACACACACTAGTTCTTGGACTGTAAACACCCCTTTCAAGCTTCAAAATGTAAGTAATCTTCCATATACTAGTTATTCAATAGAAGATCTTCACTTACACCCTTGAAAACAACCATTTTCCCAAGAACAATGAGATTTTACGGCCATGAGCATCTCCCTTGGCCGTAAACCCTTGTTAAGGCTCCTAGTTTGGACATAAACTCTTCTTAAGGCTAGGAATGGGTCAAGACACACTTCCTTAAGGATGAATAGGACCATAAGATGCTCTTTGGCATATGTATTCATGAGTTTATGATAGTAAACTCATAGGGCCGTAAACCCCATGGCCGTAAACATCATGGCCGTGAACACCATGTGTGGCCATAAGCTCCCTTTTATGTGTAATCACATATGATTGTAGCACTTCCATTCAAGTGTTTCCTAGTCCCTAAGGTGTTTCCTTGAATAATTAGTTGTATAAACACATAATTATATACATATATGTATCATTATATGCCTTATAGGATCCGTTGTGCCTGAGATTTCACTTAGCACTTAGCATCGTATAACCGATCTTTCATTCGTATCACTCACTACAAGTGAGTTCATACCCCCTTAACTTATATTTTAAATGATTTTAAATGCTTTTATGGGGGAGAATACAAGTAGAAACATTATAGTTGTTATATCAATCACATGTGATTAATAACTATCAAACAAGTGAATTTTCTTATACTTCAATTGTTTTTATCAAACAACTCTTCAAAACATTTTATAAAGTGACATCAAGTCATTTGTTGCCATTCAAATGGTTAAAACTTTTTTATATGTTAAACTTTTATTAAACTCTTTTAAACTACTATATTGTTAAAATCATGTCTATATAGATATAGTTATATAAGTAAGATTGAAAGGACTTCGGACTGATAACTCACTTTATTTCCTGTTCCTTATTTGGTTGTGGACTTAGGGTATCCGATTATTTTTCTGAGTGTCGTTTGAATCTTCGTTATATATTATGTATATATGTATAGATGTAAAATTTCTTACATCAGTTCAACACCTTGTGGTAGCAAAGGTGTACGAACATACTCGGTCATTCAAACAACATTGCTAGTAAACTATAATAGGTATAGTTTAGGGATTTACTACTCACTACTTCTAGTACAATGAGACATACAAGAGTCAGTTCATTCATGAGTCAATACAAACTTACTATTATGAGAAACATAAAGAACATACTACGATGAGAAACTAAGAGAACATACACTACACTATACAAAGAGAACATACTATACACTAGAACAGAGAGAACATACAATACACTAGAACATACTATACAAACACTAGAATACTATAACATTAATGTGAACCACTACTTCATGGCATGGAATTCTACTGCTGTGTCATGTTTTGTAACCAAAGTCTCCTGTGCTGCTTGCTACAGTGGGACCTGCAGGTCTACGGGTGACGAATGTCATACCATTTAGACGTCTTTGGTGATCATGTTTTACTAGTCAGTCAAGTATGGTTACAACCTCATCACATTTTACGTTAATTAACAAACTGGTTTAACGTAGTTAGTACATTGGTAGTTACTTATATACAATACTACAGTACATCGTTATTTTCCCATTGCATTCACATTGTGATCTTCTCACATAAACGGTAATGTAAACTATATTTTTGGTAATGATAGTCATACTTGGGAAAGATACACACTTTTACAAACAAACAACATACTAAACATTTGGGCATGGGTAAAAGGCTACTTTCTAGTAGAAAATATAGGATTCTCTAGGAGATACAAACATTTACTACAAACACTTACACACACTTACATCAAACATTTTCATACAAACAATGACACTAAAATACTTATGAACTCACTAGCTTTAATGCTGATCTATGCTTTCAAAATATATTGTATTCTCAGGTCACTAGTAGACATGTACCGATGACCAGGTTTTGAGAAGACGGAGCTTTCAAGACTCGTCTTTATTTTGATTATTCATTCTTGGTGTGATACTGTACATGACGTCCTCCGCCCCAGAACGTTTCTGCCGTTCGAGTTTTGGGGTGTGACAGTTAATGCCATATATATATTCATTTAGCTGTAAGGAAAGAATTTATCTCAATGCTATAACATATGTGGTTTAGTATCCATGATAAATAAAAAATACACGAAGATCAAATTTTTCATCACTCTTTTTTAACCATTCTCAAAAGAAATTTGATTGTAAAATCATAAATTACGTTTTAAAATTAGAAATTGAGTTCAAGAACATACTAGGGCTAGGATGTAGTGTACCATGACAACTACAGACCCATTTCGGTGATGGAATACGAAGCCGAAAAAGGAGAGGGAGGAAGAGGAAGATACGACAGTGGCAAGATGAGCGATACAGAGGTATGTCGATGGTTATAAAGAAGAGATATCAGGTCAACATATATTTATTTTATTTCGTTAATTGCAAGTGCAAAAAACCAGAGATACCCTTCTTGATTTAATTAGCTATTTAATTATATGCTAATTTATGATTGGTGTATTTAGGAACACAATAGTTACAAGAATATATATATATATATATATATATATATATATATATATATATATATATATATATATATATATATATATATATAACTTTTCTTAAAATTTAAGAGGTACATGCTTAATAACTTAATGTACAAAATATTTAAGGAATGAAACATCAATTCAATGTTTTTTCTTTTTTAAAGTGGGCATGATGTTTGCCCAAAGGTTGGGCATAAAATTTTTCTAACATATGAGCCAAAATATTTATAGCCATTGAAATAGTTACATAACATTTTCTAAATAAAAAAACCATTTATAGAACAGTAAAATTGTCGCTACCGCTTTGCACGGTGTACATCTAGTGTGTGTGTGTGTGTGTGTGTATACACACACATACATATGTTATTTTTTAGTAAATTACTAAAATCGTTCCTATGGTTTGGTTAAAATTGCACATTTGATCCCTAACTTCTTTTTTGCACTTAGATTGTCGTTATGGTTTGATTTTATTGCGTTTTTCGTCCCTTTGTTTTGGTCAAAATTGCACATTTGGTCCTTAGTTTTATGTTTGTAAGGGATGAAAAATGCAACAAAATCAAACCACATGGACGATCCGGGTGCGAAAAAAAAGTTAGGGACCAAACATGAAATTTTAACCAAGCCATAGGGACGATTTCAGTAATTTACCCTATATTTTTTTAACAATAACATTTCTGTTTATAATAAATTAAAAAACGTTATAAAATAATACAGTAACAATAGTCATCTTTTAGAGATTAACCAAAAGCTACTATAAAACCCTACCATAAGTGTTTTTGTAAAAAGATTTATTTTTGGAATAATACCAAAGAAACTAACATACCACATATTTTTAATGTTTTAAAAACCGATTTGAATCGGTTGGACTGGTTATCAGAAGCGAGAGTGGTTCAACATTGCCGATCTTATGTCAGTTTTGAGATCAGATTAAACCGATTGATTTCTTAAAAAACAGTGTTGAACCGACATGATAGAACCGACAAAAAACCATTTAAACCAGTCTATTAGACTTGGATAGCTGGATTTTACTTACCTTGTTAAAACAATTTATTTCCAAAGAAAATAGAACAACTTGATTGATCAGGTTATCTAAAGTGTACACACACCACTATCAAATATGACTTCGACGCACACCTAGGGATCGCAAAAATCCCCATACCCGATGGGGAACCAAAACCCGCACCCGTTTTAACTGGGGAATTCTCAAGTTGACCTCAGATGGAGGCGGGGATGGGGAATCTGCAAATAAAATAGTGGGGATGGTGATGGGGATGGGGATAGCCCTAGACCCCGACCCTGGACCCGACCCCAGTATATGTATATTAATATATAAAAATAATACAAAACATTGATTTATAGTATCTAAATGTTTATCCAAATAGCCAAACTCATTATTCATTACTTGGTTGAAATTGTACTTTTCCTTCTTCTTTTATCTAATTTAACATCGTGTATAATTTTTTCTCCTTGGTTTATCTTATTTACTTCAAATATCACTCTAATATTTTTTTACTATTTGATTTTTCATGTATGTATTTAAATTTGGTAGAAAAATTGTTTATAGTTTTTAAACTTATGTAGGTGAAATTGAAATTTAGAGTTTTTCTTTACGTAAAAATTTTCATATTCAAAAAGAAGAAGAACTCCCTGATTCCCTGTTGGGGGTGGGGATGAGGATTCATTTATATTCCCCAGCGGGTATAGGGATGGAGATGGGGATTGGAATAAGAATTTGGGGATGGAGATGGGGATTGGGGTCCCCTGTATTCCACGCCCCGCTACCACCTCTACGCACACCAGACACCAGTCCGACGCCAATATTCTCAACATGGAAACTGATACTTCTCAACCGACATGTTTATGGATTTATAATATAGTTAACTATAATAATTCTTTATGTTTGTATATATATATATATATATATATATATATATATATATATATATATATATATATATATATATATATATATATGCGTGTGTGTGTGTGTGTAAAATCCTAAAAATCAAGGTTAATTATTTCATTTTTATTATATTTAAAACACCATCGTAACTTTTTCCAAACATTGAAAAGCATTTATATAAAACTATTATCAGATTTCATTCCCAAAGATCATATATTGCAGAAAACACGGGTGTATGTGATGCGATCGTCTTGAGCCCCTTTCATTTGAAAATTAGAGTACCTGAAACATAAACTGAAAACCGTAAGAACAAAGCTTAGTGATTTCCCCAAATACCACATACCAAACATACAGTAAACATATAGTGGGCCCCACTTGGTAATCGAGCTGAGATCGGAAGAATATAAACACATATACAAGTAATATACATAACATACAAATAGTCATCGGGCTTCGCCTATCATCGGACCTTAGTCCAAAAGCATATAAACACAAGTGCATGCAAGATTCACAAAGACAGCTAGCTTCTATCCGCATAACATAAACATAGGTCAGTATTCGTTCCTTCGACCCGCTAAACCCGGTAAGGAAACTCACCTCGAATGCCGAAGCTCACTACAAGAAATCCCTAACTACTGCCCTGACAAATCCTCGAGCTAACAATACCAAAATATCACCCAATTAGCAATTGAGTTCCAAAACTTGATCCAAAAATCCATACTTAGGGTAAAATGACCATTTTACCCCTGACTCAATAAGATTCATAACTAAGGCCTAAGCGCAAAACCAACAAGATCCAAAAGCACAAAATTAATTAAAGCCCACTAATGGCCCAATTTTCCAAATCGGGCCCAATCCCATACAGGCGTTATCCTAAGCCCACATTTCCAATTCAGATTGCTTCAAACACTCATGGGACGAACTTGATCAATGACATAAGTTAAAAGTCAAGGTCAACGGCCTGAGTTGACCCAACTTGCCGAGTTTTATCCTTCAACTCGCCGATTTGACCCTCACCAACTCAGAATCGGGGAAAATGAAAACAACTTGCCAAGTTGTCTCCTCCAACTCATTGAGTTCACCCGAGACCAAACAACTCAACCGATTGCGCCGATATATTCGAAACTAACAACTTCTCCCACTCAGATCTTAACTGAAATGGCCTTAAGAAGGGTAAAGTTTCCAACATTACTCCTAAGGACCACCAAAATGGGTTCAAAACCCAAACCCTAAACTTAAAAGGGTAAGGACTTAATCATTAAGCACTTAGTCCACAAGGACACAACTCCAAGATGCATATATGGCCATATAAGGCTAGATGGCCATGTAAACTTTCCAACTTTACACTTATTCATGCTTAGAAGAAGCACAAAAGCTTAAAAGAGACCAGGAGAAGGACTTAATGAGTTCATGAAGCGCTTAGGACCATAAAGTTGGAACCTTTATGCCAAAAGAGCTCAAGAGGACCATAGATCTAGAAGAGTAGCACTTGGGATGCCTTCAACCCCACCAATCACCCAAACATGACTAAAAGCATCAAAACATAACCCAAAAAGAGATCTAATCAAATATTAAGCAAGGATAGAACTTTATACCCACAATATGCTGGAAATGATGCAAATAATCAAGATCTGAAGGCTTCTACTTGAATCACCACGTTACACCAAGCTTCCCCTTCTTCCAAGAGCTTCAAACACACCAAAACACAATCATATAGGGCTCATAAAACTCAAACAGGCTTTAGGGTTTCGAGATTAGGTTTAGAGGCTATGGAGGCTAGAAATGAGGCAAAAACCTGGGACTTAAGGTGTTTAAATAGTGTGCAAAATCCCAAAATTAGGGTTTCTCAAACATCGTCAAACTCGTCGAGTTCCCTTCACCAACTCGACGAGTTGGTCCTTAAAAAAAAGCTCCCTGAAAACTTCAAAAACGTCGAGTTTATGCCATAAACTCGACGAGTTCGACCGTAAAAGGGAATTTATTTCCATAATTTGACCTTCTAGATTTTGGATGTTACAACTTTTCCCCACTTAAACTAGATTTTGTCCTATTAATCGCTCATGCCAAAACGACCAACCTGACGATTATAAAAAAAATTTGCACACAAAATACTCTTCCCAAGGCAACCGAAACCCAAACCAAAACTTCTATACTGAAAATAACATCCAACCCTTCAGCCCTTGCAAACACTTCTACCTTTCTGGGACTAGAATCTATAATGGTATGACACCCTGGCAGACCGCTCATGCTAAAACAACTCCATGCCCAACTCTCAATGAATAACCGACCAATCATAACTCTTCCAATTAGGAACATACCACGACCTCTCCAATTTACTGAAACCATCCTTAGAATAGCTCTTCAAGCCCGATGAAGAACGAATCCTCAATCTCTCAAATAAAACCAATCCTATCTCACCTGAAATCCGAAACCTAGATCTCATTGGTCTGACTCCCAGTCAGACCTCCCACGCCGAACCGCCACCGATCACATTGCTGCTTAAAGGGAAACAAAGTCACTGGCCATAAACAGCTACAGAACACTTATACTCAACAGAAGGATTAGATAATCCTTCAAGTAAAAGATTCATTTCTGCAACAGTTAGACTCAGACGAGAGCTGCGTAACATGGTCAAATCAATTACACTGAGATAATTTAATCCCACTGCGAGTGACTTAGTATTTCCCAATCAATCAGTTACTCCACACACACACACACACGAGAACCAATCACTAACACTGCCCGAAACACTAAAACTACCCAAAACACTAAAACTTCCCAAAACAGCATGCTGCCTCCTGGCTGCTTTCCAAAATCCACCGAGACCTCCCTGGTCCCAATTCATCAGCTAGTCATCTAAAATACTGGGTTCCAGCCTGGTTGCTGAGCCTAAAGACTCCCACATAGTCGCCCATCGTGACTTCCGATAGAAAGCCTCATAAGCAATAATTAACCAAACCATCTCGACACTAACCTGATGCTAAACTAAACGCTATAGGACCAACTGTAGTCTTTCTTCATATCCGGTCTCCCACGACCTACCATATCCTGATTCTAAACATATTGTGGCCCTCTTACAGCCTTGCGAACCGACCCGCTCTAGCCTAAGCCATCCGAAAGAAACCACAAGAAAAACACATGTTTGCTACAATCTCACCACTGAACAAGGACCGGTGAATGCTACAGGCCACCCTACAATCTTACTACACTCCCACACCAACTGACCGCTAGTGAGTGCTACAGGCCACCCCACAGTCTTACAACAATTCCACTTACCATAATCACAACCCAAATCCTTACCTCTAATTTATCAAATCGAATACACCACAAGTCGAGCACACACTCGACCGAACGCCCAAGCTGAACTCGAGCCATGCCTAGAACCCTAACCGGGTTCCCCAAAGCCTGCTATCAAGGACCAAGAGAACAGGATCTCAATGTTGGTAAGTTTACCGAACTCCCAACTCACATAATCCTCAATCCAAAAAGCTACTTGGGTCATTTATCTTCCTAAACAGGATGTGAAACTTGCCCTAGTTCCACATCCGATTCAACTCCCAGAAATTCCGGTCGCTTCTCCCCCACTAGGATTCGTTGAAGCTCTTTCATCCCATAATTCTAATGAATTCCGAACCCATCAACCACATAAACATGATTCGCATGACCTACGCTTACCAAAACTAGCATTCCATTACTAGTCAGTCTCAACGATTTCCTAACTCCTGGAATCTGAAAAATGCTCTTGAGACCTTAACCAATCATACAATCCAAATCACCTTCCATGACACCATACCACTTCCTTGATTTCTTATGCCTTTAATTAAGAACCATAACCCTTGTCATGCTCTGACAAATATCCACACAAATTTCCATCCTCAAAAAATTACTGAACTCCAACCGACTGCAACCCATGTGGATATAAAACTCCCCTGACACTTCCAATGACCAATCAACTCATGCATGTGTCATCACCATCTACCTGCTACCACTCCTCTCCTAGCAACGGTAGTGCGTGAACCCACAAGTTCTTTTATAGAGAATTGCCGATCTTACTAGGAAAGATGATAAAACCCCTGAATCCTGTCTTCATTAGAGAACTAACCTAATAACCCTGGCCATAGATCCTCCAAGCAATATGTGACATCCCCTAATTTCTCGGCCAGAAAATATCGATTTAATTTATGATTTTTAAAATAAAATCAGAGAAATCTTTTTAAAAGATGTTGCAGAATTGGTCCCAAAACAATACATGATAAAAGTTTATCAAAATCTTTCCTTAAGAAATGTATAGTTTCATTTCATATCAAAACCTAAGGATGTCATGTTCCGATATAGATCAAAAGCATAAAAAAGACATTATAAGCCTTTCAACAGTTATTTACAACTACTGGCCAATAATAAAAAATCTCTCATCATCTTCCGACTATGCTCGGGGTCCACCACTGTAATCATAAAAACTGAATGGGTCAGGCTTGGGAGCCTGGTGATTATATAGGGTTTTCAACCCACAATAATAATATACTTATTAAATTCACCAATCAACAATAACCCTAATTACCCATTCCCGTTGTCCTCACTTTATGTCCCTAAACACCTATTATAAGGGACCTAGCCTAAGGAATATCATCGGGATGGACACTACTGCTAAGGAGTCTCCTCAGCCATACATGTCCTAAAGGCAACCATGAAAGGGATGGAGTACGCCAATGAACATTTAATTCATCAACAACTACAAGTTGCGAACCTGCTAGTGTTCCACTGGACTGTCTAGAAAGGTCTGTGGTCGTCATCTATACTCCGCTAGATGACTACAACAACAACAACAACAACAACAACGAGGCCTCTCACTATTTTAACACACATCAACTATTTTATCTACCCATGTTCTACCCAACATATTTTGTAGATAAAATACATATACAGTTTAAAACTTGTATAAAACATTAATTCAACAGTCACCTCAAATAAACACTTAATATAATTACACATAGCACGTATTTTATAGAAAATACTTCATATCTAGGTGTAAGATGAAAGTGACTACACACTCATATGATTTGATGATAATTGGGCAGAAATTCGTTGCTTAAAATGATCGTTTCTAATAAAATCGAGAGTTTTATTGAGAAACCGGGCTCTGCAAAGGTCGGGCTTCAAAACCGAAAAGATAAATTTTCCGGGTTTCTCGGGTGCTTCGTAGCGTATTCCGGGGCTTATAATCAATACCGGGGCTTCGGGGGATGTTAATATGAATGAAATATGAGATTTAGGGTGAAAAGTGGCAAATTTCCAAAATTACCCGGCAGGTCTCGCACCCTTCTATTTATAGGGGCGAGGCTTCTGATCCAAGGGCTGAGAAGAGGCCATGCGTCGTAGATCCGAAGCTCGCTGGGGATGGCTCTCACATGGTCTGCGCATGCGAGGGGCTCGCTGTCGCCTCCTGATTGGACCGCAGTCTAGTCGAGGCTTCGGACGTGGCTCCTTCTTCGAGGCTCGGACACGAGGAATGGAACACACGTCGAACTTCTATTGGACCGGACTTCGGATGCGAGGGCAGGCGACACGTCTTGCCAGGTGGCTTCGGTGACTCAGCAGATTTCGGATACGTGGTGCAGGCGAGGCGAGGGTGACGTGGCAGCTCGTGACTATGCGAATTTTCTTGATTTTCGCGCCAAAACTTCTAAAACCCATAACTTTCGCATACGAACTCCGTTTTTGACATTGTTTATATGCACGCGTAGGTAAAATTACGCTCTACAACTTTCGCTTAGACTTCGTCGGCTAATTTTGACTTTAATTTTTATATTATTATTTTTAACAGACCGGGACAGGAAATCCGTTAAAAATTCATAACTTCTTCATCCGGCGTCCGTTTTCGTCAGACTTTTTACCGTTGTGCTACTAGTGACGAGACCTTCAATTCCCGTTTAGGTTGTGTCGGCTAAAAATCACTCGATCTAAAATTCGAGTTTTTAACTGTCTACTGCTAAGCTGAAACTTCGAAAAATCATAACTTCCTCATACAAAGTCAGATTTGGGCGTTCTTTTTATCGAACTTCCCGGTTTAACGAATATTACGAATTTCGTTTAGATCACTAAAGCTAAAAAGTAGTTTATCAAAAACTCACTTTTTACAACATTCAGCACCGTGTCGGTTTTGTCGCGAAACTTCGACAGGTCATAACTTCTTCGTTATAACTCGGATTTTTGTATTATTTATATCCCCGAAATCCTTGTTTCGACCACTACAACTTTATGTAAATACATCAGGATTATCTCACACTTTAATTTTGACGTTTATTTTTATTCTAAATTAATTAAGCCCTAGTACTCAAGCATAAAACACATAAAACACATAGAATTCACATAATTCCTTTTTGATTTCTTCAAAATGAGTTACAAAGGTTAACCTAAACTATCACCTTAATATTAATGCCTAGGCTAGAAACACGAGTGTTACAATTCTCTCCCCCTTAGGATAACTCCGTCCCCGGAATCACATATCGCCAAACAACTGCGGGTAGCGACTCATCATGTCACTCTCCGTTTCCCAGGTGAGATTTGGTCCATTCGTATGTTTCCAGCGCACAAGCACTAAATCAACCATCTTGCGTCGCAACTTCATAGTCTTACGGTCAATGATTGCCTTAGGTTCTTTGATCAACCTCTTGTTTTCATCCAACCTTAACTCAGAAATCGGAATTATGTCGGGTACATCTCCCGTGAACTTTCTCAAATAACACACATGAAAGGTGTTATGAATACCTTCCAGTTCTTCCGATAATTCTACCTTGTAAGCGTGATTCCCGATCTTCTGAATAACTTTAAATGGTCCAATAAACCTTGGACCCAACTTTCCCCTTTTACCAAATCTGATAAGTCCCTTCCACGGAGAGACTTTAAGTAAAACCGAATCTCCAACTTGAAAGGTTATCAGTTGTCTTTTCTTGTCAGCATAACTCTTTTGTCGATCTTGAGCAACTAACATCCTTTCCCTTATCACTTTCAACTTTTCAACAGTCTGATGGACTATTTCAAGTCCCATAAACTGCTTTTCCCCAGCTTCTAGCCAACATGATGGCGTTCGACACTTTTCCCCATACAAAGCGTGATAAGGTGTCATCTTAATGCTTGAGTGGAAACTGGTAAGTTATAATAACAAACGTGAAGATCGATTAGATATTTGTAACAGGTATTGCGATGAACACAAAACAATAAATAAGACAAGAGTGGATCAAAATATGTCGAATGATTAGATCAAACAATCCTCAGCAGAGCTAGACTAAGAACTTCCGCTGTAGAGGATTTAGGGTTACAAGAGTGTTAATAATAAATTTCTGAATAATGCTCTGATCGTTCTATTCTAACGTTAACCTAAGATGCATGCAAGCACCTATATATATATATATATATATATATATATATATATATATATATATATATATATATATTCAACCCTACTAAACTCACGGATGGACAGGCCCATACCGGAGATACAAAAATGGACTAGCTAACAAGCCCAATAGACGCAACATATTATACAAAACGCGACCCAACAATCTCCCCCTTTGCGTCAAATTGGAGCGAGACTACTTCTTCTTCTTGCTTGGGACAGCAGCAGGAGCCTTCTTTACAGTATCAAACAGACGTGTGATAAGAGTGAGAATAGTCTGTCTGAACCGAATGTACCATTGAATCATATCATCAAAGTACTTGATATCATCCGCTGTGTTCTGCTTGCATCTGTGGATGATCCCCAAAACGTGCTCTAAACAAGCAGTGGTGTATAGGTGTTTGTCAGCCAAGGCGAAAAGACATTTCTGTACTTCGTTCCTGGTGAACATGACCGAATTCCTTCTCGAGTCAATTTTACCCATCTGCATTTGGTTGAGATCACTGGCAGAGCCAACAGGAGATATTGTTGGTTTCTTCTTAAATATGCTTGCAGTCTCTTGATCCATCAGTGCAACTTCCATGATGTAGCACACAAGCATCTTCTTGAAATGGTCGATGATTGGAACGTATTCAGCTTCGTTGGTGAGTAGGATGTTGTGCAAGATAATCCAATCATGGGGATTAAGGTTGGGAAGATATGCAAGGGAAATAGCATGTTCGGTTTTGGCAGATCCCTGAAGTACCTTGAACCGAATGTTGATGAAGTTCCCTTCACTATACGGCTTCAAGACCCGAACGTTAACAATTTTCTGAGCGCTCCAAGTCTGATACTGAGGTTGAGCAGCCTTCAGATAAAAATTGATTAAGTCCCGATCAACCTGTGGATGAGGATGAGGGAACTCTGCAACGTTGGAGAAGGCATGAAACATGAACGCCTTTCGGGTCAGTGGCATGTCGAATTGTGAGTCGACAGTGTTGGAACAATCAAGAGAGATTACAGGTTCCAGCCACAAGATACTCGGTGTGTCAATGGCTTCTTTTATCATCCTCTCGAGAGTCCAGGCAGGAAAAAGAGTTTTCCTACTCTCAAGAAGGTCGTGGGCTTCCTTCTGTTTTCGTTCTGCTTCTTCAGCCTCTCTAGCCACACGAGCACTGATATCAGCCTCATCGTTTCGACTTTTTCGCTTCAACGATTCAGCGATTGTCTCTTTATCTTCATCTTCATCCTCCTCATCAATCTTTTTGCCTTTGTCTTTCACAACAGAACCGGAGGCTTGGCCTACTGGAGGAGGTTCGGTTGTGTGAGTTACCTTTGAGGTAGGAGGTGGTTGAGACATTGATTCCTTCTCTCCCCCTTGTTTCGGAATGGACACGAAATCAAGTAGCCCTTCGAGTTTGCTGAGTAGGGCAAGGGCGGGAGCGAGCTTCTCTGCAAGGTCACGCCTCACAATATAGTTAAGAATAGGATCATGTGCTTCGAGGATGTTGGAGATGGCAGAGTGGACATCCGAAATACACGACTTTATCACCTCCCTTTCAGACCGAAGAGAGTCAATCTCCTGTTGAGAGTTGGAGAGTTGAACGTTCTTGACTTTCAGAGCAGTAGTCTTCCTCGCGAGAGCATCCATGAGAGTGTTCTCGGCAGCCAAATCTTCTTGAAGCTTGGAGAGACGTTCCTCGATGGTTGTTCGAAAGGCTGAGTTGTCGTCAGAAATTGTTTGACGAAGAGAAGTGAATGACTTCAACTCAGTTGCGACTGATGTTGCTAGCTGATGGATAATCGGTTCCAACGTAGTCTTGGCGGCAGTTGCACTCTCCTGTAAAGACTTTAACAGGGAAGAGGCATCAAAAAATAGTTTATCGACTTTTTCGGTCGCAGCCTGACAGGATTTTGTTGAGGCATCTATGGCGGAGGTTGCAGAAGCAATGGAATCTTGCTGAGATTTAGAGAAGGCATCAACAATCTTCTGAACTGCATCTTCAGAAAGGGATGACTGAGAAGTGGAAGAGGAGGCGATGAGCAAGTCAATCTTGTCATGGAGCTCCTTGAGATGTCTTTTTGTGATAGGAGCGTCGTCATCGTCATCACTCTGTACTTGAAACGGACTATAGTAGACCGAGTCAAACGTCATATCCTCCCCGCCAAGGAGTGGTTCTTCTCCCTCTAAATCATGACCAGGAGAAGGTGGTGGTGGTGAAGCTGGTGGTGTGGTAGTATGGGTAGGTTCAGGTTGGGTTGTTTCGGGTGTTGGTGTAGGTTCGGGTGCTTTTGTGGTTTCGGGTGCTGGAGTGGTTTCGGGTGCATCAGTACGGACCCCCGTATCAGATACGTTGGCTCTAACATCTGCAGTGGATGTTGTGGTTGCGTCGGTGAATATTGGTGTTGGTATTAGGATGGAAGTGGGTGGTATTGAAGTAGTGGAAGTTATGGGGGGAATAGAAATAGGAATGGTTTTAGGTGGAGAGGAAATTGGATTTGTAGATGCATGAACTTCTGGGGTAGGAGATCTGGGTGGAGTGTTGCCATGTGGAGAGTCATCAGAATCTAAACTCTCACCCTCAGACTCGCTTGAGGAGGAAGCGATAATCAGATTTCGCTTCGGCTGAGTTTTTCTTCTCTTCTGCTGTGGAGACTGAGCAGGCTTGGTGGGTTTCCTCTTCTTTGGAGATGGGCCTTTTGCTCCTTTTGCCACCTGTTTCCCCTTATCAGCCTTTTTGCCTCTTGGAGCAAGCTTGTCGGCGTCATGTATTGACTTCAACATCTCTGGAGTAAGATCCCTCGGACCAGAACGCTTGAACCCTTTGTACGTCTGGATAATCCGGCTGTCAGCAGGAACATCCCCATACATGGTTTCCGGAATAGACCCGTTGAACGGAAACTTTGAAGCGTCCGACACAATGATCTTCGTGGTATGGAAGGTACCAATCGAAGACATTGGAGCACCAGCGACAATGGGGACGTGGTACTTGTCCATCACCCATTTCGTGATAAGAGTCCAGAACCTAGCATACGAAATCTCTGAATGTCTAGAGGTAGAGGAGAGACTCTGGATGAGTTGTTGCCATAGAACAGACCCATAATCCATGTTGATGCCATTGTAGATACCATACATTATGGAGAGAAATAGACGGTTGGCACCATCAGATCCAACACTTCTCTTGGATAACCCCTTGAAGAGAACAGTGAACATCCCATTCCACTGTGGAGGTAGGCATAACTTCTTGAACTTCGTGACCGTGGAAAGCACCTCCGTATAACCTATGTTATAGAACATGTTGAACAAGTGACCTATTGGAATCGTTTCAGGGTTAACCCTCGAAGAATCAGGTTCAAACCCTAACAGCGAGCAACACCTTTGCTTTGAAATTGACGCCTTGTGCTCAAAGACATCAAAAAAGATTCTGTCAACGACCTTGTCGTAGTGAGCGGTCGCAAAGATCTGTGACAAGAACTCCATCGGAACAGTGTCAGCCCTGGTAAGTGCAGGAGTGATCGGAGAAAACTTCAGACACTCAATGATGGGGAACATGAAGGCGTCGTAAGCATGAGGGGTTAAATCGATGATTAGGCTTTGTTGTGGGCGAATGGGCAAAATGTGGGATGTTGCGTGAACGGAAGATGAATTTGCCATTGCTTGAAGAAAGTGGAGAAGATGATGAACAGGGAAGGATTAAGGAATTTTTGCTCTCTGGGAATTTTAATTGCAGTAAAGAAGTAAACGAAGGAATATGTTGCCTTTTATACTGTGGTTTAAGGAGAGAGAAAGATCTTCCCAAATCTTCTATTGAAAAATAAAGGGTTTTTCGGAGTTGACTGATGCGTGACAGTTGGGGTTGCCGATTATCACGCATGAGAGAGAATGTCAAGTCCCTAATAACACGCCTTCCCATCAGGCACCGTTTGGAGACGAGACGGTTCAGATTCACACGCTTTCCCTTTTAGCGCCGTTTGAAATCAAATCGATTAGACTCCCGCCTGAGTCAGCATGTCTTCATCTTATCCCTTTAAATTGTAACGACATCTTTTGAAAAATGCTCCCACGTGGATTAAAATCAACCACAGCCTTTAATCAACCGCCAATCCAAGTAAAATGCCTTGTAATTAATAGAACCTGAATTTAGGAAAATCAAAGATTTTCGTGCTTAGGGTGTAAAAGAAAAGAAATAAAGCAATATTTTTGGGAAAATATGTGATGTCAATAAAGACACGAAACAAATGATTCTGGGCACGAATCTCTTCCTTCAAGGTCAAGAGAGACCTTAAAGTGTTTGTGTGGTTTCCCGTTGAATAACGATCAAACACTTATTAAGAAGTGTTGAAAGGCTTCTTTTAACTAGGCTTATTAAGGTGGCTTTCGCTTCGATTCAAACTTCCTAATCTTGATATAAGATAGAAAGCGAACGAAGTACTTGTGAGACCGGTGTAGTCTATTGAACAAGTAGGTTGGAGATAATTTAATTTGGCTAGGAAATATGTATATAAAATCTCAACAAAAATTTAAAACTGGATCCCAAGGGAAGAAATGTTATTAGTGTTAACAATTTCATAGGAATCACACAAAAGAAAATTTTGAGATTTCATGGAGGTACGTCCGTCAATGCATTAGTGAAAACTAGAGCAAATTAATTGTTCACCGTCAATTCGTATTGGGTATTGAATTTTGGGTTTCACTTAGATCGTAGTGGCACGAAACTAAGATCATGAACACAGTAATTGTGTAACCATAAACCTCAGTGGTAATTTCTGAGAGTCGCAATGGTTACATTTGTGAAACGATTGTAATGGAGAAATGCAATTTAGATGGTGTAAGAAATCAAAGTACCTCTGCTGTGAAAAATAGGACCAAGCAGAAAACTCTTATCTCATGTGAGAAGAGACTTAGGTAGCTCATGATTAGAATAAATATGATAGCCTAATTGGGAAGACAAGGTTTGTGTATACCAAGTCATTAAGGCTATTATTCAGAATCAGGTGAGGCTTTGGACACATACAGCAGCATGCTTCTAGGGACACTTAGCTAATTCAACAATTTCCCCATAAACGAACACACAAAAAACAAAAAAAAAAAAACTAAAGCCAAAAAAGAAAATAAAGAACGAAATATTTTTGGAGTTTTTGAATTTATAAAAAAAATATTTTTGGAATTTTTGATAATAATAAAAATAAAATGAAATAAAAAAATAAGACAAAAGAAAAAAAATACAGAGAAAAAAATTTGGAACCGAACCCGAGCATTCGGTTTATTTCGGTTGTGAAAAACTTTGGAACCGAACCCGAGCGTTCGGTCTATTTCGGGTGAGAAAATTTTTGGAACCAAACCCAAACGTTCGGTATATTTCGGTTGCCAAAGAAAATAGGTTTTAAAAAGAGAATAACTTTGACAATAAGATAAATGCATTTGGAATAATTATACATAAGATCTACAACCAAGAAAACTACCTTTGATTGATGAGCGAAAAGCAGATTATGCAACCGAACCCGAGCGTTCGGTTCATTTCAGTATATTAGTACAAGACCCGAACCCGAACGTTCAGTCTATTTCGCTTCTTACTTTTGAGTTTGAGAGGTAATGTTTGGTACAGACTCCGATTCCATCATACCTAGCCCTTGTAGAATTATGTTGAACGACGCTTCAGGAAGAGCTTTGGTGAAGATGTCAGCCAGTTGATCAGTGGTTCGAAGAAAATGAATTTCGACGTTCCCATCTTCCACATGATCCTTAATGAAGTGATACCTCAGTGCTATGTGCTTAGTCTTGGAGTGTTGTACTGGGTTATGACAGATCCTAATTGCACTTTCAGAGTCACAATATAGTGGGATCTTTTTCATATTGAGTCCATAGTCCCGGAGTTGACTTTGGATCCAAATCACTTGAGAAGTACAGGAGGCAGCTGCAATGTATTCTGCTTCAGCTGTAGACAAAGACACACAAGTCTGTTTCTTTGATTGCCAACTAACTAACTTCATGTCAAGGAATTGGCAGCCTCCCGTGGTGCTTTTCCTGTCTAGTCCACAACCTCCAAGATCTGCATCTGAGTAGGCTTGAACGAAGAAGCCTGAGTTGGATGGATACCATAGGCCTAAAGAGGTAGTTCGCTTAAGATAACGGAGTATGTTCTTTACTGCAAGCATATGAGGTTCACGTGGATTCGCCTGAAATCTAGCACAGTAACAAACAGAGAATATTATATCAGGCCTGCTAGCAGTAAGATACATCAGAGAACCGATCATCTGGCGATATAGCGTAATATCAACTGTTGGCTTATCCAATGATGGAGTGAGCTTGGTGCCGAACGCCATTGGAACTTTAACCTTTGAATCTCCCATCATGCCAAATTTTGCAAGGAGAGTCTTCGTGTAAGCTTCCTGATTAATAAAGATGCCTTCGAGTCCCTGTCTAATATTTAAACCAAGGAAAAAGTTAATTGGACCCATTGAGCTCATTTCAAATTTAGTCTCCATCAGCTTTCTGAATTCAGCCGTTAAGCTAGGATTCGTTGAGCCAAAGATGATATCATCGACATAAATTTGAACAATCATAAGGTGGTTACCTTCCTTCGTACGAAAGAAGGTTGGGTCAACCGAACCTTGTTTGAATTTGGACATCTTTAAAAACTTGGTTAGCGTTTCATACCAGGCCCTAGGAGCTTGTTTCAGTCCATATACAGCTTTGTCCAAAATGTAACAGTAATTGGGGTACCTTTCATTGACGAATCCAGGAGGTTGCTCCACGTACACCATTTCTTCAAGTTCTCCATTTAGAAATGCGCACTTGACATCCATTTGGTAGACCTCAAAGTTTTTGTGTGCAACATAGGAAAGAAATATTCTAACGGATTCCAGCCTAGCTACAGGAGAAAAAGTTTCTTCATAGTCGATTCCTTCCTCCTGACAGTATCCTTTCACCACCAGACGAGCTTTGTTTCGTATCACGTTGCCTTCCTTGTCCATCTTATTTCTGAAGACCCATTTGAGACCAACAACTGAGGCATCTTGAGGAGTTGGAATGAGGCGCCAAACTTTATTCCTTTCGAATTCATTCAGTTCGTCTTGCATAGCTTGAACCCAATCGGAATGATCAAGAGCAGTGTTAACTGTCTTTGGTTCAACTTTTGAGACGAAGGAGTTAAACATACAGAACTCTACTTTTGAAAATAAGGAAGTTTGCTTTGCCTTCAGTTGAGATCGGGTCAGGACCTTTTCAGAGACATTACCGACAACCTGTGAAACAGGATGATCTCTGGTCCATTTGACAAGAGGAGGGTAATTTGGATCATAGGATGGATCCAATTCAACATTTACCATCTCTTCTAGCTCAGATTGACTGTCATCGTCATAAAGCATATCGGCATTCTCCCCCTCGACAGATAAGCTTTCAGGTGTGTCTTGAGTTTCCGGAGCTACAGGGGTTTTGGGTGGTGTCGAGCTGTCAGGTGTTGAAGCACCTTCGGGTGTTGTAGCACTTTCGGGTGTTGTAGCACCGTCGGGTGTTGTAGCACTTTCGGGTACTGCTGTGCGTTCGGGAGCAGCTTGAGAACTGTTCTCCCCCTCAACATGTGAGCTCGGCTGTGATGACGAAGATGGGTCCTCCCCCTCAACTGAAGCATCATGTTGTGGAGGTTCGTTAGAACTTGATCCTCCTTCATTCATTTGCTCGGCAGCATCTTCGATGAGTTGCTTCAGATGATCTACTTTGTTTTCTGCTGCACTGGCTTCCGAGAGAGTAGCTCTCTCTGGTTCATCGAATAACTCGACAAACTTCTCAAATAGGTTTGCGATCGAGGCTGTGACTTGGCCTGTTTGAGAAAAGATTTCTCCAACTGTGTCTTCATTGGCCTTTAGCTTTTTGACATAGCTATCATCAAAAGTCACATAATAAGTTTCTTCTATTTTCCTCGAGCGCTTGTTTAATACCCTGTAGGCTTTAGAAGTGAGAGAATAACCCAGAAATATCCCTTCATCGGCTTTGACATCGAACTTGTTACGATGTTCTTTAGAATTGAAGATGAAACATCGTGAGACGAATATATGGAAAAATTTGACATTTGGCTTCCTATTGTTGATGATATCATAAGGAGTGAGAGTGAATCGCTTATTGAGATATGACCTGTTCTGCGTAAAACATGTTGCAGCAATAGCATCGGCCCAAAAATATAAAGGTAAAGAAGCAAAACTTAGCATGGTTCGAGCCGCCTCACACAAAGATCGGTTTCGTCTTTCGACAATCCCGTTTTGTTGAGGGGTGTAGGGAGCTGAGAAGTTGTGACTGGTTCCTTTTTCGGCCAAGAATTCTTCGAATTCTTTATTTTTGAACTCCAGACCATTGTCGCTCCTGATGTTGCGAACGACTTTCTTCAGCTGTACTTCAACCTGCTTGATAAACATCTTTATCTTGAGAGTCGCTTCAGATTTGTGCTTCAGAAAGAACACCCATGTAAAACGCGAAAAGTCATCAACAATGACAAGAATATACTTGCTACCGCCAATGCTTTCGATAGATGATGGACCACACAAATCAACGTGAATTAACTCTAGCGGTTCAACAACTTTAGTGTTTACAATTGATGGGTGACTTTGACGACTCTGCTTCCCCATTTCACATGCAGCACATAAATGTTCTCGATTGTACTTGAGCAATGGAGGACCTCGAACATGACCTCTAGTGACAAGTTTGTTGATATCCTTAAAGTTGAGATGAGAGAGCCTTCGGTGCCATAGCCAGCTTTCGTCAGATTGTGCTTTGGATAACAGGCAGATAGTTGGATTCCCTTTGATGGGTTTGAGGTTCAGGGGAAACATTTCGCCTTTGCGCTCCGATTTGAGAATTATTCTTTTCGTTTTCTTTTCAATTATTTCTGAACTCTCATCATCGAATGAGACCTTGAGACCGGTACCTCCAACAAGCTGAGATACACTGATGAGGTTGTGTTGTAGTCCTTCAACGTATGCGACCTTCCTAATCGTAAAATCACCATTTGTTATCATTTCATAGCCTTTTATTGTGCGGAATGAGTTGTTTCCGAACTTGACATTTCCACCGTTTGAAAGAGACCGAAATTCCCTTAGCTCTTCCTTCCTTCCTGTCATGTGACGTGAGCAGCCACTGTCAATATACCATTCTTCGTCAAACTGCTCGTCACTGATAACCTACAAAAATTAAGCAGATTTAGGAACCCAAAGTTTCTTGGGTCCATGTGAGCCTTTCATAGGAACAGGAATAGTAAGAGAGATGTCAACAAGATATGTTCTTTTTATTAAAGTTGTTTCATCTTTCTTTTTAATGGTGAAAACCTTAATTTTATTGGGATTTGTTACAGTCGGTTTGGATTCAGGTTTAGGCACTGGGACATTGGAATGCTTTTGATCGGTCTTGACTGAGGAAACCTTCGATTTTCCTTTCAAATCGGTTGAAGATTTTGGATTTTGAGTATGAACAGAATTGGATTTAGAATGAGGTTGAGAGGAATTAGAATGAGAAAAGTTAGACTGAGAAGTTTGCTTGACTTGAGGTTCTCGGTATCCCTTTTGTTTTTGATTATTAGTGGGACCGAACCTTGAACCTTGATTGCTTTTACTCTCGGAACCAAACTTTTGCTTTCGGTAGCTGGTGTTCTCTGAACCGAACCTTTCCTTCCGGTTATTGTGATCCTCAGAACCGAACCTTTCCTTTCGGTTGTTATTACTTTCTTGCTTCCTGACAACATTTTTTTCTGACGTTGGATTTCTGTCATGATAAGAGAAATGGGCGTTTGGAGATCGCCAAAAATATTTTCGTTCAGAGAGATTTTTCTTGTATCTCTGATTCCTTTGCTGCTTCTGATTCTTTACTTGCTTCGGCTGTCGATGGATGTTGGCTTTTTGCTTTTTCTTCTTGTCTGTCGGTTCACTCTGAACTGATGATGTTTCGCTTGAAGGAGTGACTTTTTCTGTAGGAACTCCTTTCTCTTCAGGAACGTCTTTTGTACCACTAGTACTTGGGACGTCGAAGTTATCAGGCTTGTTCAAAGGCTCTGGCACATATCTGCCTTTGGTTTTCCAGGATGTCCGTTCCGATAGACCAACGGTTTCATCAACATTGTCGATGGGGGCAGACCAGAAGAACTCATCACAGCCATCAGCATTATCTTCATTTACAATTGATGTGAGTTTGGCTGTCTGATGTTCGGTTACTCCTGTGACCTTATATACCTGATTTGGAGTCGTCCTTACCTTTTGGTATACAACAGCTTTTTCTTCAAGGATCGGGGACTTTTGGTGGGACAAACGAGCAAACTCCACAGAATTTTCTGAATTAAGATTTTTGTGGTTTTCGGGTTCGCTTTTGACAAACTCAGAACAGTCAATTACATCCTCTATAGAAATTTCACTCATATCATCATCCTCATTAAGCTCAGATGCATTTTCAACATTAATTTTATTTTCTGAGCTCAAGTTGGCATTCAATGAGTCAAATTTTTGTATGGTTTCGGTCCTTAGTTTCAGTTTGTCATTTTCATCCAAAAGTTTTTTCAGCATGTCCTTATGGTCCTTGGACTTTATGAAAGATTCGATTTTGTCTAGACCATACATATACGTCAGATTTACATCATCAGACGAAACTACACTTTCGCAATTATATGCTTCTGCGTCAATTTCATCTTCCTTAAACTCAAGAAAGGGCAAAATCATGCGATGAATTTTCTGTCCTATTTCACAGTTAAGATGAAGTTGAGTGATGTTAGAATAAAGACGCTTAGCAATCAAACAAAACACATTTCTTTGTTTCAAAAGTTTTAAATTATCTCTTTGTAAGTAAATGTTTTCGTCTTTGGATTTGATCAACTCCGACTCCTTCAACTCTATCCACATCCTCCGTTCCTCACTCTTTGAAGACACCCTGCTTAATTGGTCAGTTAGGTTAGAATTGGTGACCCGTGTTTGAGTTAAACTGCTGTCTAGATGAGAGATTCTTGAATTTACATTTTTTAGTTCTTTTTCATATGAATTGTGTGGGACTTTGAATGAAACAAAAATAGATTGTCATTTTTGATTAATTCATCAAGCTCATTAAACTGCACGTTGTGAGGTTTTGCTGTGAAGCACAAGTCCTCTCGCTCCTTCATGTCTTCATTCCTACCGCCTGTGTTGTATCCCCTCATTTGAGATACATCCGACACTATCAAACACCTTCCACCGCTTCCTTCACCTTTCGCAACATAAGCCTTTCCATGAGATGGCTTCCTTACTTCATCATCCTCAGAGTCGGTTGACCAGACCTCCACGCCACCGAACTCATCATTTGCTACCGAACCCTGTACAATTAAAGCATTCATTGAAGGGTTAGTGGCCGCTTTCTTTTTCTTGATCTCTTCAAGCTTTTTCATCAACACAGCTTCTTCATCTATCTCCTCATCCTTTTCTGCTATTTTCTTGAGGACACAATCTTTGGCATAGTGGTTCTTTCCTCCACAATAGTAGCAGTTCACACCCGAATCTCCTTCAGCTTTCGGTTCCTTCTTTGGTTCTTCTACCTTCGGTTCTTCCCTGACTTTTTCAGAACTATAACTTCCCTGCCAATTTTGGTTCTTATTGGTAGGAAACCTTTTCTTGATGAACCTCTTCGGGTTTGACACCATCATTGCATAGTCTTCAGAGGTAAGGTCATAGTCCTTTAAGTTAAGGTCTTCATCTTCCATCACACCTTTGCTTTTGGACAGAAGAGCCAATGATCCCAAGCTTGAAACTACATTTTTCTCCTGCAAGACAATCTTTTCTTGGGATTTCAAAATTCCTACCAGCTTAGCCAATGAATAAGATTTGAATTGCTCATGTGCTTTAACAGTGGACACAACCACTCTCCACTCAGATCTAAGACCGTTTAAAAACGTAACCTTTTGTTCAATCAACTTCCTTTCAATATCATGTTTAATCATCTTACTAAGAAGATGATTGAAGCGATCGAACGTCTGAGTTACAGTTTCTTCAGGACTCTGCTTGAATTCACCAAACTCGGACAAAAGTAAGGTTTGAATGGAATGCTCGAGATCTTCGTCTGTGGAATATAACTCTCGCAGCCTATCCCATATTTCTTTAGCAGTGTTGCACGAACTCACTAGCCTGAAAGTATCAGATTGAAGAGCGAATCTGATTAGTCTCAATCCTGGGTGTAAAGGATGGGAATCTTTGTCATTTATCCAATGTTGTTTGAGATGTTAATGGGATTTGCTTGTGGCTCATCCATGCTAGATCGAATAACCTGTTTAAAAGATCAGACTTGTAATATATTAAATTAGGGCAAAACGAATAAATGCTGAGTTACGTCAATTATGGGATGACGGCTCAATAAATATTAGTTAATGCGGAATAACCCTAATCGCAACCTTTTTCACAGAAAAGATGTGTATGAATTACACAGCCTCCTGCTCTGATACCAATTGATAAGTTATAATAACAAACGTGAAGATCGATTAGATCTTTGTAACAGGTATTGCGATGAACACAAAACAATAAATAAGACAAGAATGGATCAAAATATGTCGAATGATTAGATCAAACAATCCTCAGCAGAGCTCGACTAAGAACTTCCGCTGTAGAGGATTTAGGGTTACAAGAGCGATAATAATAAATTTATGAATAATGCTCTGATCGTTCTATTCTATCGTTAACCTAAGATGCATGCAAGCACCTATATATATATATATATATATATATATATATATATATATATATATATATATATATATATATATATATATTCAACCCTACTAAACTCACGGATGGACAAGCCCATACCGGAGATACAAAAATGGACTAGCTAACGAGCCCAATAGATGCAACATATTATACAAAACGCGACCCAACAGAAACTATTATTATAGGAGAATTCTTCTAGAGGTAAGTGTTCATCCTAGTTACCTTGGAATTCTAGGGTACATGCTCTCAGCATATCCTCTAATGTTTGAATCGTTCGGTCGCTCTGACCATCGGTTTGCGGATGGTAAGCTGTACTCAAACACAACTTGGTACCCAATTCCTCTTTTAGACTCCTCCAAAACCTTGAGGTAAAACGGCTGTCACTATCGGATACAATCGTTAACGAAACACCGTGAAGCCTCACAATTTCCTTCATGTAAGAATTCGCAAGTTTATCCGTAGACCATTTCTCTTTGGCTGCTATGAAATGTGCACTCTTAGTGAAGCGATCAACGACCACCCAAATCATGTCGTGACCGTTCCTTGTTCTGGGCAGTTTAGTCACAAAATCCATGGTAATATCTTCCCATTTACCCATGGGTACAGGAAAAGGTTCTAAACTCCCATATGGTTTCTGATTTTGTGCCTTAACCCTAGCACAAGTTGCACACTTGGCCACATACTTAGCAACATCGAGCTTCATCGTCGGCAACCAATAATAGGGTTTTAGATCCCTATACATTTTTGTACTGCCGGGATGAATCGAGTAAATGGTCTTGTGAGCTTCTTCCATCAGAAGATCTCTTACTCCTCCCGTCTTAGGTACCCAAATCGTATCTTGAATACCTTCAACCCTTGGTTTTTTGTACTAAATACTAACGTTTTTCCCAAACGTTCTTCCTTTCGGTCATTTTTCTCTAAAGCTTCCTCTTGAGCTTTCTTTATACTTTCCACAATTGTCGAGACAACTTCAATTCTCAACGCTCTTGCCCTTTTCTTTTCAAGGTTTACCTTCCGACTGAGAGCATCAACAACCACATTTGCTTTACCAGGGTGGTAAAGTATCTCACAGTCGTAGTCCTTGAGTAACTCTAGCCAGCGTCGTTGCCTCATGTTTAATTCCTTCTGATTAAAGAGATATTGAAGACTCTTATGATCAGTGAAAAGTTTACACTTTGTGCCATAAAGATAATGCCTCCATATCTTTAGGGCGAATACTACCGCTGCCAACTCCAAATTGTGAGTGGGGTAGTTCTTTTCATGCTCCTTTAATTGCCTCGATGCATACGCTATCACTTTATCCCTTTGGGTCAGAACACAACCTAACCCAACTCCAGATGCATCACTATAAACTGCGAAGTCATCAACTCCTTCAGGCAACAAAAGAATCGGTGCTTCACACAATCTCTTCTTCAACTTCTCAAATGCTTCCTTATGCTTCTCATTCCAAGCATAAGTAGCTCCTTTGTGAGTCAAAGTTGTTAATGGAGTAGCTATCGAAGAAAATCCTTGGATAAACCTTCGATAATATCCAACTAATCCTAAAAAGCTTCGAATCTCCGTAGGACTTTTTGGTTGTTCTCACTTCATTACAACTTCAATCTTCGTTGGGTCAACCATTATCCCTTCTAGGTTAACCACATGACCCAAAAATTGGACTTCTTGAATCCAAAATTCACATTTGGAGAACTTTGCATACAACTTCTCCTTTTTTAGGACTTCTAGCACTTCACACAGATGCTTTTCATGCTCCTGCTTGCTTTTCGAATAAATCAAGATATCGTCTATGAATACTATCACAGATTTATCTAGCAATGGTTTACAAACCCTATTCATCAAATCCATGAAAGCTGCTGGGGCATTGGTTAATCCGAACGACATAACCAAAAATCCATAGTGTCCATATCTTGTTCTGAATGCAGTCTTTTCGATATCCTGCTCTCTCACCTTTAGTTGATGGTACCCTGACCTAAGGTCAATCTTCGAGAAATAGCTCGAACCTTGCAACTGGTCGAACATGTCATCAATCCTCGGCAACGGGTACTTGTTCTTTATCATCGCTTTATTCAGCTCTCTGTAATCGATGCACATTCTCATGCTCCCGTCTTTCTTCTTTACAAATAAAACAGGGGCTCCCCAGGGCGATGAACTAGGTCGAATGAAACCTTTGTCCAATAACTCCTAAAGTTGTGTCATAAGTTTTTTCATCTCTGTTGGTGCTAATCGATATGGTGCTTTTGCTATCGGTGTCATTCCTGGAAACAAGTAGGGATGTCAAAAAGTCATGTGGGACCCCGAACCCGTGGGGCCCCGATCCCGAATGGGGAATATTTGTTTGAAAAATCAGGGACGGGGGCGGGGGCGGGGGAAACGTTAACCCCCGGTTTTGTTTCGGAGGGGCGGGGGCGGGCGTGGGTAGTTCTGTCTCGAACCCCCAATGGGGACCCGGTTAATATATTATTTATGTTAATATATATTAATTATAAAAATATAATAAATAATCGCAATGATTTTGAACATCCAAAATTCAATAAAATATCATGTTTTTAAGTTTACAGTATATTGTTTTTGTGATGTTATAATGTTTTTATTTTAAATATATAAAATTATGCTATAAATAACTATTTTTATCCAAAATGGTTTCTTTTAGCTCAAAAAATAACTTCTTTTAGCCTAAATAACACCTTCGTTCGCCCAAAAAAAAGTCAACCCAAACGGGGGTGGGGAAACGGGGGCGGGGGTAATCCTGGGATTCGGGGGTGGGGGCGGGGGATGCTATCCCCACCCTGTTTGCCCCCGTTGACATCCCTAGTAACAAGTCGATACGAAATTCTACTTGTCGATCAGGGGGCAATCTAGGAAGATCTTCGGGAAACACTTCCGGATAATCACACACCATCGGAATATTCTGCACCTCCTTCTCTTCCTTCTTATCATCGATCACGAACGCTAGATATGATGTACATCCCTTGGCCAAACACTTTCTGGCTTTCATTAGGGAAATGATTCCAGAATTTACTCTGCGTTTGTCTCCATACACCATAAACGACTCCTTCCCTGGCGGGTTTATTTTTACTATCTTCTTCCTACATAATATTTCTGCATCATTGGCGCTAAGCCAATCCATACCTAGAACTATGTCGAAACCATTTAACTCGATAGGCAATAATTCCCCGTGGAACTTATTCCCATCTAAGTCAATGAGGATATTTTTCATTCGATAGCCAACAGGTAACTAGAAATCTCGACTATTATAGCATTAACTAGTCTATCTACATGCAAAGGTAGTTTTCTACCAAATTCATGCGAAATAAAGGAGTAATTGGCTCCAGAATCAAACAAAATTTGGGCAAGCAATTCGTTTACGAGAAAGGTACCCGAAGGGACATCGGCTTCATCTTTCGCAGCTTCAAGTGTCATCTGAAAGGCTCTGGCCTTCGGCTTTGGTGGAAGATTGGGTTTTGCTACGTCCTTCTTTTTCGGGCAGTCCCTCAAAATATGCCCTTCTTCATTGCACCCAAAACACACGTTCTTATTGAAGGTGCATTCATTGGAATAATGCCCAGGCTTTCCACATTTGTAACAAGTGACTTCCATGCTGCACTTCCCAGCATGTTTCTTCTTACACTTGTCACACCACTTGGCTTCAGCTCCTCCTCCAAATTTTCTTGAACCAGTCTTCGAGAACTTGTTCTTTTTATTGGAACCTGAAGTTCCTTCAAACTTTGTCTTTTCGCCAACTTCAACCTTGCTGGCGGCTCTCCTTTTTATCATATCTTCAATAGACTTGGCAGCCCAAATAGCTGCCTCCAAGGTAAGTGGCTGACGTACTGGCACCGCGTACTCCCATGGAAGTCCCTTTGCGTACCTGTCAATTTTTTCCAACTCATCTGGGACAATATACAAAGCAAACTCCATTTTGTCTGTGAAGTTATTCGTATATTCGTCAATGTTCATACTCCCCTTCTTCAACGTTAGAAATTGGTTTTCTAACTCAAGCATGTTTTGGGCCGAGCAGTACTTGCGCTTGAAGTGCACCAAGAACTCTGCCCAAGTTAGTTGCAGTGGCTCATTAGGGCTCAGGGTTTTCCCCAAAGTGCTCCACCATCGAGCAGCACTACCCCTGAGCTGACGTACTGCAAATGTGGTTTGTAACTTGCCTTGGCAATCACAGGTCATGAAATCCAACTCCATTTCCGAGATCTAGTCCATTAATCCGACATGATCTTCTTTTCCAATGAAGGTAGATGGCTTGCAAGTCATAAAATCCTTATACTTGCACCCATTTCTCTCCATTCTACCCTCGTGGTTATTTCTCCCAACCACAAGCAGTTCACTATGACCAACAGATCTATTGTTGTTTCCTTCTTCAGATCGATCGTCATTTAGTTCACGTTGTTCAACAGGAACTGAAGGTTCATCCCTATCGTTCAGCAGCATTTGCCTCAATTCCTCCCTTTGTTCAGCCAGCATGGTCTGAATCATAGTTCGTACTCCATCCATGGTGATGGGTTCAAGTGCAGCTCCTACTATCGGCACATGTTCTACCACTTGAGGTTGAGGTTGTTGGTTTCTGTTTGCATTTCCCGCTCCACTTCGAGTTCTTGCCATTACAATCTATATACCGAATAAGGTGAATTTAGGCCTTTATCCTTGTTAGACATGTCAATTCCCTTATCACTCCGAAATGTTTACATGTAAGTTCTAATCTCGTAATCGTACGCTTAGAATCCTACACACATAAGGTTTCCAGATCCGGTCGACAACAAACCATAGATCCGAACAAATAATGGCATATATGGCAACATATAGCATTTAGCACATAAAGGCATTTTAGGCACCTTTCCTAAAATAATCTAGTGCTCATATCTAAAATATGCTAGACACTCACCTTACAATCATCACTTAGCATTCTAAGTTCAAGTCTAGAAATTCTACAATTTCTTAGTTTGCTTAAACTAATGCTCTGATACCAACTGTGACATTCCCTAATTTCTTGGCCAGAAAAGACTGATTTAATTTATGCTTTTTAAAATAAAATCAGAGAAATCTTTTTAAAAGATGTTGCGGAATTGGTCCCCAAAATAATACATGATAAAAGTTTATCAAAATCTTTCATTAAGAAATGTATAGTTTCATTTCATATCAAAACCTCGGGATGTCATGTTCCGATACAAATCAAAAGCATAAACAAGACATTATAAGTCTTTCAATAGTTATTTACAGCTATTGGCCTATAATAAAAAATATATCATCATCTTCCGACTATGCTCGATGTCCACTACCTGTAATCATAAAAACTGAGTGGGTCAGGCTTGGGAGCCTAGTGAGCATATATGGTTTTCAACCCACAATAATAATAGACTTATTAAATTCACCAATCAACAATAACCCTGTTTACCCATTCCTGTTGTCCTCACCTTACGTCCCTAAACACCTATTATAAGGGACCTAGCCTAAGGAATATCATCGGGATGGACACTACTGCTAAGGGGTCTCCTCAGCCATACATGTCCTAAAGGCAACCATGAGGGGGATGAAGTATGCAAATGAACATTTAATTCATCAACACCTACAAGTTGCGAACCTGCTAGTGTTTCACTGGACTGTCTAGAAAGGTCCGTGGTCGTCATCTATACTTTGCTAGATGACTACAACAACAACAACATCGAGGCCTCTCACTATTTTAACACACATCAAATATTTCATCTACCCATGTTCTACCCAACATATTTTGTAGATAAAATACATATACAGTTTAAAACTTCTATAAAACATTTATTCAACAGTCACCTCAAATAAACACTTAATATAATTACACATAGCACGTATTTTATAGAAAATACTTCATATCTAGGTGTAAGATGAAATTGACTACACACTTACATGATTTGATGATAATCGGGTAGCAATTCGTTGCTGAAAACGATCGTTTCTAATAAAACCGGGAGTTTTATTGAGAAACCGGGCTCTGCAAAGGTCGGGCTTCGAAACCGAAAAGATAAATTTTTCGGGCTTCTCGGGTGCTTCGTGGCGTATTCCAGGGCTTATAATCGATACCGGGGCTTCGGGGGATGTTAATATCAAAGAAATATGAGAGATTTAGGGTGAAAAGTGACAAATTTCCAAAGTTACCCGACAGGTCTCACACCCTTCTATTTATAGGGGCGAGGCTTCTGATTCAAGGGCTGAGAAGAGGCCACGCGTCTCAAATCTGAAGCTCGCAGGGGATGGATCGCACATGGTCTGCGCATGCGAGGGGCTCGCTGTCGCCTCCTGATTGGACCGCGGTCTAGTCGAGGCTTCGGACGTGGCTCCTTCTGCGAGGCTCGGGCATGAGGAATGGAACACGCGTCAGACTTCTAGTGGACCGGACTTCGGATGCGAGGGCAGGTGACACGTGTCGCCAGGTGGATTCGGTGACTCAGCAGATTTCGGATACGTGGTGCATGCGAGGCAAGGGTGACGTGGCAGCTCGTGACTATGCGAATTTTCTCGATTTTCACGCCAAAACTTCTAAAATCCATAACATTCGCATACGAACTCCGTTTTTGACGTTCTTTATATGCACGTATAGGTAAAATTACGCTCTACAACTTTCGCTTAGACTTCGTCGGCTAATTTTGACTTTAATTTTTATATTATTATTTTTAACAGACCGGGACAGGAAATCCGTTAAAAATTCATAACTTCTTCATCCGACGTCCGTTTTCGTCAGACTTTTTAACGTTGTGCTAATAATGACGAGACCTTCAATTCTTGTTTAGGTTGTGTCGGCTAAAAATCACTCGATCTAAAATTCGAGTTTTTAGCTGTCTACTGCTAAGCTGAAACTTCGAAAAATCATAACTTCCTCATACGAAGTCAGATTTGGGCGTTCTCTTAATCGAGCTTTTCAGTTTAATGAATACTACGACTTTCGTTTAGATCACTAAGGCTAAAAAGTAGTTTATCAAAAACTCACTTTTTACGACATTCAGCACCGTGCCGGTTTTGTCGCAAAACTTCGACAGCTCATAATTTCTTCGTTATAAGTCACATTTTGGTATTATTTATATCCCCGAAATCCTTGTTTTGACCACTACAAATTTATGTAAAGATATCGGGCTTATCTCACACTTTAATTTTGATGCTTATTTTTATTCTTAATTAATTAAGCCCTAGTAATCAAGCGTAAAACACATAAAACACATAGAATTCACATAATTCCTTTTTCATTTCTTCAAAATGAGTTACAAAGGTTAACCTAGACTATCACCTTAATATTAATGCCTAGGCTAGAAACACGAGTGTTACACAATACTGCTGAATCAAGAAGATATGACCCTTTTGATGATTCGCCGAAGTCCCTCGGCATGCAAAATGGCATAAAACGGCCCTTAATAACCCAAAAATATCAAAGAATCAACCCGATATATAACTTATCCAACCCAAACAGAATCCAAAGCAATACTAACTCTCGATAGCAAACCAGAAGAAAACAGAAGATGAGAAAACCGCAAAACGTCTGAAGGAATCCTGACCTCCTCCCGTGTTACGCTGACCATCCTGAGAACATGGTACATAACTCCGCTTTCGATCCCAAATGACAAGAACTAACCACAAGACCCTCCTTCCTGAAGGTTTACAGAGATCCACACGCTTTGGGCTCTAGATGAGCCCCCAACTGCCCTGGTATAAACTTGGTCTGAAAGGCCCCGAGATGACCATACAAGGATCCCAAATTCCCTTCCTTGGCTGAACCAGAGACCACCAAGGTCGAATCCGAAATTCTGCGAGTAATATCTCATAAGATAAACTCCCCCGATTGCACCTTGATCAGTTCAATACTCGCTGCTGAACCGGAACAGAATCTGAACCCCATTCATGAGTGCTCCACACTATACCGAAACAACGTGCAAGATATCCGAATATAAATCCTCATCCCAAGGCTTCTTAGGTTCTCCCAAACTCTCCCTGATTCGAGTATGGATCTTGTGCTTTCAGTACTACGGGCCCAATACTACCTTCCACACATATCCATACTTTCCTCGTGGATCCTCCTGAATCCCATAATTCACCTTCTCAATTCCATACACCATCACTTGTTAACCTACGCAACCAAACCCCTAAAGCAATCCCTAGGCTTTCCTAGGTTCTTGACCTCACCCTGGAATCAGCTGCTGAAGAACTCTTTATAATGTCTGTTAGTTACTTATGAACACAATCACTTGAAACAAAGCTTATATAATCCTTCGAGTAACAAACTCATCCCTACAATGGTTAGACTGAAACGAGAGTTGTTCAATAGGGTCAAATCCATCACTCTAATATTATCCAACCTTTGCCACCTGTGACTTGAAATATTCATTCAATAACTAACTCACATCACTTATGAGTTCCACAAAGCACAAATAAAGCAACATCCGTGCAGTATCTCTCCAATCCCACATAATACAACTCATACTAGGAGCTCTTACTGCCGCTACTGATTATCTTATACCTACAAATCACGCCCAAACCAGCATCCAATGCTTCCTATGCTACCATGCATCACATAACATGCCAACTGTAACACCCGTAGATTCGGGCTTGTCAATTTTGAGGCAATAAGTGTCGAAAACGAATTTTCGGCAAAAGATTATTTATAATAAATAGTCTTAACCAAGTTGTAGTATATGTTACAAGGTTTCCGTACATATAAAGAGCGCCAAAATCCGAGTTATAACGAAGAAGTTATGACCCGTCGAAGTTTCGCGACGGAACCGGCACGGCACTGGGAAGTGTAAATAGTGAATTTACGATAGAGCAACTTTTAGCATTAACGATCTGAGCAAAAGTCATAGAAAATGTTAAACTGAGAGTGTCCATAAAAAGAACGCCCAAATCTGACTTTGTATGAGGAAGTTATGATTTTTCTAAGATTTAGCATAGCAATGCACAGCCTGAAAATTCGAATTTTAGATTGGTCGATTTTCAGCCAAAATAATCTAAACGAGAAATGAAGATATCGTTAATAGGAGTTAAACGATAAAAAGATAGTAAAAAATGGAGCTCGTATGCGAAAGTTATGGACGAAGTTTAGTCGCTACTCTTCGAGTGCGATAAATTCGATATAGTTTTATAAATCCGAGATAGAATGAGAATTAGCCAACGAGGTCTAAATGAAAGTTGTAGTACTCGTAAATACCAACGCATGGATATAAATAAAGTCGGAAACGGAGCTTGTATGCGAAAGATATGGACGAAGCTTAGTCGCTACTCTTCGAGCGCGATAAATACGATACAGTTTTTGTAAATCTGAGATAGAAGGAGAATTAGCCGATGAGGTCTAAATGAAAGTTGTAGTCCTCGTAAATACCAACGCATGGATATAAAGAACGTAGAAAACGGAGCTCGTACGCGGAAGATACGGACGAAACTTAGCGGCTACTTTACTATAAAATCTCTATAAATAAAGGGTGAACCCTTCATTATTTCTTCACATCATAAGCATTTCTTCTCTCTCTCTCTCTAACTTCTCTCTAACCTCCCTAAACCCCTACCAAGTCTACGGAACCTCCCTAGCATGAGAAGAAAGCCCCGGACCGCCCGACAGCTCCGAGAAGAAAAACTTTTGGCTCGGAAACATTGCTCCAGCGAAGCCCGGTTTTTAATAAAAACCCGTTGTAAGTGAGTTACGCCTATACTATATTTAATTTAGCTTTTATTTAATTATAGTAACATTATTAAGACCTTAAAATAATTATTTGGGCTATTATTATGAGTTATATTGAGTGTTATTTAACGCTTATATAATAGTAATAATAGTTAGACTATTAATTAGTCTCGACGAATAATAGACTAAATTCTACTGGTAATAATACTAGGTTTCGTCGAAGGAAATTATTTTTTTTAAGAAGCGAAGCGCTGTCTGAGTTCGGAATCACCACATTTTCAAGTGAGTGCATAGTTACTTTCATCCTGCACATAGATATGAAGTATTTTATATAAATTACGTGCTATGTGTGCATATTGTCTGAGTACTTGTTGTCTATGCTAAATGAACGATTGTATACATGTTTTAAATGATTTAAACTGTATATGTATTTTATATCTACAATAATGTTGGGGTAAAACATGGGTAGATGTAATAGATTGATTATGAGTTGGATGATGAGTTGAGAGGTGTTATAGACCACGAGGTGAGGGTGAGAGGTGGACGATGTGAGAAGCCTTTTCCCAAACGATGGCCCCGTCATTCAGCAGAGTATGGATGACAACCACAGACTATTCTAGACAGTCCAGTAGAACACTAGCAGGCTTGCAACCTGTAGGTGTTGTGAACGATGTGTTCACCCGGTGTACTCTAAACCTTGGTGATCATGCAGACTTGATACCTAAACCCTGGTGATCATGCAGACTTGATGCCTAAAACCTTGGTGATCATGCAGACTTGATACCTAAACCATGGTGATCATGCAGACTTGATGCCTAAACTATGGCGACTATGCAGACTTAGTGCCTAAACCCTGGCGACTATGCAGACTTAGTGCCTAAGCCCTGGCGACTATGTAGACTTAGTGCCCGTTGTGTAAACTGTGGCAATGATGGACTTCGTGCCGATTCCTTATGATGATCCTTAGGAATAAATGAACGAGGAATAGCTGATTCTTAGGATAGATCCTTAAGAATAAAAAAGATAATGGGGATGGGTAATTGGGTTGATTGTTTAATGGTTTAAATATAATAATTATATTATTGTGGGTTGAAAACCCTATGTACTCACCAGGTTTCCCAACCTGACCCACTCAGTTTATTTATATCACAGGTGTTGAGATGAAGTCACATTACACTGAGAGACTTAAAAGAGATATAGATCACTAGTGATAATGAATGTAAGTTCTGTTTATGCTTATGTTTTTGTATTGACGATGACATCCCAAATATTTTAAAATGAATAAAAATACTTTTCTTCGGAAACGCTTTGATAACGTACTTATCATGTTTTACTGGGAACAAATTTCGCAACATTTTTATTAAAAGAGGTACTCCGATTTTTATAAAGCATAAACAAAATCGGTCTTTTCTGGCCATGAAAATGGGGATGTCACAGTTGGTATCAGAGCATTAGTTTAAGCGAACTAGGAATTTGTAGGAAATTTCCACACTTAAACTTAGAACGCTAAGCGATGATTGTGAGACGAGTGTCTGCTATAATTTAGACACGAGCACTAGTTTATTTTAGGAAAGATGCCTAAAATGTTTGATGTGCTAAATGATTTATGTTATAGCTATAAAGATGCCTTATATGGTGTTATTTGTTCGGATCTATGGTCTGTTGCCGACCGGATCTGGAAACCTTATGTGTTGAGGATTCTAAGCGTATGATTACGATATTAGAACTAGCAGGTAATGTTTCGGTGTGACAAGGAGATCTATACGTCTATAAAATCTTTCCTATCTTAAAATTCTCGCCTCGGTACACCGAACGACTGCTTGGGTGTACATAACGTCATGGTGAAGGCAGACTAGGAAATATCCGAGGAAGATGACAGCCTGAGCCTAAGAATGTGATGGGTCATGCATCGGTCGTTGCGCCTGTACCCGAACCTATCACAATGGCAGAAGTTTAGGAAGTGATGCGAACCATGACAGACTGAGAAAATAGAGGAAATGAGATGGCTTACGATAGTGAATGACACCTATCGGAAGATATCATAAGAGAGGTATGTTTCCTTTAGAATACGTCTGATAAAATAGTAGTACGTCTAGAGAAGTACGGTACATCTGAATGTACACATTTGATTGGCGGGATGATAGAACGATTGGTGTAATTCCTAAAGTTTTCCTATCATCTGGAATTTCCATCACCAACCGAGTTGAAGCAAAATTGATGATTGAAGATACGCATGGAAGAAGTCCTAGTAGAGTCTAGGGAAAATTTATGATTATTTGGACACACTCGTATGTGTTAAATTGTTTTTTGATTTTAGGACTTGGGGACTGCGAGATAGTACTTGGGACGAGTATGAGTAGGTGTGAAAGGTAGTAGATGCATATACTACCGGAAGCACAGGACTCACGCTTGGATCAGGGAAAGTCACAAGGTTACCAAGAAGCCAATAATTAAGTCTGTTTTATTCAAGCATGTCGTTACCATCGTTTCGGTAATGACTAAGAAGATTGTTGTTATTCAGAACCTAGTGGTCATATCAAATTGAGTCCGACTACGATGAGTATGTTACGTCGTTCAGAGAACCAAGTTCGATGTAGCATCTGACTTAAGCCAGAACATTGAAGTGAGAGATAATCAAAGCGATTAATAGAAGTATCACGCTCGTTGTTAAAGAAGTTAGTAGATTGAAATGCTACATGTTAAAATGTGATTCTATCACATTAGAGCATGAAGGAAGGTATATTCCATTTTGGAATTTGACTCTAAGAGACCTGAGTCTGAGCGTTGCAACATACGATGAGAGGTCATTAGAATATGACACATCGATCCATGATAGTAATAAAAGAACTTATCTTAAGTTCGTATCCAGTGAGGATCGAGATTGTGACTTAAAGGTCATAATTTGGAGTCTAACGTGGGATAGGGAGCAAGTGCAAGATCGAGCACCGCCTGCAGTCAGGAAGTCTTAGAGTTAGATACTCATTCGAAGAAACATCAAAGTTACAGTTATAAATTAGAACGAAGAGATAACGCATGGAGTCATCATGTGAGCCCTGTTTCGTTGATGATTCTGGGATGTAATCATCCTAAAGGGGAGATAATTGTAACGCCCGTAGATCCGGGCTAGTCAATTTTGAGGCAATAAGTGTCGAAAACGACTTTTCGGCAAAAGATTATTTATAATAAATAGTCTTAACCAAGTTGTAGTATATGTTACAAGGTTTTCGTACATATAAAGAGCACCGAAATCCGAGTTATAATGAAGAAGTTATGACCCGTCGAAGTTTCGCAACGGAACCGGCATGGCACTGGGAAGTGTAAATAGTGAATTTACAATAGAGCGACTTTTAGCCTTAACGATCTAAACAAAAGTCATAGAAAATTTTAAACTGAGAGTGTCCGTAAAAAGAACGCCCAAATCTGACTTCGTATGAGGAAGTTATGATTTTTCTAAGATTTAGCATAGCAGTGCACATCCCGAAAATTCGAATTTTAGATCGGTCGATTTTCAGCCAAAATAATATAAACGTGAAATGAAGATATCGTTAATAGGAGTTAAACGATAAAAAGACAGTAAAAAACGGAGCTCGTATGCGAAAGTTACGAATGAAGCTTAGTCGCTACTCTTCGAGCGCGATAAATTCGATATAGTTTTATAAATCTGAGATAGAATGAGAATTAGCCAACAGGGTCTAAATGAAAGTTGTAGTACTCGTAAATACCAACGCGTGGATATAAATAAAGTTGGAACCGGAGCTCGTAAGCGAAATATATGGACGAAGCTTAGTCGCTACTCTTCGAGCGCGATAAATACAATACAGTTTTTGTAAATCTGAGATAGAAGGAGAATTAGCCGACGAGGTCTAAATGAAAGTTGTAGTCCTCGTAAACACCAACCCGTGGATATAAAGAACGTAGAAAACGGAGCTCGTACGCGGAAAATACGGACGAAACTTAGCGGCTACTTTATTATAAAATCTCTATAAATAAAGGGTGAACCCTTCATTATTTCTTCACACCATAAGCATTTCTTTCTCTCTCTAACTTCTCTCTAACCTCCCTAAACCCCTACCAAGTCTAGGGAACCTACCTAGCATGAGAAGAAAGCCCTGGAGCGTCCGACGGCTCCGAGAAGAAAAACTTTCGGCTTGGAAACGCTGCTCCAGCGACGCCCAGTTTTTAATAAAAACCCGTTGTAAGTGAGCTACGCCTATACTATATTTAATATAGCTTTTATTTAATTATAGTAACATTATTAGGACCTTAAAATAATTATTTGGGCTATTATTATGAGTTATATTAAGTGTTATTTAATGCTTATATAATAGTAATAATAGTTAGACTATTAATTAGTCTCGACGAACAATAGACTAAACTCTACTGGTAATAATACTAGGTTTCATCGAAGGAAATTATTTTTCTTAAGAAACGAAGCGCTGTCTGAGTTCGGAATCACCACCTTTTCAAGTGAGTGCATAGTTACTTTCATCTTGCACATAGATATGAAGTATTTTATATAAATTACGTGTCATGTGTGCATATTATCTGAGTACTTGTTGTCTATGCTAAATGAACGATTGTATACATGTTTTAAATGATTTGAACTGTATATGTATTTTATATCTACAATAATGTTGGGGTAAAACATGGGTAGATGTAATAGATGGAATATGAGTTGGATGATGAGTTGAGAGGTGTTATAGCCCACGAGGTGAGGGTGAGAGGTGGACGATGTGAGAAGCCTTTTCCCAAACGATGGCCCCGTCATTCAGCAGAGTATGGATGACAACCACAGACTATTCTAGACAGTCCAGTGGAACACTAGCATGCTCGCAACCTGTAGGTGTTGTGAACGATGTGTTCACCCGGTGTACTCTAAACCTTGGTGATCATGCAGACTTGATACCTAAACCCTGGTGATCATGCAGACTTGATGCCTAAAACCTTGGTGATCATGCAGACTTGATACCTAAACCTTGGTGATCATGCAGACTTGATGCCTAAACTATGGCGACTATGCAGACTTAGTGCCTAAACCCTGGCGACTATGCAGACTTAGTGCCTAAGCCCTGGCGACTATGTAGACTTAGTGCCCGTTGTGTAAACTGTGGCAATGATGGACTTCGTGCCGATTCCTTAGGATGATCCTTAGGAATAAATGAACGAGGAATAGCTTATTCTTAGGGTAGATCCTTAAGAATAAAGAAGATAATGGGGATGGGTAATTGGGTTGATTGTTTAATTGTTTAAACATAATAATTATATTATTGTGGGTTGAAAACCCTATGTACTCACCAAGTTTCCCAACCCGACCCACTCAGTTTATTTATATCACAGGTGTTGAGATGAAGTCACATTACACTGAGAGACTTAAAAGAGATATAGATCACTAGTGATAATGAATGTAAGTTTTGTTTATGCTTATGTTTCTGTATTGACGATGACATCCCAAATATTTTAAAATGAATAAAAATACTTTTCTTCGGAAACGCTTTGATAAAGTACTTATCATGTTTTACTGGGAACAAATTTCGCAACATTTTTATTAAAAGAGGTACTCCGATTTTTATAAAGCATAAACAAAATCGGTCTTTTCTGGCCGTGAAAATGGGGATGTCACACCAACCTACCACTGGCTAATCAAAACTAGCATGCAAGTCTACAAGCTCATATAATAGGCATACAAAGGCATCTCTCCTAGCATTCTAGCATGCAAAAACTGATCATCTCCTTAGCCTTAACCAGCATGCGATTCCACAGATTCACGGGTAAAAGCATAAAAGATAACATGTATGGGTATTTTGGGAAACTTACTTGAGCTCGGCCGATTGCACGAATCACACCCCTTTCTTTGATTAGAAGTTCCTTTTTAGTTAAATGTTTATTTTATAAAAAATTATCTCACCAAACCCTTAGTCTGAGTTCAGGCACACCCAAGAGTATGCCCGAATCCCTCAAACCAAGGCTTTAATACCAGCTTGTAACATCCCAAAAATCAAGGTTAAAATTTCCATTTTTATTATATTCAAAACACCATTGTAACTTTGTCCAAATATTGAAAAGAATTTAAATAAAACTATTATCAGAGTTCATTCCCAAAGATCATATATTGTTGAAAACACAGGTGTATGCGCTGCGATCGTCTCGAGCCCCTTTCATTTGAAAACTGGACTACATGAAACATAAATTGAAAACCGTAAGCACAAAGCTTAATGAGTTCGTCAAATACCACACACTAAACATATAGTAAACATATAGTGTGCCCCGCCCGGTCATTGGGTCCCACCCGTTCATCGAGCTGAGCTCGGAAGCATATAAACACATACACATGTAATATACATAGCATGCAAAGAGTCATCGGGCTTCGCCCGACATCGGACCTTAGGTCAAAAGCATATAAACATAGGTGCATGCAAGAGTCACAAAGACAACTAGCATTCTATCTGCATAACATAAACATGAACCGGCATTGGTGCCTTCGACCCGCTAAACCCGATAAGGAAACTCACCTCGAATGCTAAAGCTCACTGCAAGAAATGCCTAACTGCTGCCCTGACAACTCCTTCAACTAACAATACCAAAATATCACCCAATTAGCAATTGGGTTCAAAACCATGATCCAGAATCCATACTTGGAGTAAAATGACCATGTAAACCCTGACCCAATAAGATTAATAACTAAGGCCCAAGCCCAAAACCAACAAGATCCAAAACCACAAAATCCATAAAATCCTACTAAAGCCCATATTTTCCAAATTGGTGCTAATCCCATACGGGCCTTATCCTAAGCCCACATTTCCAATTCAGACTGCTTCAAACACCCCGTGGGACAAACTTAATCAAAGGCATAAGTCAAAAGTCAAGGTTAACGGCCTGATTTGACCTAACTCGCTGAGTTTTATCTTTCAACTCGCCGACTTCCTTAGATAACCGCAAAGTCAGGAAGAAACTAGTCCAACTCACAGAGTCACTACTAGAAAACAACCCTTTAATGTCGCACAAACAATGATACGTGCTGATAGAGGACACACATTTGTGCATGCCCTAAAAAGTAATGTCAGTTTTGCAGATTTTAAAGGTTAGAGGACACACATTTGTGCGTGCCCTAAAATTAGTGTCAGAAAAGAAAAAAGGAAATGTGGAGGGCACCTTTCGTAAAATGTGTGTCATATAAGTGTGTCGCTTTATAATTTTTTAGTGAAACACGCGTTTTAAGGCGGGATTTCACCTGCCTATTGGATCCCAAAAATTAAACCCCCGCCTCTTCCGATTACAAGAAAAAGCCCTAGGGCCTTCGTCTTCATGGCCGCCGCTTCAGAGAACGGTACCACTGATATCTCTACTGAAGATGTGGTCGTCGACGATGACGTCAAGTTCGGATTCCAAAGGCAGGAGATGTACACCGAGAATCTCTCCGAATCCGTCCATCGTTATGAACGTCACGTTTTCCTCTGCTACAAGACTCGCGAAGACTGACCTTCTCGTGTTGAATCCTCCGACTCAGATCTGCTACCTAAGCCACTTGCTGGAGCTATCAAGGAGCGTAAGAATGATATCGTTGTTAAGGTAATTGTACCACCAGAACACTCCTCTTTTCATATTCACGACTTCAACACTTCTCTGAGCGTTCACTCATCATCTTCTCACCATGACCATGCGACTAATCATCTTCGATCCAAGGACTCCTCCTCCAATTCACTTGCTAGTTTTGTCAAGAAGGTACGAATGTTCCTGGATATTTCATCTCCTTTTCAATTCGTTCCTCTATCGATTTTTTTTGTTTTTTTTATTTGAGATTTTATAGTGTTTCAATTGGCCTTCTTCTTGTGATTTTAATATGTTTCCAAGTCTGTATTGCGAATCATTCTCCGATATGGCTATATCCTTTCATTTCTCTCCTATTTTGTAAAAAAAAATTGTGGCTTGTAATTGCACATAAAGTGTTCGATGTAATGCCTGATGGAGATAATTCATCTTATTTTACCTAAATTTAGAATCTGATCCTTACCTATTCAAATTAGGCGATGGGTTACTTTATGAATTCATATTGAAGTGCACATATACCCTGACTTCATGAATCATAGGGGGCAATTTATTCGTTTATGAGGTTCCCTAGGGGTATATCGGGAAAAGATGAATCTTGTGTAAACGAAAGTTTCCATGCCAAACTTTCATCCTTTGATAAAGCCTTCCCTACTTACATTGGGGAAGCTGACATGGCCATGGTGGAAACCTTCGTTACTTCTGCTTAAGACAATAATAGTGATGAAGTGGTCTTTCAATGTCTTTTATTATGCATCTTAGAGTATATAATATACAATTCAGTTTGTTTTCTCATGAAATCTAAAATGACAAATGCATGTTTCATGATGTAACAGGCATCTGCTTTGAAACTAAAAGCTTCAATTCATCAAAATATTCTTCATCGCGTGGTGCATTATGTTGCCCAAGTCCATTTTCTTGATGGTGTATATTTTAAGGTAATAATTTCTTTTTGATGGAGTGTTAGTATTTTAAAGAACTCTTACATTAGGACATATGCAACAATTATCGAGTACTTACTATTTTATGTTTCTCAACATCAGCTAATGGATAGGATGTTTGATGAATTTGCAAATCTCTTGATGAAAATGAAGATTCAAGTTAGAACCAAAGAAGAGCTTGATTCAAAACAGTACATATTCAGGTCTCGTGCTTTTGACATTAAAAATGTCATTGAAATGGACGTATCTACCCTCAAAAGTTTGATTGCCAATGAAGCTTTCTCATGTTAGAGAAAGATTGGAGTCTAGTGTCGGAGTCTCCTTCAACCTGTCAATTGACTTATTTGACTTTTTCTTCTGAGTTCTCTTCTATATGTTCTTCATCTTCTTCATATAGTTCTAATTTTTGTTGCTTTTATTCAGGCTGTATTTGTTCAAGTAGCTGATTCTGATACGCTAGGTTCTTTCTCAGATTCGTATGCCATGGGTACAAGAGTAATTAAAGGTGATTGTTTTTTTGGATTATAGGGTTTCCTTTTTAAGATACACAATTACAAATCTCAAATTATTATTACTACGCCTTTCCTTGGAGCATGATCGGAAATCTGCGTCATCTCTTCTACCAAACAATTCTTACAATTTCTACAAGGTCTTGTGTTTTATTTCATTTTTTTTTCTGATAGATTATATCTTTTACTTTTTAGTTGTTAACTTCTCTTGGTGATATAGGAAATTGAGAAGACGGTGTTAATGTAACGAAGAGAAACGTACGATCGTTCCCCCTAATTGATGAGGAGTTATTTAGCAATCTTACAACTTTGGTCCCTAAGAATTTCCGTAAGAGACACATTAAACCTTAGAACCCGAAAACAAAAGAACCGACAGACGTTTGTTTGTGAGAAACGCATGAATTAAATTACATGTAAATTTCAAGTTACGCTAATAGTCCCTTGTCTTCCTTCCATTAATCCATAATCACCCCAATCTTATTTTAATGTAACGTTTCATATTTCTAAAGTTACATTCTACCCCCCTCAACCTTTATAACTTTTAAATGAATCACATTTATCCTAAATATTCCTACAAATTATGTAGTTAGATTCATACACCATTTTTATTTAATTTATTTTGATTTGTAATCCTTAAAACCAAAATCATTTTACAAAAATAAATATTCGTGTAACGGAAAACTAACATCCTTTACAGTAGGATTTTCGAGTTGTTACAATACCTATGAACACCCCTCTTGCTAAGGTTATACACTTTTTTTTTCATTAAACTGATAATCAGGGTTATAAATAATATAATTTAACTTCTACATCTTCTCATATATGTGTACATTGTTTTTGTTCTTTTGCAGGCTTTGTCAGCCTTGCAGTTCTTACTTAATAGGGTCCGAAACCTTCAAGAAACTGTTTCAAAGCTGGATTTGATACTAATGTTAGCCGGGTAAAATATCTTAATTTATTGGAAACAATTATGATTTACAAAGTTATAAGTAAAAAGACCACATTGACACTTTTTTTAAATTCCATTGTAGTTATGGTTTCCATTATACTCGGTTCCTAGGCAAATTCAGTCTACTAATACTGATGACTATAGTTAGTCCACCATTGCAAGCCAAGTACTAGTAATTTAATGAAAAGTTTTAACATATTTACCTTTTAATACAGTTTGGACGTTTTTATTCGGACCCTGTATGTATCTTCTTAACAGGAATAGGTTCAAGGGCAACAAATGCTGAATCATCAAATCAGGCAAATGTTGATCTTCTAATGTTGTTCTTTTACAATGTTGTTCTTTTACAGGTGGTTGGAATTGGACCTAAAATTGGTTGCTGATATAGGAATAGTGGGTGCTCCAAATGCAGAAAAAAGAATGTTTTTAAGTGTTATTAGTGTTTAATTGTAGTGTTGTTTGACATGTAATGTTGGGTAACTTGTTTGACATGTGATATTTTTTTGAAATAAATTCTTATATAGGGTATTTTATTTTGTGTTATGATAATTTCAATCTGTTGTTTAATTTGAAAATTAGTAATTCTATCATATATATATATATATATATATATATATATATATATATATATATATATATATATATATATATATATATATATATATATATAAAACAATTAAAATTATGACACACAAATATGTGTCATCTTCATTTATGACAGGGGCTTTAATGATACGCAATGCGTGTCCTAAACACGCGTCGTAAGGTTATGACACGCAAATGTGTGTCGTCTTTCTTTATGATAGGGCCTTCCTTGATATACATTGTGTGTCGTAACTACGCGTCATAAATGTGTGTCATAAATGAGCGTCATAAATAGACGATGCACAAAAGCGTGTTGTCTCTCGTTATGACAGGGCTTTCCTTGACACGCATTTGCGCGTCGTCTGAGCGTTTTACGACACACATTGCGCGTCATAACATGCTGTTTTTCTAGTAGTGAGTTGTCTAGTTAACTCGCCGAGTTGTCTCCTCTAACTTGTCGAGTTCACCCGGGACCAAACAACTCAACCCATTAAGCCGATATATTCAAAACTAACAGCTTCTCCCACTCAGATATTAACTGAAATGGCCTTAAGAAGGGTAAAATTTTCAGCTATACCCCTAAGAACCACCAAAATGGGTTCAAAATCCAAACCCTAAACTTAAAAAGGTAAGGACTTTATCATTAAGCACTTATTCCACAAGGACACAACTCCAAGATGCAGATTTGGCCATATGAGGCTAGATAGCCATGTAAACTTTCCAATTTGACACTTATTCATACATAGAAGAAGCTTAAAAGCTTAAAAGAGAACAAAAGAAGGATTTAATGAATGCATGAAGCCCTTAGGACCATGAAGTTGGCACCTTTATGCCAAAAGAGCTCAAGAGGACCTTAGATTTGGAAGAATAGCACTTGGGATGTCCGTCAACCCCACCAATCACCCAAACATGGCTAAAAGTATCAAAACTTAACCCAAAAAGAGATCTAATCAAATATTAAGCAAGGATAGAACTTTATACCCACAATATGCTGGAAATGATGCAAATAATCAAGATCTGAAGTCTTCTACTTGAATCACCACTTTGCACCAAGCTTCTCCTTCTTCCAAGAGCTTCAAACACACCAAAACACACTCGCAAAAGGCTTCCAACACTCAAAAAGGCTTTATGGTTTCGAGATTAGGGTTAGAGGCTATGAAGGCTGGAAATGAGGCCAACACTTGGGACTAAATGTGTTTAAATAGGGTGCAAAATCCTGAAATTAGGGTTTCTCAAACAGCGTCTAACTTGTCGAGTTCCCATCACCAACTCGCCGAGTTGGTCCTTAAAAACACGCGCCCCAAAAACTTCCAATATGTCGATTTTATGCGATAAACTTGAATTGGCTGTCAAACTAATTGAATCGAAAACCGACCACCAGACCGATTTAACAAAAATATCAGTTTTTAAAACATTTATGTAAGTCCCTAATTTGCCTGTGTATCAATCAGATCCGTTTGATGGTGCGGAATCCCAATCAAACAGATGGTGTCAAATCAAATAGAAGAGAAGGAGAAGAAAAATATGTTGAATCTTGAATGTATTGATGATATGAAGTAAGTTCCTTACATAAGATTCACACACAATAACACACAATAAAGTTCCTCTCTGGCCGTAAACTCTCTTCTCTCGTTCATCAATCATACTTCTTACCCTAACACCTACATTTATACAAGGGGAACATGGGCTTGGTGGACATGGGCCGTAAATGGGTTTACGGCCGTAAAATCAACCGTAAAGATGACCGTAAACTCCAAAAATATTATAGAAAAATACATTTGCCCAGAAAAGCAAAGTATAAACCATATTTTGACCCAACAATCTCCCCCTTGGTTTATAGCTTTCTTTTCTTAATGACCCAACAAGCTCCCCCTAAAAAGTAGCTGGCTCTTCTTGTCAATCTTCAATGAGAGCTTGGCTTCAGCTTTAACCTTCGATTTCTTCACAACATCAGGATGAACATATGAATCTTCAATGAACGACTTCATCTTGAGAACTTGAGGTTTTCTTCAGAATTTGGCATTGAACGCACATTGGGTGAGGAGGCTTGACGTACTGATTCTTGAAAGATGGCGCTTTCAGCTTTAGAATCTTCAGAGAGAACATCAGAGAGAAATAATTTTCTAGATCACTTCAGCAGGTTTATAGATAGCAGCAGACTGATTGAGGAGGATTCAATGCAATCTGTCACATAATCTTCAATTTCAGCTTCACCTTGCTTCTGGGGTTGAAAGATTGAATGTCGAAAGAATAATCTTCATTTCTTGCTCCTTCAAATGAGAATTCTTCAATGCTCACGGACGAAGCCTTGGCTCAGAAATCTTCAACACAAACTCCATGAGTCTTATCTATTCCTGAAATCACTTTTCAAGACAAAACAAAACTAAAAGAAAACTTAGCACACAAAACAAAAACAAAAATATTTTTGGATTTTTCATATTTTCTGAAAAAGAAATAAAACAGAAATAACACTATTTTTTTTTAATTCTCCCCTTTTATTTAAATTAGAAGAACACTATGAACAAACTTAACAAAAACAAAAATAATAGCTAACTTTAAGAGTGATTTGGGATCAAAGTTGTTGGACAACCTTATTCCACTTGTCGGTACCCTTATCTTCACATATTTGTCTGATCGATCGCTAGTATTGTGGTCCACTTAAACACGAAAAATTTGTGACAATTTTTGGACAATTTACCAATGACATGATACATGCATATATCTAATTATAACTTTATTATCATGATTAGCCCTAATTCTTAAATAAAATTTTCTTATGACCATTTAACTGACTACAACCAGGGATATTGTTGTCCACCTAAATCGAGCAGCGAGATCTACAGACAATCTGTGTGTGTTCAATTTTAAGTGTACTAGAACGTGTTTCCCGCTTCCTGATATGCCCTAACCATCAAGAACTTCCAGAGTACTCCTTACACCGGGTGAGCAGACAACCATTCAGAGAGAGGATAGATTCAGAATTCTACTACTTATTGTTTCATAGGGGTTGAGAAGTAGAAGGTTGCATATGCTGTGTACCAGGTTGGATTAGAAGTCACACAAAGGAGACAACATATGGCTAAGAGATGAGAAGAATTGCATATATATAGCCTGCAGAGAAATAGAGTTGCATATGTTGTGTACCAGGTCAGATTGGAAGTCACGCAAAGGAGACAACATATGACTAACAGACGGAAAGAAAGAAAATGATATTCTACAAACCTAATTTATCGGAATTTACCAGTCGCCCCATCCAACCGGAATTAAGGACAGAATCCGCACATCGAGGAAAAATGAATCCACAGTTCTAGATACGGGTTATTTAATGTGACCGGTAGATTCCCATGTATATCTCCCTGCTCAACCTATCCGAGCGTCGTGAAATCAGGTTAAACGGATCTTACTAGGTCAAAAATTTTCAAGTCCTTAAATTCATTAGGTTCAACTCTCCCTAGTCAAGTCCATTTAAAATCTTTCGTGCCTACCAGCGCATCGAACACAAAGCGTAGACGATTCAACTTAGGTACGTTACGCCGATTCAGATTGCCCATTATCACTTGCTAATTTCATTTCCCAAAACATCTCCTGCAAGCACATTCCATTAACACCATATTTTTTATTTTCTGATTTTCTAATGTTTTTGAAAATTTTTATTTTGTTTTTATTTTATTTAAAAATTTTTTTTTAATTTTTGTTTTTTTTTTATTTCTCCCCCTAAATTTGTGCATAGGAGAGAAACGAAAGTAAATGCGCAAATCTAAACTATCCTAAAACAAAAATTAGTCTTTAAAGTGAATCAGCTTAAGAAAAACTCAGGAGTATAGAGAAGAAAACGCAAACCGTAATTCACCGATTGAATCTGCATTCAAAAGGTCTGAGAACAGCAAGCATAACCTCAGAACAGATCCGAAAATTCTTCATATCATTAAGCACTAACCCCATTTGCGATCTCTTCCTTTCTTCCTTTCCCGCAAAAGGACACATACTCTAAACAAAGGTCTGAATGTTGTACAGTTGAGAGATGTCCCCAATCATATGCCAGGAGCAGCCAGTACCAACAAACCAAAGTCTGATGATATGCCTCCATAGCTACTTCGACACAGAGCGGGATCAGTTGGTCTTTGGAACCCAATCCATTTTGAAACTAGGTCGACCTTTGTCATCAAAGCACGATACCCTCTCCCATGACATATCCTGCTTGTCACAAACAGAAGACGATGAAATATTAGATTCATTAGAAGATTTGGGAGTTTTCACCTTTGGTACCCATCCATATTCGGGTTTAACCCATTTCTTGTTCGATCCGATGGGTGCCTCAGCACTTGCTTTGGAACTTGAAGCCGGCTGTCGAGATAACTTTGACCTAACCGGTCTTGGCTTAACAGGAGCATCTCTTAGATTTGGCTTCTTGGCTGACATTCCCTTCTTGCCCTTGGGATTCAGATTCTTTGACTTGTGGGTTTGATTCTTGGCCTTCGGCGCGTTCCAGTCACCATTTTCTGAACATAAAGTGGAAGGATTTCTTTTGAAGTATCTCCCACTTGGCGCGTTTTGCCATCCTTGTGCGCGGTAGGGAACGTATGCGCGATTTGGACAATTTCTAGCAATGTGTCCAGGTGTTCCACAGTGAAAACAAGTCTTTTTCATCACTGTGAAGTTATTTCTTCCTGCCCCTAGTGGCGTATCCTTGCCTTGTCTCTTATTTTTCCCACACGCACAGTTGCAACAGGTACTTTGTTTAGCTTGAAATAGTGGCCTGTATTTACCAACGGCAGGTTGATTAGAAGCAACAAATTTAGAGTTCAAGGGGTCGTTTGTTTGTTCAGAAGAACTCTCCTTGTTCTCGTCCTCTGCTACTTTACCTGCACATTTAACAGAAACATCAGTATTTTCAACATTAATAACTCCTCCTGACACAAATCCAGCTCGTTTGCCATATCGAAGATGTGGTTCCCTGTCAGTTTCGTCCTGTGTCATAGGGATGGATGTGTAGTTATGATTATAAGGAGGAGGTACACTATCATAACCTAGACCCTTGTTTTGATTTTCTTTAAATTTTAATTAGGTTTTATATAAGGACTCGACTGTCTGACTTGACGCAGTATAATTTTTGAAACTGACATCAGTTTTTCCACACTTAATTTTTAAAGCGTCAAGTTCTTTAGTTACAGTAGCAAGTTGTCTCTTAACATAATCATAATTTTCACACTTGTTGCTATACTCTTCCTGAAGTTTCCTAAAGTCCTTGGTTTTTGCTTCTAATTTAGCCTTCAGGGGTTTCTGTCCTTTCCTGAGTTGATATCCTTCATATCTCAGGTCCTCAACTTCTCTTTTAAATAAATCAATTTGTTCCCGAAGAAATTTAATCGTGGCTTCACAAGCTGGAGTACATGTAACTTCAGTGACCGGAATGTTTTCAGAACTCATTATGTTTCTACACTTCAAAGCATCAAGTTCTTGAATTACATCAGCAAGACTAAGATGATTGAGATCTTTTGTCTTTTGATGATAGCCACATTCATATCCCACAATTTTGGAAGTAAATTCAATAGCTTTTTGTTTATCTCAGATTTGGACAAGAAGATCTCAACTATATGCATCTCAGTAGTAAGTGTAGTAAATCACTGCAACTGAGTTTCGAGGATTTTTCCAGGGATATAATCGAAAATGTTGAAATTTTGTCTTAACATATCTTGACGACTCTCTTTCATGTTTTCAACTCCCTCGTAGACCTTAAAATCAATTAAAAAGCACAACTAAAAACCAAAATCAAACTTAAAAGTCAAACCCTTTGATTATAAACCTCAAAAGTCAACCTTAAAAGTCAAATTTAAAAAGTTAAACTCAAAAGTCAAACTTGAAAAGTCAAACTTAAAAGTCAAACCAACAAGTTAAATTTGAAAATTTAAGTTAAACGGAAAAGTTAAAGTTTAAAGTCAAAGGTCAAAATTGGAAAACAAAGTCAAAATTTAAGGTCAAAAGTTAAAAAATAAAAGTCAAAAATTAAAATATAATTTTATTTATTAATTTTAATTTAATTTATTTATTATTATTATTTTTTAATTTTTTATTTTGGATGAAAAAAGAATTTAAAATTAAAAGGAATTGAATTTTGGGGTTAAAAGTGCCAATTTTCGAAATTTAGATGTGAAAATGAGAGGTTTTGAACGAAAAACGGAAGGAAAGAAGCATGTGGCAATGTAGATCAACTGGTAAGGCGTTGGTCTTCTATGCGGGAGACCCGGGTGCGAATCCCAGCACCCCCCAAAATCGCTTCGCACCGGTTTTTTTTATTGAAACGCTGTTGCGAGCTTATGCTTAGCCGGCCACTGAGCCGAGCCGCAAATTCCGAGCCGTATACTCCCAACTGTGGCCGCAAACTCCGAGGCCCTGAACTCCTCAGACCGCAAACACCGGCCGCAATCCTCCAGCGACCGTGAACAGTTTCCGGCCGTGAACTCCGAAACTCTAGCCGCCGGCCGTAAACTCCGATCAAAAACACCGATTTTTCGACTTTGAAGCTCCAAAACTCGATCAAAAACCCTTTTTATGAAAAACACAAAGAACAAACCCCCCCTTATTTTTCAGAGATCTATCCAAAAAACGCAAGAATATTTCGAAAATAAGATCAAATAATGCTCCAAATCTGACAAAATTGACTGATACAACTTGGCTCTGATACTAATTGTAAGTCCCTAATTTGCCTGTGTATCAATCAGATCCGTTTGATGGTGCGGAATCCCAATCAAACGGATGATGTCAGATCAAATAGAAGAGAAGGAGAAGAAAGATATGTCGAATCTTGAATGTATTGATGATATGAATTAAGTTCCTTACACAAGATTCACACACAATAACACACACTAAAGTTCCTCTTTGGCTGTAAACTCTCTTCTCTCGTTCATCAATCATACTCCTCACCCTAACACCTATATTTATACAAGGGGAACATGGGCTTGGTGGACATGGGCCGTAAATGGGTTTACGGCCATAAAATCAACCGTAAACATGACCGTAAACTCCAAAAATATTATAGAAAAATACATTTGCCTAGAAAAGCAAAGTATAAACCATATTTTGACCCAACAATTTCCCAGTTTGCATTTATTCCAGGGAGCTGATTTATACACAACAATTTTATCCATACACAATAAATTATGCTTTAAGATCTTGTATTGTATAACTCTGTAATACATAAATTTTTGTGTATGGAGAAAATGTGTTGTGTACCAGTTAGTTCCCTTTATTCTATAAATGTTATGTATGAATTGACACACAACTTAACTTAATATGAAAAAGAGTGATATTACCCTTTCTTTTTGGGGGCATAATCTGTAAATTTTGTATTAGATGTGGACTATTTTGCAAATTTTCAAACATATAGACCGTTTATGTGGAAAAATATGCACATGGACCTTTTTTTGTAAACGACAAGGACAATTTTTGTAACTTTTTCTACATAGGGACCAAACCTATGAACATACAAAAGTCTTAAAAACATTGATAATTTCTATAAAAAAATATGCATATGGATCTTTTTGGTAAATTATAGGGTCCATTTTCGTAATTAATTTTCTATGTAGGTACCAAGCATCACTTTTATAATATTGTTGGATCTATTTGCTCAAGAATTATTATTAAATGATATTGCTAATAACATATGATCATATAGGGTCACACATTTATCAAGTTGACACATTTTAAATATTTATTATTAATATGATTATTAATAAATTAAATCAACTATTGTATTTAATTAGAGAATAATTATTGTTTGATGAAAGTAATAATAAAAGAAGAAGAAATTAGTTATTATATCATATTATATGATTAATAAGTCATGTATAAATATTTTGGACATTTTAGTTAACCATGGACTAACTAGTTAGTTACCTTTATCATTAAAGTAACTAGCAAAAGTTTTGTCTTCTTCTTCCTTTATCCAATGGACTAAAATTGTTTAGAAACATTGGGGGCTACTTGTAGCATCCCTTCCTCTCATGATTCTAATGTCTAGTTATTACTTTATATTATTAAATTATGTAGCTTTTGACTTGAATGAGACAATATAAAGACAAGTGGTTCATGCAAAAATACATGTCTTTTTCTCTCTTTGTTTTATCTCACTAAAACTATAAGCACCCTTCACTCTCTTCACCTCTTGTTCTTTTAAAGCTAGTTGCAAGACATGGGTGTTCATAAGTATTTCTCCTTTAATGTTTATTTGAGATAATCACTTAAAGCTTTAAGAAAACACTTTATACAAGATGAGAACTAGCATTCCAAGTGTCTTACTCCTGATGGTGGATACATAGTAGAGAAACTCTATTATTGATTTTTTGCTATCTACATTAATTACTCAACTCCAAGTGGGATCAAAGGCTTCAAATATTATCTCTTAAACATCTTATGGTTGTTATTATCTTTATAGTTTATGTATTTGGATCATCTTGGTGTTTTTTTAATGATAAAAGATAAACTAGTTATTTTTAAAGTCTTTCGTTTGACTTTATTAAAATTGTTTTATAAAAAAGATGTCATTTTTAGTTTTAAAAACCCATCAAATATGTTATTAGGAAGGGGAATTTATGTAATTATTTTAAACATATGCATAATTCCTATAAATATAATTTACATATGGACCTATTTTGTAAATTATATGGACCATTCTTGTAATTTATTTTCTTTGTAGAGACCAAACATGTCAAACCTACAAACTGGTTGATATATAAAAGGTAAAGGGGTGGAAAATCTTGGTGTTTGAATTTAAGCGGATAAAATTGATATTTTCTAAAATATAGGGTGGAAAGTGGCATTCGACAAAGTAAGGGGGTGGAAAGTATGAATGTACGCAAATCTAGGGGACCGAATTTGCCAACATAAATAAGTTATGTAGCCAAAGTAAGAAAGTTTTATGGCCAAAGTTTAAGTTTAAGTTTATTTGTGGCCAAATTCTAAAATAGCAAACTTTTGTGCCCAAAATCTAAAATCCTAAAACTATATTTTATTGCCAAAGTCCAAAATTAAAAACTTTTATGACCTAAGAGCATCTTTGATGAGGAGTTATTTTAGAGCTTTTTTCTTTCCAGTTATTCATTACTTATTTTATTTAATACCATTGTAATGGATTGTTTTTTTGTGTATTTATATCACCACTCAATATATATTGAGTGTTCATATAGTATAAAGCTTTAAACATCTAACCTTTCTACTTTTAATATATTTTATTTTTACCCGTTAATTATATTCTAGTTTTTAAATATTTTTCATTTATTTAACAACTTAATTATTTTTATCATTTTTTTTTTCATTTAAGAAATGTTTATGTATTAAATTCTAATGATAATCTTAATTTAGAATATTTCATGTTAAAGTATAATATGTTTAAAGCTGACTAATTAAATGATGACGTTTTATGAACATTTTTGATAATTGAGGATCAATTAATTAAATGAATAAAAAAAAACTAATGAAAAAGCTTAACCATTAAAGGGATCATTTAACTAGAGGTCAAAAGTATTAAAATAATGAGATGGAAAAAAATATTAATTGATAGGGTAGGTTTACTGTTCAAGATGCTCTAAGTCCAACACTACAAAACTATATTGTTCATAAACAAATTCTTTTAATATATAATAATGTTTGGCAAAAAGAAAAACATAAACTTAATTATATATAATATTAGAATCCGTAAGGCTTATGAACAATAACCTTATGGAGCCAACTAAAATTTTGAAGCCGGCTTCAATCATCACTTTGCATCTTTGTGAAATTGGGCCTCCCCCGATCGTTGTTAACCTTTCTAGACCTTCCTGCTTCTGATTTATACACGTCGCCCATACTAGTACTGCTGCTATTTCACTCATCTCTCACTGTTAACGACTATCTTCAGAAACCCTTTCTCATCTTCACTGCCTTCAACTAGCACCATGAAACCTAGATTTTAGCTTGTGTTTAAGTTTTTGGCACCATCGCCTGTAGATGTTTTTATGTTTGAAAATCATATATTTTCAGATGGTGTTTGTTGAATATGCTCCGCTTGGGGTGGAAGATGTAACTCGAACCGTCATCAGTTACCATATTTCTTGATGTTGCCAAGACTTTGCCATCATCCCCCAATTTCACTGCCAAAAGTCATCATCAATTACGATAGTTTTTCCTATTTTTTTTATTTTGTTGATTCATCTTTCTGTCAAATTAGGCTTTTATTTTTCAAATTTTTGGTTCAATCGACAGTTTAGGGTGGATGGTCTAGCACCAGTTTTGCTGTCGGAACCATCAATACTCAAATATGACTATGTTATTGTTTGGCTTTTTGTTGTCGGGACATATGAAGAGTCAACTTGTGATAAAAGCCTTATCTCCTGTATATTGTTAGAAGAGGCATTTTTTTGTGAACCGTTTACCCGACTCTTTGTGTGTATGATTCTTTTTCAAATACTCTGCTTCATTAGGTGAATAGGTAATAAAATAAATCAGTTCACCTGATTCTTATGTAATTAGAATGTTAATAGGTCATTTTTATATTTCATCTTTGTTTCTTATGCCTTGGATGGTTGGTATATGTAACATCCATAAAATTCATGAAAAAAATAAACTTTTAAAACCAATCCACAAATCATCATTGTTTAGAAAATTAGTTTTCAAAACATGTTTAATATCAGAGTTTTCTCAAAATCATAAAACAAAACACGAGGAGGTGCAAGATCAAGCATTTGTCTTCCCACGATCATCTGAGGTTTCTGAAACATAACCCAAAACTGTAACCCGAAGCTTAGTGAGTTCCCTAAAAATAGCAACACATTAGATAATCATAATAACAACAATAAACAACATTCATATAAGCCTTCAGTCTGAATAAAATGCCCCACCGACCTACAGTCTACCTGGTACGCCAACAAAACCTTCAACATGACTAGTACGCCACACTAGGCCTTCAACCTATCTGGACCATTTTCCGGGCCTTCGTCCTCACTGGTACGCCCTACTGGCCTTCAGTCTATCCGGGCCGCCTTGGGTCTATTGGCCTTCAGCACAAACTAGGACTGCCTCAACCTTCGGTCTATCTGGGCCGCCTTAGGTCTGTTGGCCTTCACTAAGCATAACATCATCCTATCTACCAGAATGCATATCTAACATATCATTACAAGACTCAATCATACGATAAACTAGGATAACAATCCAAAAGGTTGGCCTTGGTTCCTTCGACCCGTAAGTATAGTGACAAAAACTCACCTCGCACGCTGAACATAACTGATAAGGTCTGAATCCGAGTCTTAGCTCTCTAACCGATACCTAATTCCATCAAATGACCTGTTCCATCAAAATCCCAAAATACCCAAAATACCTTCAAGGTCAAAATTGGTCAAACCCACTAAATCAAATGAGTCTACCCGACCGAGTCAACTCAACAAAGCTGACCTATGCGAGTACGTTGGGCGTACCCCAGAGGAACACTTAGCGTACACGAAGCCTCGCATTGACCACCATCGGGGTTGTTGATCGAGTACGCGGGGTGTACTCTCACTTATGCGAGGTGTAACCTCGCAAACCCTAAATCTTCATTAAGTTCTTAATGGTTAAGCACTCCAGCCTATTTTCCAAATCCACGATTAAAACACACCCTAGAGTCATAAAGTTTCCAACTTTATGACTTTACAAGCATAATAAGAGCTTAACACAAGGTCTTAATCAATTATTACCTCCTACAAGATGCATGGAGCAAAACTAACCAAAAGGACTTCATTTTTATGGCTAAGGACCATTCCTAAAGTCTGAAAGGACAACTCAAACATCCAGAACATGCCATGCTTAAGATGATACTTTTGGGACTAAAAAGATGACATAAAAACACCCAAAATGAGATCTAGCAAACAAGTCATCAAGGTATGAACTTTATACCTTGAGATGATAGAGAGATGAGCAAAACTTCCAGATCCAAGACTTGCTTCAAGTTTCCAAGCTTTCACACCACCTTGTTCTTCTTCTTCTTATGGAGCACTCACAAAATCACATTCAAGCTTCCAAGGGCTCAAGAGAGGCTAGGGTTTCAAGGGAAATCGACTTCTTCTAATCAAGGATGAAAATGACGGAAGGAATGAGACTTAAGGATGTTTAAATACTTGTCAAACCCTAAAAGTTAGGGTTTCAACTTTTAGGAAGTACGCCCAACGTACCAAGATGTACACCCAACATACTAGGGCACGACCTAGTACACTTAGCGTACACCTTGTACGCATGGCGTATTCCAAAGCCATAATTACCATATTGCCATTAAGGCCCTTATGCTTATAACTCTTGAAGTTTAATACCAATTGCAATACAATTCTCCCCCACTTGATTTAGACTTCGTCCTCAAAGTCTGTTGCAGTGAACAACTCACGATAATGCTCTCGCATCTCTGCCTCTGGCTCCAAGGTCTACTCAGAGCCCCTCGGTGCTGCCATCACACCTTCACCAAAGGTATCTCCTTGCTGTGCAAAACCTTCATCTTCCACTCTATGATAGCCACCAGCCTCTCAACATAGTTCAGGTGCTCGACGACCTGAATATCATCCAAGGAAACCACTGCATCGTCATCCAATATGCACTTTCGTAGCTGTGAAGCATGGAAAGTGCTGTGAATCTGACTGAGCTCCTCAGGAAGGTCCAATCTGTAAGCAATCTTGCCAACCTTGGAAATCACCCAAAAAGGCCCAATAAACTGGGGACCCAAATTCCCTCTCTTCTTGAAGTGTATCACACCTTTCTAAGGCAAGACCTTCAGTAATACCATATCACTGACCTGAAACTCCAACTCGGATCGGCGCCGATCAACATATCTCTTCTGCCGACTCTGAGCGGTCTGTAGTCTCTGTCGGATCTGCTAAATAAGCTCTGTGGATTGATGGACCACTTCGGTACGCCCTATAACCCAGTTACCATCCTCACCCCAACAAATTGGGGTACTACATCTCCGCCCATACATGAGCTCGAAGGGCGGAGCACCAATGCTGGAGTGTTAACTGTTGTTGTAGGAAAACTCCACAAGAGGCAGGTAGGAGTCCCAACTCCCACCAAAATCGATAACACATGCCCGTAACGTATCCTCAAGGGTTTGTATCGTCTGTTCACTCTGGTCGTCGGTTTACGGATGATAAGCAATGCTGAGGTGCAACCTCGTGCCCAATTCCTCATGGAACTTTGCCAAAAACAGGAGGTGAACCGAACATCATGGTCTGAAACAATGGAGAACGAAACCCCAGAAAGTGGGAACTCTTGGTCAATCGATCCACGATGACCCATATAGCAGCAAAACCCTTTGTCATCTTGCGGCCTATGATGCAAAACCCTTTGGTGATAAAATCCATATAAACATGCTCCCATTTCCACATGGGAACCACTAGAGGCTGCAACATACCATGCGGCGTATGATGCTACACCTTGACCATCCTGTAGGTCATGAGTGTCTCCACATACCAAGCTATCTATCTCTCTCTCTCTTCATAAACGGCCACCAGTAGCTCAATCTCAAATCCCGACACATCTTGGTGGCCCCCAGGTGAATAAAAAATCAAGACTTATGAGCATCCTCTAACACAATCTGTCTGAACCCACCAAACATCGAAACCCATACATGATCACATGGGGTCAACAAACCACGACTATCTGAGACAAATCTAACAATCTCACCCCTGATCCTCACTTTCTTCCAATTCTTATCATAACTCGAATTTTTTACATCAAGTAAAGCCTAAACCGTAACCAAGTACAAGTGAAACTGCATTGCAATTCTTGTTGCATTTTATCATCTATAGCCTTAGGGCTTGTTTAAAGAATTAACAAAGAGGTATAGATTGAAAACTTATGCTAAATTGGAGTGTTATAAATGTCCATAAGTTAAAAGTTAGGGGTTTAAACTCACAATTAGCCCACCATAGGGCCGTAAACACATAAGGCCCAAGCCTTTTAAGGCCGTAAACACCCCTATATATATGTGGTTTGGATGAGAACTCTTTCATTTCACTCATTTTCATCCACAAACACCTCCAAAACACTCTCAACTATCACCTGTGAACAGCTCCTTTTCCTCTCAATCTTCAAGTGTTTACGCCCACATTCCTTCAAATCTTCATGTTCCATACCATGAACATTCATACCCATATTCATATCTTCAAAAAAATCTTCAAATCTTCATAATTCTCAAGATCCAACCGTGAACTCACTTACCTCCAACCGTAAACCTATTTTATCCAACCGTAAAACCTTTTGCAACATTCCAAATAATTCCTATTTAATTTGTAAGCATTCTTTACAAAATTAAATAATTATTTAACCCTTTTATTTAAATTAATATTATTATTAATTTAAATACGAAATCGAATATAATTATTTTAGGATAATGTTATTCGCTCGTACGACAACCCAAGGACCGTTCCTACAGCTCATTAAATCCCAACGCAAACGCACATTAGAGGTAAGTCCATACCCCCATATTTTTCCAGGCTTTTTTAATGTTTTAGGGGGGGGGGGGGAATACAAGTGAAACACAAGTAATCTTGTGTTTGAAAATATAATTTTATTTATTATATTTCTTACCGTTAACATGCATTTGAACGTGAAACTTACTAAACACGACAAACTTTGTTACTACTAGACATACGAACAAATTACAAAACATGTGAACACACAACTATTTTGCAACACACATATTTTAACACAAAAAAAAGCTTATAAACTATTATAAGTATAGTTTATGGAACGGTCAAATTACTTTTACAAAGATACATGTTATTTACAGAAAAGGATTTTCATGGTATTATTCGTGAATTGTTGAGGGAATCAATTTGTGAGACACGTCTTCGAGTGCTTACCTAAGTACCAAGGGAATTCTAACCTTATGAACCAGAGTCTCCTGGAGGGAGATCGTGAGTTTGTGTATAGATCTATACGGGACTGACAATCCCGCACCCTGACTATTAGCTATAGTCGTTCTGGCTGACAAACGTCATTAACATTTACGACGTCCGAAGTACGTCGTAGGGTTTAACGTCCATCAGTATGGTTATAAGAACTCACATGGATAAAACAACAACTCATTCACGTAATAATAAACTTAACTAACAGTCTCCATGGTTTATAATTATGTGATTACTTAGCAAATACACAAGATTGATATGAAATTAAGATCTGACATGCAGTGGGATGTGTGACTTCTGCCTTATTTCCAGTTCCTTGTTTGCTTGTGGGCTTAGGGCAGAATCACCCAATCGACTGTCTGTTCGATCTAGATTTCTATAACTCGTATATACGAAGTGATCAAAAGAGGACATCACTTCCAGTTTACAGAACAAACATGTTTGCGGCTAGTTTTATTTAATAATTAAGCTACACTTTAACAACTTACGTATGGGATAATACTTGTACTTTTCAGCTATGGAACATTTAAGACAACAACTCACTTTTATGGAAAATATAGGTTTTTCCAGGACAAACATCAATATTTTACGAGCAAATGGTTTACCATTCAAGTAACGACTAATCATTTTTTAATTCTATAATTCCTTAGTTTATACATCTAGGTTATGTATGAAGAATATTCAATAGGCAGTAGAATGTGTGGTTTCCGCTTTACTTCTTGTTACTTGTTTGGTTGTGGGCTTAGGGCAGATCCACACAATCAACTGTCCATTCGATTTTGGTTTATATATAACTAGTATAAACCAAGTGGTCATAGAAGGAAATGGTATTATCATATTTCATATTAAGAAAATACAGGATTTTCTGAAGGAACACTTTCAACATATTTTAAAGGACTAATACAGTTAACTCTGTAAGTACCTAGTGAATACGTCAGGGTTATATACATCAGGATCCGACAGACAGTGGGATGTGTGGCCTCCGCATCATTTCCTATTCCTTGTTTGGCCATGGGCTTGGGGCAGAACCACCCAATCGACTGTCTGTTCGATCTGAATTGTATATGACCTGTATACACTAAGTACTCGGAGAATGAACTAGTACGAGTCATTTTACTTATCATTTATTACATCAGATAATATAGGATTTTCTGGAGAAACACATCATGGTTTACAAAGAACAAAGAACCTATTTTCCAAAACAAAATGCTTATGAACTCACAAAATTTAATGTTGACACTCTTTCAAAACCACTTGTATTCTCAGGACACTAGTAGACAAGTACGCGCACAAGTTTCTAGAAGATGGAGCATAGTAGCTTAAAGTCTTTACTTTGTTATTTACTTTTGAGGTCAATCATTTATGATTCTAATACAATGTAAACATTTTAATATCAATACAATGGTTGTTGTTTCTTTGATTGCTATTATACAATTCTTGTGATACTTAAACATGATGTCCTCTACCCCCGAACGTTTCCGCCGTTCCGGTTTGGGAGTATAACAACTCTCTTCCTAAACACCCTCGGCTTGTGCCTCTCTGATCAATCCCAAAAGCGGGGAATCCACTGATATCCTCATATACGACACCCTATCTGAAGACCCAACCGACTTGCACCACAAAGCATCCGCCACAACATTCGCTTTACCCGGATGGTAAAGTATCTCACAGTCATAATCCTTGACTACATCCAGCCACCTGCGTTGCTTCATGTTCAGGTTCGGCTAATCCATAATATGCCTCAGACTCTTGTGATCCGTGTGGATAGTACAACATACCCCATAAAGATAGTGTCTCCAAATCTTAAAGGAAAGAACCACAACCCCCAGCTCAAGATCATGAGTGTGATATCGCGTCTCGTGCGACTTCAGTTGTCGCGAAGCATAAGCAATCACTCATCCTCTCTACGTGAAGACCGCCCCCAAACCGGTGATGGATGCATCACAAAATATTTCAAAGTCCTCAATTCCCTTCGGGAGGGTCAATACTGGGGCCTCACATAACCTCTACTGAAGGGTCTTAAATGCCGACTGCTGCTCAGGAAACTCCTGACATTCGAGGGAGATTTCAGAACCTCCCATTGCATCACGACCTGAATCTTGACCAGATAGACCAAAATCCCTTGCTGGTTAATGAGGTGACCAAGGAACTGGACCTCTCGTAACCAGATTTCGCATTTCGAGAACTTGGCATAGAGTCGTTCTCATCGTAGAACTCCCATAATCTCGCGAAGATGCCCCTCATGCTATTCTCTAGTCTTGAAAAACACCAAGATATCATTGATAAACACAATAACTGGGTGATCAAGCATCAACCTGCATACCCGATTCATCAAATCTATAAACACCGCAGGCGCATCAGTGAGCCCAAATGGCATCACCTTAAAGTCGTAGTACCCATAACGAGTCTGGAATACGGTCTTCTCCATGTCCACCTCCCTCACTCTCACCTGGTGATACCCAGACCTCAAATCTATCTTGGAGAACCAAGATGCACCCTGAAACTGATCGAAGAGGTCATCAATCCACAGGAGGGAATACAGGTTCTTCACCGTTAACTTGTTCAACCCCCAGTAATTAATCATATTCAGTGTGAACCATCCTTCTTCTTGATGAACAATATCGGCACACCCTACGGAGAACTGCTCGGTCTGATGAACTACATGCCCAACAATTCCTGCAGCTGAGATGACAATTTGTGCATCTCAGGCGGTGCCAAACGGTATGACACCTTGGAAATCGGGGTTGCACTTGGCACAAGGTCAATCTTGAACTCACCTGCCTCTCGGCAGGCACTTCGGGTAACTCCTTTGGATACACATCTGCAAACTCCCTGATAACCGGGACCTCTAAAACTAAAATATCATCTCCAACATGCATATCCACCACATAAGCCAAGTAGCCCGCACACCCAAACCTGGTCGCGGAACAAAACCGTGAACCCATCCTTGTGCCCTCTCCATAGATAACCGGCTCTCCCCTACTTGGGGTTCGAACTACCAATCGCTGACCCTCCAAACTAATTATAGCACAAAACTGACTCATCGAATCCATGCCTAAAATCAGGAAAACATACCCCATGGGAATAGGAATCAAATCGATCGGGTAAGGCACCCCAAAGATCTCTAATACGCAACCCTGATACATTGATTACACATAAAGCCTGTGTTCTTTGTCGATAGAAACCCGCAATGGACACTCTAACTCCCCAATAGGCATATCAAACTCTCTACTAAATGAACGAGATACAAAGGAAAAACTCGCACCCAAGTCAAACAACACAAGAGCAGGCAAAGACTTCATTTAGAACGTACCTAACAGAGGTACATATATAAGCATAACACAAAACATAATCAACAAGATAATGAATAGAAAAATACCAGTCAACACATCTAGAGATGCTCTGGCCTCCTTGGCAATGAGCTGAAAAGCACGAACTCAAGCCCTCGGGAGCTCTGCCTTCCCCTAGAACCCATCTATGATCCTCAAAGTAGCTGGCGCCGGGGCCTACGCTGGCTTGGCGGTGAGAAATGGATAGTTGGCTTTCACACGGCCAACCTGATCACAATGATAGCAAATCCTGATACTCAAAGCTAGGGCTAGCTGATGGCAATCCATCGCATAATGCCCCTCCTTGTTATATTTTTGGCACCCACCTGTTGATCGACAAGTCCTGTCATGAAACTTACCACATTTCGCACAAGTGTGGCCTCTCTGACCCCCAGATCAGAATCATTGGCCTTGAAGGGCTTCGGTGTTGGTTGCGACTGCGTCGTGGCCGATCTCTACTCTCTCGTCTATAGCTCTATCTCAATCTCACGCCGCATGCCAGCCTCCTGCATCTCCAACAAAGAATTATATCGCTAGGTGGAAACAAACTGCCTGATATCCATCTTTAGCATGCTCAAGTAATGGGTCATCAGAGCCTGCCCTGAATCAAACTAAGGGTAGAACATGCCCCTCTTAGTAAACATCATGGTTAACTCCATCACCACTCAGTCCCCTGCCTCAGGTCCAAAAAGTCTTGGGCCCATCACTCGCGCTCCACCCACGACACATATCTAGTACGGAACATCTCCGAGAACTGCTCCTAAGATACATCAGCTCTCTGCTCAGCAGAAGACTATCCTCTAACAAGTCTCCACCAATCCTTCTCTCCGGACCTCAAGAGGTTTAGAGCGCACCTTCCGGTCATCTGGGAAAGAGCAGGTGAAAAAGCATCCCTCAACATCAGATAGCCATCTCATGGCTATGATCGTCTCTTGAACTCCATCAAAAGCCGGGGGATTTGTATTTTCTAAGTCCCGATATTGAAAAACTCTCCCAGCACCAACGCTAGCAGCCACGACGGCTACGGTGGCAGTAGCAGCAACAGCCTCTTTATACAAAGCAGCATATCTGTCATCAAAGAACTCCATCATCGCGGCCTTGATAGACCCAAAACTTCCGGTATCTGACCCTGAAAGATAGCCACAACCTCCTTATGAAGGATCTCCCTGATGTTGTCCACAAACACAGCTGGTTCACCCTGACTGCCAACTCCTGATCCCAATCCAGATCCAGTCTCGAATCGTCTCATCGTCACCATATTGAAAATATACCAAGGAGATATCAGATAACACACATATCATTACAGGGGAACCAACTTCCCCACAAATCCCTTGGGGCTGTGACTTACTTGCTACACGTACAGGTCCTGTTCTTTCAGTAGTATGGGCCCATAGTACCTTGCACACCTACTCGTATTTGTCTCGAGGATCATCACAACAACCGTGACAAGACATAATAGCATGCTCACACACGAAATCCTCACACCCTACAGGAAGGCGACACATCTCGAATCTGGCCAGCTTACCCTACACAACCCATCCTACCACTAACTGCCACACGACCCTCCATTGAAGCCATATCATGATCAGATGAATACAATCACATGCCACATATTTTAAACAATCTTAGGCTAAAAGATTCAATCCCATAATGGTTGGACTCGGACAAGAGCTTCATAACATGATCAAATCCCTTATCCTCATTTCATTTAAACCATGTAGCATGTGACTTAGCTTATCCATTCAATAGCTAGTTCACACGTGAAAGAGTCACACAACAATTAGTTAAGGATTCTATAAGAGATAAGGCATCATATATCAGACAATTCTATCATACAGTTCCTAAAGATCCCTATCCTAACACTAGCATGTTGTTCTAACATATAAAAACATAATCTCAAATAACTGTGCGATAATTTGGGGTATACTTACTAGCTCCGAATGATCGTACATGTCACATCCTCCTTTATTATTTTGAAAACTATTTGATAATTGTTTAAAAAATATTTTTTTCTTAGTTTGATATAGGATTCACACGAATGTTTCATCCAATTCACTCAAACGAAGGCTCTGATACCAAATTGTAACATCCATAAAACTCATGAAAAATTTAAACTTTTAAAACCAATCCACGAATCATCATTGTTTACAAAATTAGTTTTCAAAACATGTTTAATATTAGAGTTTTCCCAAAATCATAAAAAAACACGAGGAGGTTCACGATCACACCTTTACCTTACCGAGATCATTTGAGGTACCTGAAACATAACCCAAAACTGTAAGCTCAAAGCTTAGTGACTTCCCCTAAAATAACAACACATCACATAATCATAATAATAACAGTAAACATCATCCGTGAAGACCCTTAAGTCTGACTGGAATGCCCCACCGACCTACAGTCTACCTGGTACGCTCACAAAATCTTCAACATGACTGGCACGCCTCACCGGGCCTTCAACTTATCTGGACCATGCTCTGGGCCTTCGACATGACTGGTACGCCTTACTGGCCTTCATTCTATCCGGGCCACCCTGGTTCTATTGGCCTTCAGCACAAAGCCGGACCGCCTCAACCCAACCACACATACACCGTGTCGACACACATATATATGACAGACATGCATACTAATAACCAGCCAATAACAAATAGACAAATCTTACATATCACTAAGCATAGCATCATCATATCTACCAGGATACAAATCTAACACATCACAAAACAAAGTGCTGACATTGGTGCCTTCGACCCATAAGTACAGTGAGGAAAACTTACATCGCAAGCTGAACCTAACTGATAAGGTCCGACTTCGAGTCTCAGCTTTCGAGTCGATACCTAATTCCATCAAATGACCAATTCCATCAAAATCCCAAAATACCAAAAGTACCCTCAAGGTTAAACTTAGTCAAAGTTAAAGTCCAATGGTCAAACCCACTAAGCCATATGAGTTAACCCGTTCGAGTGAACTCAACCGAGTCACTCAGCTAACTCGTGCGAGTACAGGGGGCGTACCCCGGAGGTATGTTTAGCGTACGCGAAGCCTCGCATTGACCACCATTGGGGTGGTTGACCGAGTACATGGGCGTACTCCACTTACGCGGGGTGTAACCTCGCAAACACCAAAATCTTTCATTAAGTGCTTAATGGGTTAAGTACTCAAGCCTGTTTTCCAGATCCACGTCTAAAACACACCATGGAGTCATAAAGTTTCCAACTTTATGACTTTACATGCCTAATAAGAGCTTAACATAAGGTTTTAATCCATTAAGACCTCTTACGAGATGCATGGAGAAAAACTAACTAAAAGGACTTCATTTTTATGGCTAAGGACCCTTGTTCAGGTCTGAAAGGACAACTCAAATGTCCAGAACATGCCATGCTCAAGATGATTTTTTTGGGACCAGAAAGATGACATAAAAACATCCAAAATGAGATCTAGCAAAAAGGTCATCAATGTATGAACTTTATACCTTGAGATGATGGAGAGAGGAGCAAGAATTCCAAATCCAAGCCTTGCTTCAAGCTTCAAGCTTCCAAGCTTTAACACCACCTTCTTCTTCTTCTTACGAAGAACTCATAAACACACACTCAACCTTACAAGGGCTCAAGAAAGGATAAGGTTTCAAGGGAAATCGACTTTTGCTAGTGAACGCTGAAAATGAGGGAAGGAATGAGATTTAAGGATGTTTAAATACTTGCCAAACCCAACAATTGGGGTTCCCACTTTTAGGAAGTACACCGAGCATACCAAGATGTACGCCCAACATACACCTCGTAAGCATGGCATACTCCAAAGCCATAATTACCATATTCCCATTTAGGCCCTTATGCTTATAACTCTTGAAATTTAAGACGAATTGTAATACAATTAAATTAAAGGACTGGAAAATAGGATTTCATTGACATCAGGATGTTGCATTATATGTCACACCCCCAGTCAGCGGCGGAAACACCGAGCGGAAAGACAACATCATGGATCATAATCATTTCCATACATAGAGTAGTACAACAACATAACATAATGTATAAACTTTTATTATTGAAAAAGGGTAATTACATCATCTTTAATCTAGGGGTACATGATAATCTGAAATATTGAGTATGCCTTAAGAATTAGACAACTATGAAAATACGACAAGATGATAGATAAACTGTAATTCCATGATTATTTTGTTGTGTATGATTTCTAGCTTCTTAGTTTCTTGAGAATACTTGCATTTCGAGAGAGCATCAACACAATGTTGGTGGGTTCATAGGTTTGACTCAATGTACTTTGAAACAACAACTATGTTTTTACTGTATATAAGTTCTTTCCCCAATATATATATATATATATATATATATATATATATATATATATATATATATATATATATATATATATAAAGTGAGAATGCTGACATGAGTAACGATAAATCCTGTGAAAAACACGATCGCCTGCCAGTGGAAGGTTTATATATACACACACACACACCAAAAAGTATGTTTTGACTATATATAATTGCTTTCCCGACTATATATAAATGCACTTTAAAACCAAAAAGTGCGTATATAAATGGCTTCCCAACTTATAAATAAATACACTTTTTAAATCAAATATGTTTTGACTGTATATAATTGCCTTCCTAGCTTAAATATAAATGTAGTTTTTAAACCAAAAAGTATGTTCTTACTATACATATAAATGGATTTCCCTATCTTATATATAAATGCATTTAGAATGCTCTCAACGTTACAATGAGTTCTTATAACCGATCTACCGACCAGTTGTTTCCCATCCTGACACTTGATCAGACATCATAAAGTTTAAACAATTATCACCAATTGTGACTCTTCCATCAAGGTTGTAGCTGATGAGTTTCGAGCCTATCAAAGATCAACCATTGAGCAACGGAAAAAACGGACAATTGTGGTCTAAGAATCAAAACATCTAGATCTAACTCAACTATCCATGCAACTTATAGAAGACAATAAAATAGAATCATACATTTGCTTTCTTCGTAGGCTTCTTCTTTTGACGCGGCAGTTAAATGGACTAAAGAACCCAACGTATAGTTCCTCTTCTGAAACCGCACCCAAGACACAAGATAAAAGTATATCTAAGTAAATCTCAAACTGCAAGCTTCAAAAAGAAACAAAAAATCGATTCTGCGGCCGACCACAACGTGGTAAAGAATCTGCCACAACATGGGAAGTGCACTTTGAGATTCTTTAGGGTTTTTGAGGATTCCAAACTTTTGAGACTAAGAGGTATTTTTCACAAGTACCAAAAACGGATTTGTAGTCCTCTATTTTAGAGAGGTGATTTGAAATCCTAGAGATAATTACCAAACATAATTATTATTATCTATGTAATTCAAATCATTCAGGAATATGTCATATTCCTTTATTTACTATTAATTAATTAGGAAAATATGTTCCTAAAAGAAATATATTTTTAGATCAACTTTATTTTGTTCTTGCGTGTATCCCAAAAGGACATTACTATTTATAGTAATATTATAGGGTTTATTATGACTATGTGTGCTACTCTCCATTAGTAGGTAGCAACCATAGGTGAGGTTTCATCCTTTATAGATCTATACATAGTTCTCCCTCTCAATTAAGATTTAATGGTTATCGGTCAATGACCTTGCTAAGAATTGCACTTAGGTAATGAAATGTCTCATGTAAGCCACTGAGTGTGTATGGTTCTAAGCGTTTGTGTACCCTAACTTTAAATGTCAAAGTTATTAGGAAAACGTTTGTTAGTGTATACCATTGATATGTTTTATAACCAACTTATAAACTCAAGTTACAAGGGATATGTTTGACAACATATAATTACCATATATGTAATGAAATCAGTGTTTTGTATCAAAGTTTCGATAGCGTAACTATTGTATATGTTTTTGACAGAGTATTGACGGTTCATAACTATTGTACAAGTTATGTATCAGTTTAAATAAACATAGTTTATGTAACGAATAAATAGTAGTTTAAATTTATATAAACAATAAATAGTTGTTTATATAAAAATTTATATAAATAATAAATATTAATTTTATGCATGTGCTCCCCATAAAACTATAAAAAGTTTTTCAAAATAGGGTCGTGAAACTCGCTTTCGAAACATGCTTTAAAAATCATGTTTTCTTTTTTTTTTGAAATCGCTGGATCACATTGGAAAATAAATCGGAGAACGCTTCATCTGTGAAAACGGTCGGAAAATGGCTCAAGAACTGCTCGAATCAGATCTGGAAAATGGCCGTAAAATAACTGGGAAATGGTTGGAAAAATCACCGACGGTGGTCGTCAGCAGTGGCGCTACAATAGCCATCGGTCGTTGGCGATGGTAGCAATGACTGTTGGAGGTCATCGTAGGAAGGGTTGGATGAAGTTCCAACGATGGAGGGAGGCGGCGATTCATGGCGGCGTCGGTGGTGGCTGACGGTGGTGCGTTGCCAGAAAAGTTTGAGAGAGAGAAGGGGGTGGGGGGAGAGATGATGATGATGAAAAAAATGGCTGATCCCTCTCTTATTTATAGAAAAGAAGTTGATGATGTGTATGAACAACAATGTGACGTGTGGAACGTTCTTGGTTCATGTGCAACGGGCCGACGAAAACCGACATGCCGTAAATTTTTCGAAAAATCTAGGTTGATGTCTATGATATTAAATTTTGTAATATGTAAAAATGTATTCCAAATGAGTCCCTCAACTAGGTGAACAAAGCATTTGAATTGTGATTACGGTGGATTCCCGATTGTAGTGATTCGACTGTTTTTGCGAAAGGACCAAAACTTTGCGAAAGTGAAAATCTGATAATAGAATCAAATACTAGACCTTTACTTGGTCCGTAAAACATTATCATGTTCGTCTAATGAGTTATGAAGCTAAACTAACGAATCGTTTGAAGATTCGTTAACGGGGAAGCCAATGTTACACTGTCCGATCCGTAAGGATTTTCTGAGAAAAATGAGTTAAGTATAAAATTGAATACTCGACTGTAATGTGATCGAGGGAAGGAAAATTATTCAGAAATGAAAATTAATCATTTAAGGCACCTAACGAAGCATTTTAAGTTTCGTTAATTGTTTTGTTAGAGAGATAACATGTGCATTTTCTTCAAAAGATCGTAAATTTTGCATACGAACTCTGTTTTTGGTGAACATAATCGTACTAACAAGAACTTTCTGATCATGGAATTATTTGTACAAAATAATTTTCAATACATATATCTATTTCAAATACGTGCATTAATTTACCTTTTTTGTATAACGTCGAGGGTTTATTCATCAAATTTTTCATAATTTGATGATTTATTTGATATGTCGAGCGTATCTCAAAGTATAATATTGAGTTTACATAAAAAATAATCGAATATTATACATTAGGCCTATTACATTGGGTGTTCACGGTGATTTTTATCGACGAACGTTGGCTTAATCTTTATGGTTTTCACAATATATTTGCAAACTCTATCAAGGTTAGGAGTAATGCTTAATTATTATCATGCACATATTATAGGTGTATTCTAGGAAATATGATCTTTATATATATATTTCCAATTTCTAATTATTAGATTATTAGGAAGTGGAATTTGATAGTTTGTTAGTGGTGCTTCATCTTCAGTGAAATATGCATTTTTCTTTTCTTCCAGTAAAACAATAATGAAACATGTAGTTTTTTTCAGGAGTGGGTGAAGGTGAATGTCAATTCTCCTCATATGTAAAAAGAAGCTACTTGCAAAATGAGTTAATTATGTACAAGCATCCATCATGATTGCTAAATTAACGTATAATTTAGTAAAAGTAGATATTTTTATTTGTTTTGTAATTCTATTTCCTTTTGTTTGAATTTCAGGTTTAGATTGCATTGAAATATATTTGGAGTTACAAAAGGTTACAGTCAACAAATATATTGAGCAAGAAAATGTTCTCAAGGTCATAACAAAAACAGGAAGGACAAGCGAGTTGTGGCCATTCAATAAAACTGATATTCATGTACCTTTAACAATTATAGGCCGGTTTATTATACATTAACCATAGCAATCATGTGACTTACTTCCAAACTGAACAACTTGATACCACATAAAGGTACCTTGTTCATGGCCATGAGCATCATATTCATCAAGAATTACCATACATAACCATCCATAGTTAAGTAACATATTTTTTCATTCATTGTGAATCGTGATTTTTTTTTTTCATAAAACACTATTCAACTGCATTTAGTACTTATTATCACATCAGGAGAATGTGCTAGTACTTTTCGACAGTGAAATTTTATAATTGTATCTTCTTGGAAATACACACAAACTTTTATATATATATATATATATATATATATATATATATATATATATATATATATATATATATATATATATATATATATATATATATATATATATATATATATATATATATATATATATATAGTAGGTTGTTTTTTGGTTGCGCTTAAGTGCACCCAACGATGTCCAATCCTTTTGGTATGAAGTCTCTATTCATATTAAATCTAAATAATGGAAGGGAAAGATCAAGGTTCAAATGAAACATTAATATTAGGTTTCTAGAAAATATCATAGTATATTACATCATCCACAAAACCAAAGTTTCACAAACTTCATAAAACATTTCTAAAAAACACATACGGGTGTACGATTTATATCCTAACCATAATTAAAGCAACAAGAATAAAAATCATGAAACAAAAGCCTGTACATCTTCTCGATGCTTCTAATCCACTCTCACTAAGACTTGCTACCTGAACCTGAAAGAAATGGAAACAACATATCTCAGACAACACGTGTGATAAGTTATAAAACAACTTATTATACATAAAACAATTTAATATTTCATTACTTCTTATATCTAACCAATCACATAAGTGACTATGATGATCACATAAAGTGATTTCACATCATTACTCTTACCAGTATATAATTAATCGGACCCTAACATCTCAACAGTTATCATACACAATCTAGAAAATGTTCTTTCTTTCGATCCATCATGAATCTAAATGATCCCTTGAGTATACTTTAGCTTAGCTAGCTTATCTTTCTCATTCTTATCTTTTACTCAAGGAAATACATGTTCATGTATTAAGAATATCTAAGTTTTCATTCATATGATTTCATTTGAGCAAGTTATAGCTGTATCAAAATTTCATCAAAACATATTACTATCTAGCAAGAACTTTATTTACTGTCATATATCCATGCAATCATACTTTAACATAATTTATAACTCACCTCTTTAAAGAGAATATCAACCTACTTCCAAAATTATTCAGGTATTCTTTTAGAGAACTTCAAGTCCTACATGGCCATAACCTGTATCATTTCTATATTAAGCCCTTATTAAATATGTCTTGCACAAGTAGGAGCTTAATAGAAATTCAAGCCAAAATCTCATACTTTGGGTAAAACTTTTTCTTTACAATCTTTTGGCAATAAACTTGCTAAACTCCTCATATTCAACTCATCTACACTTAATTTATAAAGTTATGTAAACATATTTACCATTTTATTATTTTCCCAAAGCTAGGGTTTGAAACCCTAACAATCTAAACATAGATTCAACCATCGAATGTCCATAAAAACCTCGTATTAAACTTCTAAGCAGTTGTCTTAACATCAAAACTAGGTTATTTAAGGAAAATCTCTATCATCCAAATCATACCACAAAATCATCATTAAAGCTTCACAAGCATGTATGAGGAAGAATATGTTACCTTTAGGAGCTTCTAGGATTAAACACTTGTAACTTATACTCCCAATAGCCGCTTGATCTTCCTTCTTATTCAAAATTGTCAGAGCAACACTCCTTCTATAAATGGGGGTGTTTTTGTGCGAGAATGAGACCTAATAGATCTTTAATCTGTGTTTGAAACCCCACCATGACAAGACCATCACCACGTTGTGGCGCCTTCAAGTAACTATGTTGTCTCTACAAATAGCGTCGTTGTAACAATTTTTAATAGTATCTTACTTCTCCACCATGTCGCGGTAACCCATACTGTCACACCCCCGACCGAGGCGACGGAACATGTCGGGTTGTGCGACTTAGTTCATGGCTCATAGGTAAATTAAATATATAACACAAGTACAAAAATATACAAAACAACATTTGTATTTCATCCTGATGTTTGAATACATGGTTCTTATAGATAATATTATTGTATATGAATTGCCTTAAATAGGTAGGCAAATATAAAAAAAGCTAGAAAACTAGGTTTCCTGAAATCCATGACTATTCCATCATTTGAATTGCTTGTTCAGTGATTCCCTGAAAATACATGTCGTTTTGAGGGTAAACACAAGGTTGGTGAGAGTTACATGTTTTCTACTAACAACACTAATGATACTTTTAAAAAAGTTCAAAAGTATTTTCTTTGTAAGTAAAACCATACTTAAAATTGTGTTTTTAAAGATTCTTTGAATAAACTTTGAAAACCAAAATGTGTCCTTGCAAAATTAAATCCATCCTTAAAATGGTTTTGAGATAAACCAAGTCCATGGTTCGTAGAGAGAGAGAGAGAGAGAGAGAGATATTATAGTTAATGTTTATAGTGAGTCTTATAACCGAGCTATGTGACTGAATGTACCCCCTACAACATTTCATTATACATCGTAGTAACGATTGTAGATACTTATCACCTGCTTCAATTGATCGGTCGAGGTTGTAGGTAGTAACCGCAGGCAGGGATGTCAACCTCCTATATATCTATACATATGTATTCCACTTCAAAGATTAACTGTTAGAGTAGTGTAGGTATGCTAAGTGTTTAGACTTAGTTAATGATTAATGTCTCCCTATAAAGCCCTAAACTAAGGTATGTGAATAACTCTCAGCCCTAACTTATATATGGATAACTCACTAGGCATAATGATCAACATAAAGTTTATAAAAGCTGAGTATGTTCGGTATATATGTAAAAGTGTAATGTACTCACTTTTATAAAGAGGTACGTTTCACAAAGGTGATCATAAGTACATGTATATGTTCAAATTTATAATTTTTATGACTTATATGTTGGATTAGATGTCTAAGCCCATAACTATTATTGGTATGTACTCGACCCGAGAGTAGCATGGTCCATTTGGGGTGCATGGCATCAGAACAATTGGATTGACAAGTGAGAAAAAGTTATTTATGATTTATATTCATATATTATAAGTTCTAATATATTAATATGAAATCATATTATTTAATTAGTATTGAACTTATAAACCTGTTTTTTTCGACTTTTAAGGCTGGAATTGGACTAGAATAATCACCCAAAGCTGTTTTTGAACTTATAAACCTGTTTTTGATGTGGTAATGATCATTCTAATCCAATTAAAAAGATAATTGTCAAAAGTTTCATGTTTTGTATTAGTTTAATAGTTAGGCTAATTACATGAAAACTGTTTGATTTGAATAGTCTTATTCATATGAGTTTAATCTAGATCATAGTTTTTCTTGACATGTTTGTTTGTTTATTAGATGATCTAAATGGCCTTTAATGGATTCCACAACTTGTCCTCAATTTGTGGAAAACCAAAAGTCTTTCTTGTTAATGAGTCTTTAAAAGTCATGAGTTATATTTTTGAAGAGTTTTTTTCCCATAAATTGTTTTATGACATCCATAACTTGTCCTCAAGTTATGGATTTTTAAGAGTCTTGCCATTAAAAGCCATATTAAACTCATATGTTAAAGATTCCAAAAGTTTTTGAAGTGTTCAAAACTTTCCCTCAAGTTTTGGAATTTGTAAAGTTACACCTTTGAATACTTTAGTTCCAAACCCTAGAATTTTAAATAGTTTAAATTTCAATCCTTATACTATTATAATATTGTAGGTTTAATATATATATATATATATATATATATATATATATATATATATATATATATATGTATGTATGTATAAGAGTAAAAGTCAATCTTACCGTTAGTAGGCCTTATTCACGAAGTCGGTCTATAAGGGGGTATAAGGTTAATGCCTATAAAATGGTAGTTTAACGGGTGTCCACTCTCACCCACCGCTTCCTTGACTGGTGGAGGGTCGTTAGTTGAATGGGTAGGATAGGACTCTAATTCTCCCTTCGCTAAAAGTATAATGTTAAATATAAAGTAGCTACACACTTATAAATTCATAATCTTAGTTACTGTAGGAAAATGTAAATGTGGTGCTAACCCATGAAATTAAACTTTGTAACTTATCAAGTTATTAGTGGAGTGTGTGTGGTTAACCGACACACTAACATGGACTAGTAGGAGTGGAAAAGGGTAATTTAATGTTTATCATAGATTGGTGGAGCGCGTGTGGTTATCCGAAACATCAATTAGGTGATAAAGTTAAGGGTACCAAGGTAATTTACGTGGTTATTCACACCTTGTTTGTGATCCTCAGCATCGTAGTCACAATCTTGAGAGGGAAAAACTGAGATGTAAACTTGCCATTAAAAAGTTCAATGAATCTCAAAAGATCTAGGAGTTTCAATCCAATTAAAACCTAATACCTATTTCGTTTTTCATGGTGGAAATTGGTGAATCGTCATTCGCCTACCTTCAAATATTTTATAGCTTGGATTACGACATCCCTCTTCCAAGTTATAAAATATTGTGTTGGGTCCTAGACTTAATATTTCATATTGGGTGTTATATTAAGGACTTAAATCAACTAACTTAAATTTCTCCCATTGTAGATGTCTGGTTCAGACAACTATGATCTTCCCAAATCCCTTGGAACAAGCTTTCCTAATGAAGATGACGTCCTGTAGTTGGTTCATGGAAATCATACTTCTCTTCCTCCACCTCCTCCAATTATTCTCCTGACCCACAAACTCGAAGACTTGAAAAATTCAAGGTCACACAAGCCCTACTTGCAATGAAACATGAAGATGGATGGCCTGTGTGTACTCACGTCTTGGAGATGAAGTCACATATCGACAGGCTGAGAGTGTTAGGTGTTGAAGTCTTAAGGAAGTTGGCTGTTGAATGGGTTTTTCAATCACTTCCTGAGTCATATAGTGAGTTCATTAAAGACTACTATATGACAGACCACAACATGACCCTTATTGATCTTACCTATTTGCTTGTTGCTGCTGAATCAACAATGTTTTGGCCCACTGTAAAAGTAAATTTGGGTGGAAGATCTGCTTCTCAGACTTCCATGGACATTGACAATGGTAACATTGGAAGTCCAGAAAAGTTTTCTCTTCCCACTGGAAAGGGTTTGGCCATGGTCAACCCGGTTTACCAAATGGTAGAGAGAAAGGCTAAGTCTGTGATAGTCCCGTGTACCATTCCCAAAGAGTCTGTATGTTTTTACAGTCAAGAGAAGGGACATTGGAAGCGAAGCTGTCCTGACTACCTGAAAGAAAGTAGAGACAAAATGTGTGACTTTGCTTCAGGTAAGTACACTATCTAACTTTGTTAAGTTTCTAATTGATGGTTCTTAATACATGATGTGACTAAGTTGCATTTTGATGTTTGGAAGGATCAAGCAAAGGGAAGGAAGCTTAAAAGAAGAATAAGTTGAATCTGATCGCAAAGATGGATTTCAATCGCATAGTTCGAAGATCGGATTTTTGAGCTATTGCTTGGGACTTATGATAGAATGCTAGGAAATATGTAATAACATAGTTTTTCACTTGTAATTGCATTGTAAGGAAAAGTTTTTCCTCATTTTATAAATAAATAAAATTTTGTTTTTGTTTTATATCTCCTTGCAATGACATTTATGAATAATTGATGTTTCTAGCAATATTGGAAATAAGAATTTGATTCTTTCATTTGTGGTAGTGTCTAAATTTACCAAATAAGGAAAAATTCTCATCACCCAAGTTTCAATTGGATAGAAACTTGGAATCATGCAAGTTTTATTGTATGATGAATGAGGATTTACATCTTTGTAAAATTAAGACTAATTCCTTATTCGCATGTACATGTGAGTCAAGTGAAGGACAAAGGGATCGAGTACACGTTCTTATGCATTGGTCAAGTCCACCACAAAGATCGATAAGAGTATTTGTCATTATTTACTAAAGTTTAGTAAATATGGTTATACTTACAAGTTTAAGTATAATTCTAAAACATTAGAAAAGTTTCAATGTATAGCAGAACGAACGAGAAGAATCAAATTAGGCAGAAAGATAAAAGTTTCTCGAATCTGAAAATACGAGAGAGTAATTTAGTATCATGTTTTATGATCATCTTAATGATTATGAAACCATATCACAATTGATCTTCTAAGGACATCTTAGTGCATTCTTATGGCTAAGAAGAGGATTCATGAATTGTTGAAGTGGTTAAACCAAGAAGATGAGTCATACTTCGTTCCAAAATAATTCTTAGAGTCATACTCCAAGATTGTAACTTGAGTGACATATCTTAAAGAAGGTTTGTAATACTTGTCAAATGTAAGAGTAAAACGCTTTCTACTCTTGTACATTTGAAACTGGTAAGTTGTGATGTTGTGGATAAAACAAAGACTAACTAAGGTCAATTGTGTGAAGTGTTTGTCTTGATAAGAATCCGAACTAGCTCTTGAATATTTGTTGTCAAGTAATTGTATTTGACAAAGAGAAACTTATATGTCAAGAGGTCAGTAGGAGTCTTAAAGATCCTGAAAGAGTTTCAAGAACTAATCAAGAATAAAACCTATAGTTTATCACTAGCACACGACTTGAGATTTGTAACCTATCGTGCTGACATAATTCTTGTTTCTGTGCCTATTCCGGTAAAATTAACTATCTATGCGAGTTCTATGAGTTCTCAATTATGTGCATAACAACTTGGATGCAATGGTAGGCCCATGTACTTCCAGGTGGCAAGAAATTAAGATTGAACAAATTCAGTCCATATGAGTTTGAATTTGTCACTAACCTTGTCTTATGATTATGGTTTTGAGAAATTCACATGGATAGGAACACATACACCATAAAATCTAAGTTTCATAAGGTTTCTCTTCGATTCATGAAAATGATGGTGAGGAAACGCTTTCACTAAGAAGATTCTAAGGAGATAGAAATTGTGATGTTTGCATTATCAAATTTGATCATGATTACTGTAACGCCTGTGTTTCCGGGCTTGCCATTATTAGCAATGTAATAGTCTAGTTTAACCTTTGGAACCCGTTTTGAAATAATAGAAGTGTATTATTTGAGTATTATGTGTTTTGTGCTTAATTGCTTAATTATGTGGTTTGATTAATTAAGAATAAAAATAAGCGTCAAAATTTAAGTGTAAAATAAACTTGATATCTTTGGTTAATGTTGTAGTAGTTGAAACGAAGTTTCCGAATATATATAGAACGCCCAAATCCGACTTCGTATAAGGAAGTTATGATTTATCGAAGTTTCGGCTTAGCGGTGTGCAGCCCAAAATACTCGATTTGAGATCGAGCGGTTTTTAGTCGAAACAATCTAAACGAGGATCGAAGGTATCGTTGTTGGTATCGAAGCGATGAAAAGTTAGGCGAGAATGGACGTCAAACGAAGAAGTTATGAATTTATAACGAAGTTTTTCTGTCCCGGCCTATTAAAAATAAATATTAAAAATAAATTTAAAATTAGCCGACGGATTCTAAACGAAAGTTGTAGAGCGTAGTCTCACCTTCGCGTGGATATAAAGAACGTCGAAAACGGAGTTCGTATGAATAAGATATGAATTTCCGAAGTTTATTAAATATTTTGTATTTAAATTTAATTGAAAAATCTGGTATTATCCGAGGACGAGTCATCGGACTCATCCGAAGTACGCCCCGCGTACACCGAAGATGTCGACACTCGCAGCAAGTGGCTTCGGATGACGAACGCAGTGACGAATTCGGACCAGTACGCCCCGCGTACTCCGAGGCTCCAGCCTCCTATAAATAGGATGCGAGGGCAGCCGAGTTCTTTTGCTATTTTCTCTCTTCTCTCTCTCCTGTTTTGCATCGATTTGCGTGCCAGAAATACCCCGAAGCCTCGGTATTATTCTCGAGCCCCAAGGCAAGTCCCGAGATCCCGAAGATCCCGAGAAGTGCGGTTCCCGAGCCGAAGCTCTGCCCGCGAGAAGTTCGATTTTTGTGAAGATCTTCCAGATTTGCTGAGATTTACTACTTCTGCAAGTCGTAGTGCTGTCCGATCATCTTCTGATCAAGTGAGTGTATACTACCTTTCATAAACACGATAATAATACAAGTATGGTTTGAGTGTATTAAGTATATTGTTGTTTATATGTGCGAATGTGTATTCACTTTCTTCTATCTCATAGATATGATTTATTCTCTATGAAATATGTGTTATGTGTGTGTGTGTGCCTCATCTGTTATGTGGAATATGTATTGATTAAAGCATGCTATACAGGTTTTCAAAACTATGTATAAAAATGTATATTTTATCTACTAATATGTTGGGTAGAACATGGGTAGATAGTTGGTGTGTAATAAAACAGATGAGAGGCCTCATTGTTGCTTGATTTAGTCATCTAGCGGAGTTTAGATGACGACCACAGACTTTTCTAGATAGTCTTGTGGAAACATTAGCAGGTTCGCCACCTGTAGGTGTTAATGAACTCGGGTGTTCATTCATTGTACTCCATCCCCCTCATGGTTGCCTTATTTGACTTATATTGCTGAGGAACCCCTGAAGCATGTGTTGTCGCCCCGATGAAATATTCTTAGACTAGGTCCCTTATGTTAGTTGTTTTAGGGACATAAAGTGAGAATAACGGGAATGGGTAATTGGGTTATTGTTGGTTGGTGGAAATTAAATATGATTATTTATTGTGGGTTGAAAACCCTATATGCTCACCAGGCTCCCAAGCCTGACCCACTCAGTTTTATTTGTATTACAGGAAGTGGCACGAGGGCATAAGATGGATGAACCATCAAGTTGTTTTGTTTACAAGTCTGAATATGTATATATTTGTTGAATGACTTGTAATGTTACCGTTTATGCTTATTGGTCTGTATCAGAACATGACACCCCGAGTTTTGATTATATAATGAAAAATACATTTCTTTTATGAAATGCTTTGGTAAACATTGTTTTATCATATTTTGTTTTTGGGAACAAATTCCGCAACTCTTTCAAATCAAAAGGATTTACTCTGAAATTATTTAAAAGCATAAATGAAAATCGGTCTTTTCTGGCCGAGATTTTGGGGATGTCACAATTACGACATCCCTCTTCATGGTTTGAATTGTGAGAATGGCAAAAGGTCTAAACATTATGATTGCGGAATCCCTCTTCATAATTGTTTGGACACACATGTGAGCTATCTAAGGAAAGGTGTATGATTTTTGATAAAGTATTATCAAAGCATCTCATATCAGAAATCTGAACTTTGGTAAGAAAGTCAATAAGTATTAATTTCTAGAAGTCCATCTGATTTCTAGATACATGTCAAAGCTGGTGGGAGCATAAGTGTTATGCTGGTAAGATAATAATTATTATGCTAGTGGGAGCATAGTTAATCATGGTAAATATTGTAAGTTAGCAATGTTAATTATAGAAAACAAAAGTCTCAATTCGTGAAGTTGCAGGGGTTGAAAAAGTTGTTTTGCTATAATTAAAGGAGAGGAAATTATACTTCATTTCAAATCTAAAAGCTTAGATTGTGAGATTTTAATCAAATTTAGTCATGATTACATTATTTGCGTTCTAAAATTCAATTATGATTACGACATCCCTTTTCATAATTCGAATTATGAGAAAATGAAAAATTATAAGAAATATTGTAGCAAAAGACTGGTCAAGTATCATGTCTTTATGTGAGACATCATGAATCGTGTCTTGTATGCTTCGCATATAGGATCGATTGCATGTTCTATAATATTTATCCGTTCTAAATTTTCCAAATGCCTAGGGCATTAATAGGGAAAAAGGAATGGAAACGGATATGACTGAAATGATTAAGCAATTGTCGTGGACAATCCAAGGTTTACCTAAGATTAGTTTCTCATGGATAGTTGGAAGTATGGTGTAAAATTTTGGAGAGGGACCATATTGACATATTCTGAAAAAAGGCAACTCTTTTTAAGAAGTAAGAGTCAAAATGGGAATATGGAAATGGTTCCATAAGAGGAAGTTATTCTTCAAAATCGATGTAAGATTAGAAAAAGTTAATGCAAGAAGAATGTTCAAAGGAATGTACTTTGAATGTGAGACTTCGTTTCCATGGAATTGATCTTCATTGGAATACTTTGTAATGTTTGTTGCCAAGTCTTTATGACTTTTGTGCATAGTCATTACAAGAGGACCAATGCATATGAGTTTAAAATCTAACAAATTACATTAAATGACAAGAATTTGGTATTCTTACATTTACAGTAAGGATTTGGAATTATGAAATGAGCATCATTGGAATCATGTTCAATTGGTCTATTTCACAAAGTAAGGATCATAGACAAACATTGTGTACATACTTAGAGTATGTCATAACTATTGTTTTTAACAAACATAGTATGCATGCTTGGAGCATGGCATGACTATTGTTTCAGTTCAAGTATTAATTTGATTATTTGAAACATTATGCAATCAACAATGTGTAATAAATATGTTGATTAAATAAAAAGTTTTTTATTTATATTCATAAGGTTTGAGACCATATTGGATTCGATTATTCTTGTGTTTCACTTTGCATGTTTTGACTTCCCGAATAACTAACTTATTGAAACCATCGACAGTCGATCGTACTTTGGAAGTAGGTATTGAGGCAAGACTGTCATGAATGGGTCTGTAGTTTGTCTGGGACAAAGTGGCTGCAGTGTTCATGAGTGCTCCTGGAATGAGATTCGAGTATTGGATTCAACCCACGCTTATTTGAATCACTTCATTGATTTTATCACAAGTGATCATGAGACGATAATATCTTATATTCTTCAAATGGAGACGTGTGATTTGTAGTTGCGAGTTGGTTGCACATTGACATATGTAAACGCAACCAATAACTTGGTTGCTATAAAACAGATCATTGTGTGTGATTTGATGAGTAAGTACAAGCAAGCATTTGGGTCGAAGTTTATCCATTCCTTTTACCCTTGGAGGGATAAAAGCAATATCTATGGGCCCCTCGATGATTTAGTGATGACACCCCTAAGTGTTTGGCCAAGCTTGGACTAATTTGATTTGTTCAATTAGTCAGTCTTCATAAATAAGAAATCAGGAAACAACAAATGGACAGAGAGAATGATTATAATCCATGTCTCAGTCCATATGATATCTAGAATGGAGGAATATTTGATCCCTTATCTACTGGACACATCATTTGACTAGGTCAGAGTTTGATAGCGACTTTAAGAGCTACGGTTGCTAGTCGGGGTCTTGGAGTCATACTTGAATAATAGTCTTAGACTTATCCAAGTGTGAGACTATTGGACTAGATGTCTATGCCCATAACTATTATTGGTATGTACTCGACTCGAGAATAACATGGTCTATTTGGGTTGCATGGCATTGGAACAATTGGATTGACAAGAGAAAAAGGTTATTTTTGATTTATATTCATATATTATAAGTTATAATATATTAATATGAAATCATATTATTTAATTAGTATTGATCAAGAATTAATTTGGAATTGATTTTGTGATCAAAAGAGACTAATTAAATATATATGGGGCTTGAAAAAATCATAATAAGTTGTATAAAGATCATATGAACATGTATGAGTAGCCAAAGAAAAGCTATCGATCCGAGCTACTTGCATACAAAACGGTTTTGTAAACCATAGGGTTTAAAATGGACAAAACAAATCTTCAATGGACCAGAATTTTTCACATAAAATGATAGGATTTTGTAGTATGTTTTTCAAGAGTGTTTTTGCATAAATGAAATATGTGATCACATGTATTCCCCCCCCCCCCCCCCGGAAATATATATAAACTTTAAAATGAGGCCATAAGCACTCACCTTAAATGTGTGAACTCGGTCTAGACGTGAGAATGTGATTGTGTTTAGGAACACGTCGAGATAGCACCAACCTAGCAACCAACTTTGAACCCGATTTGGAATTGATTTAAACCCAAAAAATAACACCAAAACTTGACTCTAGAACTAGAAAAACACCATAAAAGATTTTCAACACAAAAGGTGGTATAAGGTGGTGGTGGCCGAGAGGTGGCTAATTTGGCATCCGATAGCATGGGGCTGCTCCGGCAGCCCTATCTTGGTTTTTTCTGGCAGTTAACGGTGTAAGGGAGGAGAGGGAAGGGGGCTTCAGGTGGTAGGGGTGGTTTTGGTTATCAAAACAAGTGGAGAAGGGGTGGAATCCGACGGTTCTTGGTGGTAGAAGGTCTATTTCCGGTGGGAGATTTCTGGCCGAGAAAAGAGGGAAATGGACAGGTGAGAGTGAGGGAATGTTGGCTGGTGAATGGTGTGATGAAATGGAGAGCCAAAGGCCTCTTTTTATAGTGTCTAGCAATGTATCTAAGCTTGCAACAAACCATGCTTTAAAATTGAGTGAAACACTCAAGGTAACCATGTTTGTACTAAGAGGGAAGAGTACACTCCAAAGGGGTAGGCGGACGGGGGGTAGGGAGGGGTTCATTGGCTGATTTTGATCATGTCTCATGCATGCTAGCAACTAAAATGGTGATGTTACACTGTCAAAAAGTCCCAAAAATGCTTCTAGATTTTCATCTCAAAATCCCAATTTGAAAGTGGCGTATGATAGAGTAGAGTTCAAGGATTCCACAAAACCGAACGAATTAATTTTTCGAGTTGTAGAACTTTGAGAAATCGCGTTTAAAGATTTGCGGTTAATTGACCCGAAACGTCCAATTTTTTGACTTTTGCAAATATTTTTGCTAAAAATATTTTGAGTATTGAATACTAGACCATAGTCTGAGTCTAAAAATGCTCTCGGAATTTCCATCTAAGGTATGCAAGTGCTTCAACGGATAGAAACAATTTTTAGTAGTTTTAAGAAAATCAGTATTATATTGGTTTGGCTTCTTATAATGGTTGTATCTTTTGCATACAAACTCCATTTTGGACGTTCTTTATATTTTTGGAAACATGTGAACATGTACTACGAGACTAGAGTGTTTTCTTTGCTCACAACCACTTAATACAAAATTTTAGTTTTTTCAAATGTATTCACTAGAGTTGTAGCTTGACCTGTTTTGTTCGTTTGAGATTTTCCACAATTGGAAGTAAGATACCATCATGTATCGTATAATAGTTTTAATGATACTATATATTTTTCAAAATATGCATTAAAGCTCAATATGTCAGATTACAAAGAGGATCACGGTGAACTAACTGTCTATAGTTTTTGACCTAATTTTTGGGATGTCACATTACTTCCCCAGTAAAGGAATTTCGTACTGAAATTACTATGATTTAAACTATTTTGTTCCACTAGTGGAGGGAGCACTGTTGAATAATTGCGGGTACTTTTGTTGCATATGATCCTCATTTTCCCAAGTAAACTCCGGCCGTCTATGAGAGTTCCATCAGACTTTTACTATAGGTATGCAGATTTGTTTGAGGGTTTTGATTTCTTGATCCATGATCTGCACTGGTTCCTCCACAAAGTGAAGTTTAGTGTTGACCTGGATTTCATCGAGAGGAATGAAAAGTTTCTCATCAGAGACACTTCTTAAGATTACACACGTGGAAGGTGTCATGAACTTTTTTGAGCTCTTGAGGTAACTTGTGTTTGTAAGCCACTGGACCAACCCTTTCTAGGTTTTCAAAAGGTTCATTGTAATAGGGATTTTTTTACCTCATTTTCCAAATCTAATGACAGCTTTCCACGGTGAAACTTTTATTAGGACACGGTCTCCTTCTTTGAATTCTAGGGGGTTACATCTCATATTAGTATAACGTTTCTGACAACTACGTGCGGCCTTCAATCATTCCTTTATTTGAACAATCTTTTCCGTTATTTCATGGATGATATCAGGACTCGTAAGTAGGGTATCTCCAACGTATTTTTTAGCTAGTTGAGTATCTCCAACTTCTACCCAACATATCAGAGAAAGGCATCTGCATCCATACAAGGCCTCGGATGGAGCAACCTTTATACTAATGTGATGACTATTATTGTATGAAAACTCAAATAGCAGTAGGTGAGTATCCCGTGAATTACCAAATTCTATCACACAAGAACGAAGCATGTCTTCCAGAGTTTGTATCATTATTTCACTCTGTCCATTCATTTGAGGATGATGTAGTACTCATGTCGATTTTGGTTCCTAGGGACATCTGCAATGATTTCCAAAATCTGAAAGTGAATCTTCTATCTCGGTGCAAGATAATAGATATTGTCACACTGTGTAGTCTGACTATTTCCTTGAGATAGGTCCTGGTGAGTTTCTCTATCTTGTCAGTGTCTTTGATGGCTAGGAAATGGGCGGACTTGGTCAAACGGTCAAGCACTACCCAAATGGTGTCATAACCGTTTAAAGTTTTTGGAAACTCTATTATGAAGTCCATAGTTATCTGCTCACATTTCTATTCCGGGATTGACGGCTGTTGGACTAGACCTAATGGCTTCTGGTACTCTGCTTTGACTTTGGAGCAAGGCACACATTTACTGACATATATGTCAATCTCTGCCTTTATGTTGGGCCACCAATAAAGCTTCTTAACATCGATATACATCTTATTTGATCCAGGATGGATCGAATATCTTGAATTATGAGCTTGGTTTAAAACTAGACTCGTTACTTCACCAACCTTTGGAGTCCAAATGTGGTTCATGAAATACCGTCTTCCGTCTTCCTTGAGGTCGAACTGTTAGTCCATTCCTTATAGGTTTTCTTCAACGATATTTTCGGGTTTGAGTGCTTCCAGCTGAGCATCTCGAATTTGGGTGGTGAGATTGGAGTGGATGGTTAGGGTTAGAGCTTTCACACGAAGTGGTTTTGCTCCTTCTTTTCTACTTAAAGTGTTTGGTGCAACATTTGCTTTACCATGATGATAATGAATTTGCATTCATAATCATTTTGCAATTCAACCCACCTTCGTTGTCACATGTTGAGCTTCTTCTGATCAAAGATGTGTTGAAGGCTTTTGTGGTTGGTGAACACAGTACACTTCGTCCCGTATAAGCAGCGCCTAAATTTTTTTAAAGAAAACACTACAAATCCTAACTTTAAGTCATAGGTTGTGTAGTTGGCCTCATTTGTCTTAAGTTGTTTGAATGCATATGCGATGAATTTATTCATTTACATCAATACGCATCCCAACCCTTGGTGAGAGGCATCACAGAATACTACAAAGTCTTATGTTCCCTCTAGAAGAGATAAAATTGGTGCACTACATAACAGTTGTTTCAATTTCTTGAAGGCAGACTCTCGGTTGTCTCCTAATCGAACTTTTTGTCTTTCTGATTTAGAGTGGTGAGAGGCATAGCTATTTTATTGAAGTTCTCGATGAATCTTCGGTGATATACTGCATGCCCTAGGAATTTGTGTACTTTGGTTTTCTTTATTCGTGCTTTCCAATCCTTAACCACTTCGATCTTTTCGGGATCAACATGAATCCCTTTGCTATTGACCACATGACCGAGAAAATGCACTTCGTTCTTCCAGAACTCACATTTAGAGAACTTTACATAAAGTTTCTCTTTCCTTAACTGTTCTAGAATTAATTGCAAGTGTTAGATATGTTCTTCCTTGGTTTGTGAATATATTATATGTCGTCACTAAACATGATTTTGAACTTATCCATATTAAGTACTGAATGCCTTATTTGGAATATCTGCTTCTTAAAATCTGAGTTGATGCTAGTGGGATCTTCGATCGATCCTAAGTAGTAGCATGATCCTTGTAGCTGGTTGAACCGGTCATCGATCCTCGAGAGCGGATATCCGTTTTAGATAAGAAGTTTGTTCAACTCTCGATAGTCGATGCACATCCTGAACGATCTATCCTTCTTTTTGACAAACAATACCGGAGCTCCCCATGGCGAGAAGCTTGGTCAGATAAATCCTTTGTCAAGAAGTTATAATGGTGATAGGGATTAGGTCGACGTGAAATACGTCGTTATTTAGGGCGAGAACGAAATTGGTGAGTATTTCTAAAGTGATTTCTAACCAACCGCTTGCTACTTCTATTGGGTAAGCTTTGCAAAGTTGGCATGATTCATGGGTTATTATACTTCAAAACTTATAGGAAAATAAAGCTTCTATCGACACAAGTATCAAATAATACAGAAGCATAAATATTGTTGATAGGAAATGTACAAGTAAATACTTAGTCATAAACAAACACATATGATTCGTATCGAATTATAGTGCACTGGTGTAATTTGCTCCTGAAATCCTATGGATTTCCAAATTCTAGAGAGATCGATAGATTTCTAAAATCTTACAGATGATAGAGCAAGAAATGAAATCCTACTGATTAAGGTGATAGAGAGAGAATTGAAATCCTATTGATTTCAAATGAAATTGAAAGAAGTAAAACTCTATTGATTATAGATGATAGAGAGAGAGAGAGAGATGAAATCCTACTAATTTCAAATGATATGCAGAGAACTAAAGTTCTACTGATGTGCACAGAAGTACCCACTAATTTTAATATTTATAACCTAACAAACTTAGACTAACTATGCACTTGTAGGCAGTGTACCAAGTCATATTACAATATAGCTTGGGTAAGTCGGGTGTCGATCACAGGGAAGGGTGTTATTAATTAATCTATGTACAACTAAATTAATCTAATTGTTAATAAGCTAAAAGGGGTTTTTATCTGATTTTGCAAGATCAGAGTAACATAACTCAATTTCAATCAATAATTAAAAACACTCTTATCTAGTTCGAATCCACTTCGTCCTTATGGCTAGCTAATAATTATGGATTATTAAGTTGGTTGTTATTATATTAGTAATTTAGGTCTAAATTTACCAACAGTTAATTAATTCATGTATAACTATGTATGGTCACACACAATTAAACACATAACCAATTTTGCTTATGAATATGCTATGTAAGATTTATCACACAAACACAATTATGGTCATAATCTATGTTCTGTAGCACAGCAAAATTAATTACGTCAATTACTAACTAAGATTTTGGTTGAACCTAGCTCTAGCAATTCAATGTTCACTAAATTACTAGGTTATCAAGTTCATGCAGTTAATGGTCACTAAGTTATACATAACATGAATTTAAGCAACTAGAGCAACAACATAAGCATGCTAGGTAACAATAAATCAAACACATGCAATTCACCAACTTAATAAATCCATACAAAATTATGCTATTCATAAGTTAGAAGCTTCATCTAGCTAGATAAGAGTAGCTAGATTCAGCTGCTCATAGTAGCAACTAACACATAAACACAACTCAAATAAGAAAACATGTGCATAAGTATCAAACAAATAACTTAATTATGGACTTTTACTCTTTTGGTGTTGTAAACCCTTTTTCCAGAACCTTACTTCTGCTATAAATCGTCTCCTGGAACCTCTTCCTTTAGCCAAAAGTCTCACAAATCGTAATGGGCAAAGGTATTTATAATATCTTAAAATTTCCCGTTCACGTCGTGAGAATTTAAGTCTCACGTTGTGAACTCAAGATAATTGTGTTCAGCAAGGATTCCTTCACCCGTATGCTTATCTTCTAAAACTCTTTACTCACGTCGTGAACCATGAACTGTTCACGTCGTGAGTACGTCTTTTGGGTGTTTTTTCGTTCTTCTTTTCTTCAAGCCCCCAAAGTTCCAAGTATTGTCACTTCTGGTCCCTTTCTTTGAAAATACTTCTATTTGGCTGCACATAAAAATTTATCCTTATAAGTACCATAATTCTGTGCAAATAACCAAAATATTAAACAAAATGTAGATCAATATTGCCTAAAACTATGTATAAATATGGCAATATCAAAATACCCCACACTTAGGCTTTGCTTGCCCTCAAGCAAATCTACTTATTTAAACTTAAACCTTCATCACTAGCATTACATAGAACAGTCCAATTCCAGCTCAGCCATTATGCCAAGACCTCAATGCATGCATTTGTGTCTAAAACTTTTTCCTAAATGACCCCCATACTTTAAATACTCACAATCTTCATAAACAATTACCCACTTCTTTCGAACAATTCTCATTTTATGCAACCCTCTGAATCCAACCTAAGAGAGCTTTCTAACCTCAAGATATTTTTGTAAAGCTACCTAAGGATACATAAACTAGAGAATTACAACTTTTTAGAAGATACCACAACTTGGAGCTCTTGAATTTTTCTTTTCTTTAATTTTTTTATCTTTAACTTCATTAAATTCACTTCTTTCATGATTTTTGGCATCTTCAATTTTATTTTTTTGAATTTCTTTAGAATTTTTGATCTTTGATCTTCATACTTTGATAGCTCCAAAATTCTTCAAGAATTTTTTACTTTTCGGTAATTTCTCTCTCTTTTTTTACATGTATAACCACTTTTTTTTCCTTTTTTCCTCAAAACCCTACATTCTTAAGCAGAGGCGCTTAACTTCAGCCTTTATTGGTTAAGACATATCTTTCCTGGATACATTTCAGGTTTAGGATGCTAAACATATTGCATTCCTCAAACTAAGCAGAGTTATGTTTTTGTTCCATGATTTCACTAAAATAAGGGAGACCACAAATGCATTATAACGTATATCGGCTCAACTAAACATTTGAGCTCTTATCGGATCATTCCACTAGCAAGTACAGTTCAAATTATTACTACTAGATCCTATTAATAAAAATTTTAAAATTTACCAAATTATCTAGCAATTTACTTTTTCTACCCCTACCCCACCCTTATTTCATCCAATTCCCACATTGTATGCTTAAAATAATATAAAAAATTAAGAGAAGGGAGAAAAATGAACAAACTCCCCTGGGATAGTGGCGTGAGCATCTCCAAAAGTGTGGTTGAAATATGCATCTCGAATATTGTACCTCTTCAAAGATAAGAACTTGGACTTGAACTTGCGAAACCAGCCATCAAACAAAACTTCAATCTTCAAAGAGAATGGTGTAAGCCTCCAAATCATGTAGACAATGTGGGAAAGCATACGCCACATTGCATATTAGAGAAAACAGCCCATCGAATCGTCACAAAAGTGTCATAAGGAATGGCATTAATTCCATGTAATGAAGAAGAACGGAACGAAATGAATATGGTCGAAATTCACAACTCACGACGTGAATCAGTACAGGCTCACGACGTACAGTCGCTAAATCTCGCATTCTGAATTTCCTTGGAACTTTGTTCACGACGTGAGAAATATAGGGTCATGAAGTGAATTCTAGGTAAACCAGAATTAAAACTGCCTTCTTCCTTGTAAATACATATGCTCCACTCAACGTCTTAACGAATTAAGACCCCTCTAAATTCAGTGTATTTTGACGACTCTTCTAACTATAACCTCTCTTTCGACTCACCCCACACTTATTTCCAATTGTGGGTTTCGACTTTCAACTTCTAAACTTGAACTACACTCGCCTAAACGAACACGACTCTTGACTCGACCTTACTCCTTCCCCAAGACTCCTTAGCAAACTGAAAGTTAACAACCAAAGAAGAGAAAAGTAACATAATATCTTAAAGTCTTACAATCGAAAAAAATTTAAAAACAAAATAAAAACAAACCAAACAAGTCTAAAATAAACAAAATAAAACTAAATGATCAATCATCTTCATCCTCCTCGTTTGCTCCACTAGTGCCTGCCCTATCTCCTCCATGTCCTCGATACTTCGTCCACCTCGGGCAAATTGGGTAATGATACCCCAAATGAGGCGGCTGTTCCACCCCAAGGTGTCGAACCACATTCTCCATGGTACCCCCAAATGCAGTTGACGCTCAATGATAACTGGTCAAAATACCCAGCCATATCATTCCCAATGTGTGATCCTACCATGGGTGCGGGTGGATGCATTGGATGCCCTCTCTTTCTCTTCTTCCTCTCACGTTTCTTCTCCTAGTTCGTGGTTGTGGTTGTTGTTCCAGTTGTGTATCAGGCTGCTCATCACCCTCATTACCCTCATCATCTGAAGGTACTATTCCCCAATGCGCCACAAAGTTTCTGACAACCCACATGGTCTCTAAATACCCCATGGCAAACTCATGCTCATCCACACAAGTCATGGAACGAGTAATATCAAGGACAAGAAAATGATGCGAGCGAGCCAAACGCATAATAAATTGGCCTCTACAAATAGGGCTCCCCGGGTGAGAACTAGGTGCACACCCGACCAGAAAACGTGCCAAAAAAATAAGGAATGTTGCAACACACTCCGAGATGCAAGATGCACCATAAGACGAATAGATTTTTCTTTGTTACTTTATCTCCATGCCTCCTATGATTGATGGAGAATGTGATGAAACGGTGGAGTAAGCGGTGGATAGGGGACCGAATACTACTCTCGGGAGAGACTCCGTAATTAAAAATCCCAGATGCAATATTATGCTAGAAAGCATATCTAGTGACACCATCCGTGTACCCTCTAGCTGCCTCGCTTAAGAACATACCAAATTCGGGAGTCATTGCCTCTTTTGGATCATATATTCCAACCCTCCAAGCGAATTCAACGAGGTTGCACTCCCGATACTCACCCCTAACCGGAATACCAAAGCTTGCTGTCAATGTGGGTCTAGGACAGTCTCCTGGAATGTCACTGTTGATAAAAACTCACACAAAATTCTTTATACACCCGCTCTTGGATCCGAAATAGGTTGAGCCATCCCGAGAAAGTGAATGAATACCCATCTCTAATAAATATTTTTGTCAAAAACGGGGACAACCTTTCCACGAGCCCGACTTCCCTCAACCGTGTTCAATTGATTGTAAGAGAAACTACAATCTCTCGGTTGTAGAGCCACCCTAATTTGTTGTTCTATCGGGTCAAGATGTCTCGGGACATTGTTGTGGGAAAATTGTAAAACGGGTGTAAACCCGCAACTCCAAGAGGTGCCTCCCTTCTAGGTCCTATTTCTGCAAAAACAAGCAATAAACACAACCAAAAGAAACAACCCACAAGTTTAGAAATAAAAGAAACAGAAAAGTGTTCAGCCCATAATTCACGTCATGAATTCCTAAGAATTCACGTCGTGAGTTCGTCATCGATGTCATATTCTGTTATGTTCTTGTACAAATCGGCCAATGCAATGCTGGGGGTTTACTCCTATGTTACTTTCGACCATAAATCATCTACATTCCAAGGCTAATTCACGAATTCTAGGGCATATTTTATATATTTCCACTAACTAACAAACCCTAAACCTAAGTTCAACTATTAGAGAAGAATTAAACTTAGTACTTAAGAATCATTACCTTAGATTGAAGTATTACGTAAGAAAAAAGGAAAATAGAGTGGTTGTCGGCCAATATCGAATGGAGGGGACCAGTTACCGCTTTCACTTCGTGAGGAATAAAAAAGTGGTAGGTCAAACTGATTCCTTATCCTTTAATCTGTGGTCCCGAATAATTTACAACTCACGTCGTGAATCCGGAATGGTTCATGTCGTGACTTTTGTCTGGAATCTAAAATTGGGCCATTTAAGTAGGAAGTGGGCTAAGGCATATGTTGGGTCATTACTGAAAGTGGGCAGGCTTACAAAAAATATAGTTATCATATAAAATAACCATGCCCGTGTTCCATCCGAATTCACGTCGTGAACCCGTAATGGTTCACGTCGTGAAGTACGTCTGATTTATTAATTTCTCCAAATTTAATTTTGTAAGATATTCCATAAGTTATCCACTTGGTTTTAATGACACCTTACTTGGTAATTTATTATGCAGATAATAATTCGGATGACATGATCGACTTCCTAAGAACTAAAAATATGCTAAAAACTAAAAAGAAAAAGAAAGAAAATGCAAACGAAACTCAGGTTGCCTCCCGAGAAGCGCTTCTTTTTGAGGAGTCTTGAGCTGGACTTTGTGCCTCCTACGTTGAATCATCTGAAGAGTCCACCACTAGGATCTTTTGCTCCTTGAAATGCCTCTTGTAAGCTTGTACTCGTCTTTTATACGCCTTTTTCGAATTTTCCCTTTTTGCTTTGACCTCGTCTCCATCAAGCTTGCGTTTGGTCCTTATAGTCTCTATCTTGTCTTCATACATAAACTCCATAGTATCCTTTTCTTCCTTTACCACTGGTCTTGTTATTTTTGATGTAACCTCCTCTTCATCACACGACATCTCATCATCTTCCTTGCTCACCCAAGAAGTTGGATTCGTGTAGGCAATGACTTCAACTAAAAATGGAACAGATGCTCTCGGTTTTGTTCTTTTGACTTGTTGAATTGTTTTGATTTCTTCTTCCATGAGCTTCTCTAATTCTTCAAGTTCATTTTCTTCATCAATGTTGAAAACCTCTTCTTGAGCATGATTCCCTTGGAAACCATCTTCTATTCCAAAAATTTCCTTCTCTTTCCCAACTCTCAAGGTGAGCTTGGACTTGCGTACATCAACCAGAGCTCCAGCAGTGTTGCGACCAAGACTAATTGGAACATTAGGATCATCTTTCATATCCAAAACCACAAAGTCTATTGGAAAAACAAATTTCCAAATTTTCACGAGAATATCTTCCGCAATGCCCTGGGGCTATGTCACTGAACGGTTCGCCATGTGAATAGTCATCTGTGTAGCCTTCAACTTCTGAATATTTAATTTTTGATAAAACGAATAGGGCATCAAATTTATGTTAGCCCCAGAGTCGGCTAAAGCATAAACCTTCATATTATTCCCAAACTCACATGGGAGAGTGAGTCGTCTAGGATCCCCCATTTTCTTAGGTATTTCTCCCAACATAGCTTTTGAGTTTTGCTCACTTAGAATCACCTTAGAATTCTTCTTCAATTGTTGACGAGTGTCTAACAAGTCTTGTAGGAACTTAGCATATTCTGGAACTTTTGCAAGTGAATCAATAAAAGGAGTATTGATAGGAATACCCTTTAATTGCTTGATAAACTCCATATGTTCTCTCTCCAGTGGACTGAGATTAGCTCTAGACGGGAATGGCAAAGGTGGTTTATAAGCTGGAACATATACGGATTTCTTCTGTTCATACTGAGCCCACGACGTGAGCATGGTGGGCTCACGACATGAACTGGGTATTCCAGCAGATTCTTCAATTTCGAGCTTCGGCTTCTTTGGCTTTGGATCGGGCTGCTGTGGCTCCACTTATAAGGCTTCTAGGAACTCAGAAATCGCCTCTTCTTCAATATCTATGGCCATTACGTGAGATTGAGTTTTGTTTTCACGGCTTTTTGGAAATATCTTCTCATTAACCAAAGTGGTAAGTTGACCAAGTTGTACTTCAAGGTTATTGATGGAGGCTTGCTAATTCTTTATTAATGCTTGCAGATCTATCATCATTGCATGATGATTCTTCATTAGAGTTCTTTGTTCTTCCATTGCAGCGTCAGTAGCATCATGTCTTTTTTCTGAAGCTTCCATGAATTTCATCAACATGGTCTCTGACGCTGATTTCTTCTCAGCTAGTGGTTGCTCTCTTTGGTAGAAGCCCCGACCAGTTTGCCTAAATTTCTCTTCTTTTTACTTCTTGTATTCTTCGTAAGGCAGCCATTCTTTCTTTGGTTTTCTCTAATCTTCATCATACTTGTCCTCACTTGAGTAGCATACTTGAGCTTTCTTGTTTCCATATTCATCCATATTGCAATCCTTTGTCAAGTGTGGGCCACTACATCTCTCGCAACCAACTCGAATTGCATGAATTTATTGGTCCAATTGAGTCAATCTCCTATCCATAGTGCTAAGCATTGTCATCACGGCAACCATCTCTTCAGTTTGTGTACCTCCACTGCCTTTTATTCCATCACGCCCTGGGTTGTGATACTCAAAAGAGTGCCTTGAAAACTCTTCAATCAGCTCCTTGGCCTGATTTGGGTTCTTCTTCATTAGTGGTCCTTCGAATCAAGGAGTTGTCTAGTCATGACATTCACCCCATCATAAAATATTGACATCTCTTGCTGAATATTGAGGTCATGTTGAGTACAATTCCTTAAACAACCCCTTGTAGCGTTCCCAGGCCTCATATAATGACTCCACCGGATTTTGCTCAAAGTTGGCAATTGCCTTCTTGAGTTTACAGATTTTGGAGGGTGGACAAAACTGATCTAGAAATCTCTCACGCAATTGGGCCCATGTGGTGATTGTACCAGGTGGGAGTGCCTTCAACCAGTCTTTTGCTGCTCCCTTAAAAGTCACCGATAGCATCCTTAGCAAAGCTGTCTCCCTTGGGATATTGGGAGTATTAAAATAATTCAAATTCAGGCTCGGTATCGTACGCGGAATCGGCTTGGACGGTTATTTGATCTAAGTGTTCAAGCTTGCTCTTGTTCTTTGAAGATGAACTTGACTCCTCCGTTTTCTTCCCTGACTTCTTTGAGAACACTGATTTGAATTCTTGTAAAGGTGTCTTCTTTGGTGTTTGATCTTCTTTCACGCTCTTATCCTTGTTTCTGTGAAGTGTAGGCTCGGGATCTTCAAGTGGTGGTACCAAAGGTGTGTTAGAACCTCTGGTTATGAACTCCTTAAATAAGACAAAAAGATAAAACGTAAAACTGAACTAAGAAAAACGAACTGAAATAAACGAAACTAAGGACTTTAGTTCTCACGTCGTGAATCTTAAAGGTTCACGTCGTGAGTCCTATAATGCAGAAAAAAAAAATTAAAACAGAAAAGTAACTTCTTGCAGGTTTTATCCTACAAAAAGGACCGATTAATTTAAAGCAAACAAACTAATAATTAACTATGTCGTTCCATGGCAACGACGCCAAAAACTTGATGTGCACGCAAGTACCCACTAATTTTAATTTTTATAGCCTAACAAACTTAGACTAACTATGCACTTGTAGTCAGTGTACCTAGTCAGATTACAGTATAGCTTGGGTAAGTCGGGTGTCGATCACAGGGAACGGTGTTATTAATTAATCTATTTACTACTAAATTAATCTAATTATTAACAAGCTAAAATGGGTTTTTATCTGATTTTGCAAGATCAGAATAACTTAACTCAATTTCAATCAATAATTAAAAACACTCTTATCTAGTTCGAATCCACTTCGTCCTTATAGCTAGCTAATAATTATGGATTATTAAGTTGTTTGTTATTATATTAGTAATTTAGGTCTAAATTTACCAATAGTTAATTAATTCATGTATAACTATGTATGGTCACACACAATTAAACACATAACCAATTTTGCTTATGAATATGCTATGTAAGATTTATCATGCAAACACAATTATGGTCATAATCTATGTTCTCTAGCACAGCAAAATTAATTACTTCAATTACTAACTAAGATTTTGGTTGATCCCAGCTCTAGCAATTCAATGTTCACTAAATTACTAGGTTATCAAGTTCATGCAGTTAATGGTCACTAAGCACACATAACATGAATTTAAGCAACTAAAGCAACAACATAAGCATGCTAGGTAACAATAAATCAAACACAAGCAATTCACCAACTAAATAAATCCATATAAATTATGCTATTCATAAGTTAGAAGCTTCATCGAGCTGGATAAGAGTAGCTAGATTCAGTTTCTCATAGTTGCAACTAACACATAAACACAACTCAAATAAGAAAACATGTTCATAAGTATTAAACAAATAACTTAATTATGGACTTTTACTCTTTTGGTGTTGAAAATCGTTTTTCCAGAACCTTACTTTTGCTGTAAATCGTCTCCTGGAACTTCTTCCTTTAGCCAAAAGTCTCCCAAATCGTAATGGCTAAGGTATTTATAATATCTTAAAATTTCCCATTCACATCGTGAGAATTTAAGTCTCACGTCGTGAACTCGAGATAATTGTGTTCGGCAAGGATTCCTTCACCTGGGTGCTTATCTTCTAAAACTCTCTACTCACGTCGTGAACCATGAACTGTTCACATCGTGAGTACATCTTTTGGGTGTTTTTTCGTTCTTCTTTTCTTCAAGCCCCAAAAGTTCCAAGTATTGTCACTTCTGGTCCCTTTCTTTGAAAATACTTCTATTTGGCTGCACATAACAATTTATCCTTATAAGTACCATAATTCTGTGCAAATAACCAAAATATTAAATAAAATGTAGATCAATATTTCCTAAAGCTATGTATAAATATGGCAATATCAAAATCCTAATTACAGATGATAGATAGAGAACTAAAATCCTACTAATTTCAAATGATAGGGAGAGAACTAAAATCCTATTGATTTCAAATGATAGGGAGAGAACTGAAATTCTTCTGATTTCTCCAACTGGTTTCTTATCCTTGACCATTTCTTTCTCTTCTCCAGAGTCCCCCTCTTCAGTGGGTTCTTTAGTTGGTTCGTCGTCAAGACCATCATTTTCATCTTTTAGAAGATAAGGGAGAGAGAAGTTTGGAGACTACTGAACGGTCGATTGGGGGCTATGGGTTTCTTTGCTACAAGGGTAGCGGAGCTATTGGTTCTTTTTTTCTTTTTTTGGATTTAAGTAAACCAGGAAAATATGGGATAATATATTTAAGTATTTTTATGTAAGCGTTGTTTTTTGGGGTTGATAAAGGATTCTAAGGTACTAGGTTTCTGAAGCAGATCTTGAGAACATTCTTCAAGCTCTAAAACTCTTAACCATTGTAGTCTTTCAAACACCTTGCTCAAGTTTGGTTGTGCAGCAGCTTGACCATAAATAACATAGGTGCACAATCTAGGTTTTTCTTTGGAAGGAGTTATGTACGATACCAACCGTCGTCGAGGTGTATGACCTAAAGGATTGAGTTTGTAGTTTTAGTTGAAAATATGCTAGAATTTTATTAAGTGTTCTCATTGCGGGCCAAAGTATATATATAACTCTTATATATTATTGTTGGTGAGGTTTGTAGTGCTATTAGTTTTTATTTTGTACTCTAAGACTATCAAGTATGAATTAGGGCCAGACAAGAAGCACCAGAGGGAAGGACCATTTTAGCATATAGCCGCTATGACATCCAACAACCCAAGCGACACTTCAAACCAGTTAACTATGTCGTAAGTAGTTGAGAAATAGTGTAATTAATAATAATACATTTATTAGGATCCTGTCGCTATATTGGTATTCCTTTTTCGAGGATACAAGTTCTCTATTGCCAATTTAATTCTGATACCATTATGTCACACCCCCGGCCGAGGCGGTGGAACATGTCGAGCTATGTGACTTAGTTCATGGGTCATAGGTAAACTGGATATAAAGCACAATTACAACAATAAACAAACATCATTTGTATTTCATCTAGATGTTTTAATACATGGTTCTTACAGATAATAGTATAGTACATGTATTGCTTTAAATAGGTAGGTAGATATAACAAAATCTAGTAAGTTAGGTTGCCTAAAATCCATGACTATTCCGTCGTCTAAATTGGTAGTTCAATGATTCCCTGAGAATACATGTAGTTTTGTGGGTCAACGCAAGGTTGGTGAGAGTTACAGGCTTTCTACTAACAGAAGTAATGATACTTTTAAAAACATTCAAAAGTATTTTCTTTGTAAATAAAACCGTACTTAAAACTGTGTTTGTAAAGAGTCTTTGAATAATATTTGAAAACCAAAATAAATGTAGAAAAGGGGCGGGTTTGGAGCGAATCGACCTTGATCCAAACCCATTTAACAAATTTCAAATCTCAATCCAAACCCGCTCCGTAACTCGTAGAATTTTGAATGATCAAACATATACCCTTATCCGCCGAATCAACAGATATCCAAACCCACCTTGAAACATGTAGATTTTTTAAATAATGAAACACATTTTACTTAAACCTCAAAATAACATTTTTTAAATAAAACAAATGTTGATTTAAGTAACACATTACGTACTCGAGGACTTTCGATTGGAATTAAATTCATCTTTGTAGTAACTTCTGATTGTTTTTTTACCGTCAATTACATTTATAGGGAATAGCAATTGCAACCTTTCTTAATAAACTGTATAAAGATCGCAGTGAAAATGACCTTTTTTACAGATTGGCCTGAAAAGGTGAAAATGACCTTTTTTACAGACTGGCCTAAAATAAAACCTAACTCATGTGAAAATGACCTTTTTTACAGACTGGCCCGAAAAGGACTAAAATGATATTCAAGTTTGCAAGAATCATAATAAATTGTATAAAGATCGCATGAACGTGTGTGAGTAGTACCATGAAAGGTGTCGATCTGAGCTACTTACATACAAAATAGTTTTGTAAACCATAGGGTTTAAGATGGACATAACAGGTCTTGAATGGACCATAATTTTTCACATAAAATCATAACATTTTGTAGTATGTTTTTCAAGAGTGTTTTGCATAAATGAAATATGTGAGAACATGTATTCCTCCCAAAATATATATAAACTTTAAAGTGGGGTTGTAAGCACTCACCTTAAATGTATGAACTCAGTTTAGACGTGAAAATGTGATTGTGTTTGGGAAGCACCTCGAGATAGCACCAATCTAGCAACCAAATTTGAACCTGATTTCAACTTGAGTTAAACCTAAAAAATAACACCAAAACTTGAGTCTAGAACTAGAAAAACACCTTAAATGATTTGCACACCAAAAGGTGGTATAAGGTGGTCGTGGCTGAAAGGTGGTTAGGGTTGGTTACAGGTGGCAAGGGGTCGCTTTAGCAACTCCTTGGATTTTTCCGTTAGTTAACGATAAAGGAGAGGAGGGGGAAGGGGGCAGCAGGTGGCAGAGGGTTTGGGGGTGGTGTTTGGTCATCAAAACTAGTGGAGAATGGGTGGCCGCCGACGGTTATCGGCGGTGGAAGGGAAGCCTCCGATAAGGGGTTTCTAGTCGAGAAAAGAGGGAAATGGAGAAGGGAGAATGAGGGAATGTTGGCTGGTGAATGGTGTGATAAAATAAAGAGCTAAAGGCCTCCTTTTATAATGTCTAGGAAGGTCTCTAAGCTTGCAACACACCATTCATTGAAATTAAGTAAAAAACTCAAGCTAACCATGCTTGTACTTAGACATAATAGTGCACCCTAAAGGGGTAGGGGGGGGGGGGGGGGTTAATTGGTTGATTTTGATCATGACTCTTGCATGCTAGCAAGTACAATGGTGATGCACACTTTCAAAAAGTCCCAAAAATGCTTTTAGATTTGCTCGCCAAAATCCCGATACATAATATTTTTTTGGAAGTGGTGTATGGTAGAGTAGAGTTCAAGGATTCCAAAAACTCGAACCGATTAATTTTATGAGTTGTAGAACTCTAGATATTTGCGATTAATTAACCTGAAACGTCTAATATTTCGAGTTTTGAAAATATTTTTCCTAAAAATATTTCGAGTACGGGTTTAAATATTAGACCATAGTCCAAGTCCAAAAACACTCTCATAATTTCCATCTGAGGTGTGCAAGTGCCTCAACAGAGAGAAACGGTTTTAACAGTTTTCAGAAAATCAATTTTATAATGGTTTGGTTTCTTATAACAGCCGTATCTATTGCATACGAACTCCGTTTTGGACGTTCTTTATATTTTCGAAAACAGGTGAACATCTACTACGAGACTAGAGTGTTTTCTTCACTCAAAACTGCTTAATATGAAATTTCATTTTTTTTCAAACGTATTAACTAGAGTTGTAGTTTGAGCTGTTTGGTTTGTTTGAGGTTTTCCACAATTGGAAGTAAGATACCATCTAGTATCTTACAATAGTTGACACTATATATTTTTCAAAATATGCCTTAAAGCTTAATATATAAGATTACAAAGAGTTCCCAATGAACTGACTATGTACACTTTTAGACCTAAATTCCTGGATATAACACATACTACTACACCGCTGTGCAAAAGTACATTTCCCTCTATGTCAAAATATTGCCCAAATCACCACTTTGGGAACCACTCCACAACACCATTGCACCACGGTAGAGCTGAACTCGGCTTTTGTGCTATTTTTAAAGACACTTCTTTTCTCATATTTTATACCAATAACCTGCAACCCTTTTATCCATACATAACAACATATACCATTACTTTAACTATCAAAAAACATATAAAAATGTACTTCATACCATTATACAATTCATGATTTACCACATGGACCAAAATGCCCTTTAACACATAATAACAACCTAACATACTTTATACTAACTTTTAAGTTCTTACAGGCGTATCTCGAGCTACTTAACCACATGATTATTTCTTTAGGTAGCTAACTTGTACCTCGATTGATATTTTTTTAACAGTTTATCCAACCATGCTTCAAGTTTTTGTACCAAGATATGTATCTATTTCTTTGAACTTTAAATTTATTATTTTCAATAATTTGCATCATGATTATCTGTGTTGCATGGATCAAAATGTTTGTTGATAAATGAGCATAATAAAAAGATGGAACTTATAGAAATAGGGGTATTATGATGGTTATATGGTAGACCTTTGTCTGTACAAGATACCAAACACAACAATTACAAGTTCATTGGGAGCAACTATGATGCCCGTAAAGTTGACTAACAAAAACTGGGTTCAATATTCAATATACATACCTTAAACATGTAACTTGAATAATTTCTAAACAAAACCTCCATTTTAACCATGACAGAAAACATTCACAAAGCGATCAAATTACAAAAGGTGAAGCAGATGAACAAATCATCTAAATAACTATAACGTAGATGGATTTTTCTGGCGTGACATCTGAGTTTATATGCCTCCCTAAACAACTTGAAACAAATAGAAAGACACACTTGAAACAAAAATAATACATTCCACCAATCACGAAGCACAAGGAAACCTTCTAGTTATCATGAAACAAGCCCGACTATTATTACTTTATAAGACATACTAACTATTTAATATACATAAAAAAACTAAAAGGGTATATTTTATACATATGAAATATATTCATATGATTTATTGTTTGTTACTTTTTATATATTTATTTATTATGCGTTGCGCATGAATTTAATTACATAGATAAAATATTAGAATTATATGTCATTTAAAATACGTTAGGGAATTCGGTTTGTAAGTAGTTGTGAGATTTGATAAAATTGAATAGAGGCAACATTAAACATATCTTAAGAGGATGGGGTCGAGATGTAAGTTTGGTGTCCAATTTTCTTCTCTATATTAATAGTAAATCACATTTAGAAAAATAGTAGTCTTGTAGAAATCGACGTTGGCGGCTAATTAATCATTTGACAGCCTTGAGCCGATTATGATTAGGGTGCTTGGTGGAAATTGGTCAAAATCGGTGAAACTCGTGCTTGGCAGGTCTCGGCGGGAAATATTTAAAAAATTCAAAATTTTTAATTTTCAAATATTACCCCAAAATTTAAAATTTTCAAATTTTAAAATATTATAATAAAATTTTAAAATTTTCATATTTTCAACTTTTAAATTTTCAAATACTTAATTTTTTAGGAAATATTCATTTTTTAAATAATTTTATTTATAATTTAGGTTACCCGATTAATCCCCGCCTACTTCGATTAATCGCTAATCACCAGTTGACTGCCGAACGATTTTAACAACCTTGCAAAAGGGTTTGATTTTTTTGGTGCACTGAGAATAAATTACATTTAAGCAAAGAGTTTGCTTTTTCGTGTTAATCTTCAACATGACTATACATTCATATATTTTACCTACACGAATATGTTTTGGTATTGCATTTGGGGTTTTGATTCATATCCAGGAACGGTGTGCTTTAAGAATTACTATATTTAGGCACTACACTTTAATATATTTTGAATGATTTTTACGAAAGCAATGCCCATGATTTGGATATGACACAATATCCTAATGACTTTTTTCTTTCAAAACGACAAACTAGTATACTCCTAGTTACCACCTATGTTTGAAGTGAGGCTTGAACCCATGACATCGCAATTGAGAGAGTCAATCATTACCACTTGATTCAAGGCCCTTTGTTCTATGATGTTTGCTGATTGGTTTTATTTTGTATTGATTGGTTGTATAATCAGGATAAAGCTTATTGTAAATCAAGTTTATAGCCTGAATTTGTCTATTCGTTAGTTATGAAATTCGACTTGTTATATACAGTTAAAATACTTCCTTCATCGTTATGTATATTGAGAATGTGGTTGTTTCTCTTTGTATTCTTGTGATTATGTGTATATGTATTTTGTATAGCTGTCATATTGTACGTATATCTTATGTAATTTAGGATAATATCATATCCCTTAGTTACATGTGATAATAATGTGGTCTCTATTTCATAGGAGATTTAGTTTGCTGATTTTTAGGCTTTCTCTATATAAGTTCCTTTCCTTCCTTATATAAGTACCTACCGAGTTAAGATCAATAAGACATAAACCATTTTTCTTATTGCTATTGGTTTGTCTTGGTATCAGAGCTGGTCTATACCTAGGCTTAGTGCTCGACGACACCAACCATCAATGACGGGCAATTCCAAAATAGATGATGTACCGAAAACCATCTCAGTGTTTTCCTTGATGTCTAGCGACAACCCTTGTAACTTGATTACACATACTTAGTTGAAAGGACCTAATTTTGAGGATTGGGCAAAAGCCATCCGTATGTCTCTTCGAGCCGAAAGAAGAAAGGATTCATAGATGAGACCATAAAGCAACCAACAAAAGACTATATAGATATTGAAGACTGGTGTACAGTAAACTCCATGATTATCTCATGGATATTCAACATCATTGAGCCAACTCTGCGTTCCATGATTTCTTATAAGGAAACGGCAAAGGAACTATAGGAAGACATTCAACAAAGGTTCTCTGTTCGTAATGATGCAAAGGTACATCAGCTAAAAACTGAAGTGTCCAGTTGCAAGCAAAATGGAGATAGTGTCATGGGGTATTATGGTAGAATCAACAAGATTTGGGATGATCTCGGCGACTATGATAAACTGCCCATGTGTAGCTACCATGGTTGCAAATGTGATTTGAATTCGCGTTTGGAAAAGAAGGTTGAAGACGAAAGTGTTCATCAGTTTCTTATGGGCCTTGATGATGCGTCTTATAGCACCATACATTCTAGCATTATTGTTGTTGATCCCCTACCCAATATGAATAGGGTGTATTCACAAATTACCGAGCAAGAATATGTATTCTCAATGACAAAGTCTTCTACCTCAGAGCGTCAAGAAGCGATGAGTTTTGTTGTTCGAATGACAAACACATGAGGAAGTGATTCGAGAGAACCACATGGAGAATGACCCTATTGTAAGAACTATAAGCGTCATGGTCATGTGATTGACAAATGCTACCGAATTATTGGTTTTCCTTAAAGTCATCCAGGAGGACGGGGAAGAGGAAAATCACACGTAGGAAAAGGACGTGGTCAGATCAAAGCTAATTCTCTTCATGCACCAGTGTCATTGTCAACACATACTATGAGTGATGTTGACAGAGTAGGTCTGGAAGATCTTAGTGCAGAAGATTGGAATAAACTGAAGTCGATTATAAACTCACATAAATCTGCTCCTGGGCCACATTTTTCTGGTAAGACAAAATTTCCTTCGTTCTTTGATACCAATGCTTCTCACCATATGACCGGAGTGGCTGCCGAGTTTCATATCCGACGAGATATTTCACCTCGACCCGTTAAGATGCCGAATGGTGACCATGTTATAGCAACCAGAGAGGGGACTGTGCTATTGGGACCTATAACTCTCAAATATGTTTTATATGTTCCGGTCTTGGAATGTAGTTTGATCTCAATAATTCAACTCACTCGAGATAAAACATATATGTTGAAATGTATTGATAGTTTATGTATTCTATAGGACAGCACTTCGAAGACGCTGTTTGGAGTGGGTGAAGTTTGGGACGGGTTGTATGTGTTGAAGGAAAGTGTATCGGCACGTGTTAATAAGGTCTCTCGTTCGGTCAATGCTGAAATATGGCATCAAAGGATGGGTTATCCTTGCGAGCAAGCTCTGGAATCATTGTCTCCTTCAATTCGTGGTATTCAGTTTAATTATAAGACTTTAGAACATTGTGATGTGTGTTTTAGAGCTAAGCAAACAAGCAAACATTTTGTTCCTAGTGAAAATAAAGCAAATGAGATTTTTGGTCTTATACATTGTGATCTATGGGGGGCCGATCGTGAAAAGTCTATTTGTGGTTTCCAATATTTTTTAACAATTGTAGATGATCATTCGCTTGCAACTTGGGGTTTGCTTCTAAAACATAGGGATGAGATCGCTCAAACTCTCAAACATTTCTTGGCTATGGTTGAACGTCAATTTAATACCAAAGTAAAAACTGTACGGAGTGATAATGGGAAAGAATTTACTTGTCTGACAAATTACTTTGAGCAAATTGGCATTGTTCATCAGACTTCTATGGTTGAAACTCCTCAGCAAAATGGTCGTGTCGAGCGAAAACATCGACATATTCTCAATGTAGGGCGTGCATTACGTTTTCAAGCTAACTTGCCTATTAAATTTTGGGGTAAGTGTATTATGGTAACTGGACATTTAATAAATCACACTCCATCTGTTACTTTGCATGCCAAAACACCTTTTGAGGTGTTGTATGGAAAATCACCGTCACTTGATCATATATGCACTTTCGGTTGTCTATTTTATGCTCACAGTCTGAATCGGTCCAAAGATAAGTTTGCAAGCCGTAGTCGAAAGTGCATTTTTATCGGCTATGCATACAGTAAAAAGGGACCGAGTCTTTATATTTGGAGTTCGGAGATATTATAGAATCGAGAGATGTCATATTTCATGAGAATAAATTTCCTCATTCTAAAAGCCTTTCACACCCAACTATTGATTATGTTCCATCTCATGCTGAGATGGAGGAGGATAGTTATTGGCTACCTAATAATTCGACATTGTCGGTTACTACTCCCATCTCAGTGACACAACAACTAGAACAAGATAACCAACCACATATATCAGAGCATCAAAAGATTGACATTGCAGCAAGTTCTGAAATCCCTCAACAATTTGAATAAGAGAACCAACCAGGTACATTAAATCCACAACAAACATTGTTGTGGAGGATGATTCTAGCGGTTATCCTATCTCCAACTATGTTGATTGTGACAAATTCTCTATGTCCCATAGACATTTTTTGGAAGCAATCACCACTGGAACAGAACCTTCTAGTTACAAGGAGGCAAGTCTTCACCAATGTTGGCGTGATGCCATAGGCAAGGAGGTTGATGCATTGATATCCAATGGCACTTGGACAGTAACAACATTGCCTAAAGGAAAGAAAGCTTTAGGTAGTAATGGGTTTTCTGAATCAAATATAACACAGATGGTTCAATCGAACGTCACAAGGCAAGGTTGGTCACTTTGGGAAATCTTCAAATTCAAGGTATAGATTACATAGAGACATTTGCTCCCACCACAAAAATGGTCACTGTTCGTACTTTTTTGGCGGTTGCATCCATCAAAAAGTGGGAGCTTCATCAGATGGATGTTCATAATGCATTTTTGCAAGGGGGTCTCAAGGAGGAAGTTTACAAGCGTCTCCCTCCTGGTTTTGATGTTCCGCGAACAAATCAAGTGTATATGTCGACTACAAAAATCACTATATGGTCTATGTCAGGCACTACAGTGTTGGTTCGCCAAACTAGTTACTACTCTTTTTGGTTATGGTTTCACTCAATCCCCGTATGACCATTCTCTCTTCTCTTATACAAAGGGATTCACTCACTTAAATGTGTTGGTGTATGTTGATGATCTAGTTATTGGTGGCAATGATTCTGTTGTAGTTTAGACCTTTAAAGACTACCTGAGCAAGTGTTTTCATATGAAAGATCTAGGAAAATAGAAGTATTTTTAGGCATCAAGTTGCCCGCAATGCCACTGGAATATGGCTTAGCCAATGCAAATATGCACTTGATATCATCTCAGATGTCGGTTTGTTGGGTGCCAAAACCGCTGTAACTCCTATTGAGAAAAATCATAATCTTGCTCTTACTGATGTTGTGGACATGGTGGACTCGGCTAAATATAGAAGGTTGTTCGATTGTCGTATCTACTTAACCATTACTCGTCTCGAGCTTTGTTATAGTGTTCATATCTTGGCACAATTCATGCAAAACCTAGAGGTTTCTCATTGGGAGGTTGCTTTACGTGTCGTTCGTTATCTGAAAAATAGTCTGGGGCAAGGAATTCTTTTTAAATCTTCTTCCCAGTTACAACTCAGACCTTATTGTGATGCTGATTGGGCAACTTGTCCTCTAACTCGACGATCTTTAACTTCTTATTTTGTACTTCTTGGGGACTCGCCAATATCTTGGAAAACTAAGAAACAACCAACTGTTTCAAGATCATCAACTGAGGCAGAATATCGATCACTTGCTGCTGTGACATCTGAATTTAAATGGTTAAAAGGCATGTTATTTGCTTTTGGTATTCATCATCTTGCTCCTATGTTTATCGCTTGCGACAATTAACCCGCTCTTCAACTGGCTCAGAATCCGGTATTCCACGAACGTACAAAACATATTAAAGTCGATCGTCACTTCATTTGAGATGAAATTAGTCGTGACGTGATTCTTCCAACCTATGTCTCGACCACTCATCAGCTAGACGATAGTCTAACCGAAGCTCTATCCAAACAAACTTTTGACACTCTACTTAGCAAGTTGGGCATCTCGAATCTCCATGCTCCACCTTGAGGGGGGGTGTTGATGTGTGGATGTATTTTGTATAGTTGTCATATTGTACGTATATCTTATATAATTTAGGATAATATCATATCCCTTAGTTACAAGAGATAATTATGTAGTCTCTATTTCATAAGAGGTTTAGTTTGCTGATTTTTAGGCTTCCTCTGTATAAGCTCTTTTCCTTCCCTGTATAAGTACCTATTGAGTTGATGAGATCAATAAGACACAAACCATTTATCTTAAAGAAATTAAGTATCCTTCTACCTTTTGATTCTACCAACCCTCCTACCCATTTAAATGATGACATGTGTCATAATAGTATCCTAAAATATCATTAAATCTCATTAAATGAACATTAAATGTTATACATGTCACAATTTCATTGGATAAAATGATATATAGGAACCAAAAGTAAGAGAATATTTAATTTCTCTTTTTCTTATTGTTTGTGGTTTGTCATCTTGCATATTAAGTGAAAAAGTAAATAACGGAAAGAAATTAGAATAAGTATGTTCAAACTAAAGTTTAATAACATTATGTATGATTTATATGTATTAAATTAGATTTAAATCATGTTTAACATTGATAGTTAGTGGAAGTCTAGTTGGTAAATCATTATTAGTAATGTATGGATAAAAACAATATTCTTTACTTAATTAAATAAGTTGTTTTTGGAAATTTTGTTTTCTTTAATCGAAGAAAATAAATAGTATAAAGACATTGCATGGTTTACAAAACGAGACTTTTTTTTTCATCACATTAATGTTTATAAAAAAATTACTATTTCTCCATTATCCTACTTTTTTTTTTTGAAGAAAATACATTTTCAACGTTAAACTAGTGATGCCGGAATATTGACTTTTAAAAGTTGAACACTATACGATTATAGATTTTATATATGTGAATTTAGGATTTAAGATTTTATAAGTTTTCATTGTTAAACTTTTGTATTTTGTTGTGCATATTAGTATTGTATATGAATCTTATTAAATACAAATAATGTTTTCTTGGTTGTATTATAAAGAATATATGTTTTACTATATATTATATAATAAATAGAAAAGAAATATGTTTATATAGAAAGTTTTATATGTTTAGCTTTTAACTTACACTAATAAAGTAAATAAAAATGGTTATTAAATAACATTTAAATGTTAATAATATAATAAAAAATTAGTTAATTGAACTGAAAGTTCATTTAATATTACGGCTTTTCAAAATTAAGAGTTAGTTAATATTAAATCAATACAATTTAAAAGTTTTTTCTGTAATACCAAGTTTATAGTTATGAGTCTGAACTAAATTAAATTTGAATACTTTAATTGTCTTTAGTTATTTAGTTGTTGATAATGTAGTCATTATTCTTTAAATGAATTTTTTTGTCAAAAATCTTAAAATTTACTAATAAAAACTTAATTAATTATAAGCATCAAATATATATATATATATATATATATATATATATATATATATATATATATATATATATATATATATATATATATATATATATATTATAAAAACATTTTATTTTAAACTTAAAAATAAATAGAATTTATATTTTTTACTATAAACACTTAATTAATTATAAGCATCAAATATATATATATATATATATATATATATATATATATATATATATATATATATATATATATATATATATATATATTATAAAAACATTTTGTTTTAAACTTAAAAATAAATAGAATTTGTATTTTTTACTATAATTCAATTGTATAATTGTATAAATAATTAAACGACTTATTTAGAACTAAAAACAATGGATTATTCTATTTATTTCATAACTCATTGTTATTGTATTTTTTTCGAATATTTTTCAACCTCTTTTCAAGAAAGGTCATACTTATATGTCAAACCTAATTTTTTATTAAAACCAACTTTTTATCAAAACCATATACTAATATATTACTACATTAAAATTTTATTATAAAATTATAACTATTCAAATTTCATGTAAGAGTTATTTAGAATTAAACAGCTACAACTAAATTTTTTTATACTAATGATACTTAATAAATATGATTAAAATAGTTAAATTTGCTTTTAGGAAATTAAATAAATAATATAATCATTTAATACCTTGATCAAAAGTTATATTGATAACCCCCATCCCAATTATAAACATATAATATTTGGTTTGTAATATTTATATAAAATAAAATATATACAACTATGATTTTCAGATAAAAACATTCTATTTTCAACCTAAAAATAAATAAAAATATTGATTTTCTAGTAGCTCAACTACATTAATAGTTAATTGGTGTATTTACAACTGAAACTTGGTTTAAGCTATCTATTTCACTAACTCATTGTCAATTTTTTTTTCATTTTCTTTTTAAAAGTAATATTATTGTGTCAACTTTTATTAAAACCATTGTTGCTATATAGAATTACTAGTGTGTGGTTAGTTGTCCTTCTGGGACACCATTTAATGAACACTCGGGAAATCACACTAGATAAAATTGACAAGGGCTAGGTTAGAAATCTATACTGTGGTGTGGACCTTAGTATTGCTCTTCGATGTCTAAGTTAGATATCAGCTGATACATTGTAAAAAATAGATTGATTGGTGTTGCCTCCTGAAAGAAAGATGAAATTACCTTATTTATAGGCAAAGTCCAGTCCACTTAATGATTTTCTCATAAGGATCTTGCTTCAGTCCATAAGTCGTAAGGGTAGGACCCTTTAATAAAACAATCCCCGCTATTTCGTGTTCCCTGGGATGTTTCTTAGGAGATCTTATACGAAATATTTGATATGTAAATTATTACTGGTCGTATGACTTATTACATTGGCTAAAGATCTGTATTGTATATTTATGTTGTGCATTTATTTATTTCATTCATTCCTTCGTCGACTTGCCTCTATATGGGTAGTTCCCCATAGACCATTAAGCGCCCAACCTAATTGTCAAAGGTGGTTTCTAAACCATTTTTAATAATTGGGATTAAACATGTTTTTAACTCTATTGGGCAATCGATGCATTTGATGATTGTTACACGCGCCTTGGTGTTTGCACGACTGTCTACTTGATTGATTTGGCAGCGGTTACTTTTCCTGTTTCTTGTCCTTTATAGATGTTTTTCACATCTGTTAGTATTTTCCATATTAGTTCTTCCGTTATCCATTGTTCCTTCATTCATCTTGTTTTCTTTTCTCTGAGGATAACTATGTATTGTCTGATAATTCCTGCTCTCCAATCTACTGTTGCTCATGAGCGTCGTGAACAAATTTCCTTGAATTATAATCTTGTTGAAGAAGATCGTTCCGTTCTTCCTAATTCCACATCGATCATCGATTTCCCTCCCTCAGGTATGATTGGCTTTTATATTTACTATTTCAAGGTTGCCCTTCACGTGCCTGCTTCTCCCTTTTTTGGTTTTATTGTGGAGGCTTACAAGATCCATACTTTCGAACTGAAACCCAATTCCATCTCTAAGATTGTTTGCTTCGAGATATTATGTTATGTCATCCTTGTTGTTCCTACTGTTGCTTTGTTTCAATATTTATTTTAGATTTGTAGCAATGGTGCTTGGTATTATTTTCACTTTAGGGGGCGAAGTTTCATTTAGGGTCTTCTTGAATCCATTACGAAATAGAAAATGAGTTTGCTTGGTTTAGCTCGTCCTGCTTTTCTTATCGCAATGTTTTCCATCCTCTTGGAACCATTATTGACTAGAAACCTGATAAGACTTCTGAGTTAGGACTTGTAATGCCCGCAACTTCAAGCTAGACAATTAAGATATAATAAGTGATAATTATTATAATTTAAGCCCTTGAATAGGGAGATCGCTAGTCTTGCATGTTGCAGACTACGTGTTATAAGTGAATTTATCGATAAGCGATAAAATGACATTTTGATAGAAGGTTCTTTAGGAAAAATAATCTTAGTCAAGGTTATATTATATGTGACAAAGATTCTGTACATATAAATAAATTTGAAATCTGACTTTCTATGAAGAAGTTATGCTTTTTCGAAGTTTACGATTAAAACGACATGGCTATGCGTACTGTAAAAAGTGAATTTTAGATAGGTTGTTTATTAGCCTAAGCAATCTACAAGAAAGTCATAGTAACCGTAAAATTGAGAGCATAGATATAGAGAACATCGAAATCTGACTTTGTATGAGGAAGTTATGATTTTTCGAAGTTTTAGCGCAACATTGTGGGCACATAAATCGAAATTCAAATCGGGCGAGTGTTAGACAAAACAATATAAACGAGAGTTGAAGATCTACTGATTAGGAATTGGTCGATATAAAGACAGTAGAGAACGGAGTCCGTATAAAGAAGTTATGAATTTTACACGGTCCTTTGTAGTGTAATATTCGTAGACTGTTAAAATTAAGATCGTTTGAGAATTAGCCAACAGAGTCTAAATGAAAGTTGTAGTGATCGGAAATACCTACACGTGAATGTAGAGAATGCCAAAAATGGAGATCATATGAGCAAGCTATGTAGTTTTGGAGTTACAGATGTTACCTAATCCCTTACGACACAACACCATTAGTTACGCGACACGTGTTACATTCTGAGAAGGACGCTTGTTGACCACGACAGGGGACGATGTGCTCCTTGTCGAGGTGCAATGCATAAGCTAAGAATTCTGCTTATATAATGCTTTTAGCCCCATTTCCATTTCCACACAGTTTCTAAACATTCTCTCTACTCCTCAGGCTTAAAATTAAGTTCCTCATTCGAGATTTCAGAGTATTTCAGTTAGCGAAGCTCAGGGAATCTACGATCGACTAGTAGAAACTCTCCTGTCAGAGTTCGACCAGTGCAATTTCCAGACTTTTGTCTGGAAAATATTTGTTAGTTAATCTACACTTACATTATATTTATACTCGTTGTTATGAACTTATAAATAAGATTTATAAGTGATTCCAAGTCATTATACTGATTGATCTACTTACGGGAACGATGTCTAGGCTGGATTTAGTTAGGTGTTTAAAGTAAGATTTCCAACCAGTATACTCTGTATACCAAACGGATTTTAATTTTGATATGATGCTACCTGGTTGTTCCTCATTAGATAGATCTTGATGTAGACGTTGGGATTAGTGAGGAATCTAGCGTAACACCTCAAATTTCAATACAATTTTTTTTGTCATTTTTAATTTACCCAAAATACTGTTCATAGACCAAACCATCAGAAAAATCACAAGTCTAATGTACAAATTATCACTAAAATTATTAGAGTGCCACATAGTGCCCAATAACAAAATCTCTCAGCGAGTGTGTATAATCAGAACTTTGATTTCCCGTGATCCTCAGAAGTACCTGCAACACATATAATCAACAACTGTAAGCACAAAGCTTAGTGAGTTCCCCTAAATACCACACACAACACAACACAAATAAACAACTATGGGTTATCAACCACCCTGGATACTACTCGAAGTCTCAGTGGGCAAACAGCACGCCCGGTGGGTTATCAACAACTGTAGAGACTACTCAAAGTCTCAACACACATAATATCACATATCATAGTAGCAACACTTACACTCAACTGGTCATCACATATATATATATATATATATATATATATATATATATATATATATATATATATATATATATATATATATCTACACAACTATTCTACCGCACATGTAAGAATAAGTAAGGAGACTCACCTAATACTAATGAAGGGTAAATCTCACTCCCGAATTGCTGGAACTAGAATCCGCCTAATAAACAAAACGTGTAACCCTAGTCAATTAAGGTCATAATACGACTCACGGGTCCAAATCCCACAACTACGCTCCTAAAGAGCAAAAAGACCATTTTCTGCTTCCATGGTCCAAAACACTAAATCTTTTGACCAAAAGTCAAAAGTAAACGAAATTCAACAAGTTAAAATCCTCGTCCGTATGTGCGGTGTAAAAATCGAATCAGCAAAACCAGGGAAGGGCCTGGCTACGCAAGGTGTAGCCAGGAGTACGCCCGACGTTCGCCGCCTAGTCACAAACCCGACTTTTCATGTCTTAATCCTTTAAGACACTTATTCCAACTTCAGATTTGACCACTATAGAATGTATTAACCCATAAAGTCACCGAGTTTAAACATTTTCATGGCTAGATAGGGCTCAAAACACAAAACTTTAACTTTTACAACACTCCAAGTCACTTAACTCGTGCATCGACCAAGGGAAATGGTCAAGCAACCATTTTTATGAATCTAAGCACTCTAAAACATCTAAAAGGACAACCAATATGCTATGGAGTACCCCATACTCACAAAGGTCCAAGATTTGTGACAAAAAGCTCATAAAAACCCATCTAAAGAGATCTAGAAAGAACATCAGCAAGGTACGGACTTTATACCTTCAAAACATGCACAAGGTGAGGTAGTTTCTGGATCCACAAGATTGCATGCAACACCACCTTCTTAAAGGCCTTATTCCTCAACAAGAAAGCCCCAAAATCTCAAATAGCTTCAAAATCTTCACACACAAGGATGATACTCAAGATTAGGGGTTGGAAGGTGTGGAGGCTGTCTCTAGAAGTTCCAAGGGAGGTATAAGGTTGTTTAAATAGGGAACAAACCCTAAAATTTAGGGTTTAAGGTCTCGGCTAGTACGCCCGACTTACCACATGTATACCCAGCGTACTAAGGATGGTTCTGTGATTACAAGTCTCTATTAGGTACGCGACATGTACCTCACGTACGGCCAACGTACGAGCTAAAGTGAAATAATTTTTGACATAAGGAACAAAAATATAAATATCTAAGCACTATCTCAGTGGTCCCCACGACCCTCTGACTGACCTCTCCCTAACGAATAGGAATTCGACACCTCCTTCCGTACATAAGCTCAAATGGAGACATACCAATGTTAGCATGATGGCCATTGTTGTAAGAAAACTCAGCCAAAGGAAGATAGGACTCCCAGCTCTCACTAAAGTCAATGATGCAGACCCGCAACATATCCTCGAGCATCTGAATAGTCTACTCACTCTGCCTATCAACCTGTGGATGGTAGGTGGTACTGAAATACAATGTGGTGCCCAACTCTTCGTGAGACCTCTTCCAACATATGGAAGTAAAACGAACATCCTGGTCTGACAAAATAAAAGTCGGCACCCCATATCGAGTCACCACTTTCCGAACACTAAATATTAGCTAGCTTCTCTACAGAAGAGCCCTCAGTTATGGCTAGGAAGTAAACACTCTTCGTCAAACGATAAATTATCACCCACATTGCATCAAATCCCCTCGAAGTCTTCGGCAATTTTGTGATGAAATCCATAGTGATCTACTGCAACTTCCACAGTGGAACATCTAAAGGCTACAGTTTTTCGCGTGAGGGCACTGGTTCTTGGCCTTGACCTTTTGGCAGGTTAAGCATCATTGTACAAACCGGGCCACATCCCTCTTCATACCCGACCATTAGTAACTCTGCTTCAACTCAAGGTATATCCTGGTAGCCCCAGGACGAATGGAGAATCTTGACTTGTGGGCCTCCTCCATCAATACCCGTTGAGTCCCACCAACATATGGTACCCAAGCCCGCCTGTGAAGATTCAAAACCCTGTAGGAACCCATTTTTATACGAACGGTGGATGCGGAAGAATAATCTTGATATTTATCATGTTTCAAAATATAAAAAATATGAAGAACATGATGAGAATTCCTAGAAGATGAGAAAGAAAGAGAGATAAAATAATATTCATGAAGAACATTGGTGGGAGAGAGAAAATATCCCTAGGTGGAGAGAAATCACCAATTCTCTTTCTACAGAATTACATTGTAATAAGGATGCATACTAAGAAATGACCAGCTCTCTCTTTATATAGGAAGGAGAGATAAAATACACCAACAATACAATAAAGGGAAAAATACAACATAACTATCACTCATTATTTGTAGAGAATTTCCATGCTCCAACATTCTCTCCCTAAATGCTTACATATGATGAGAGATATAATAAGTGATAGAAGGCTATAATACAGTAATCTGACTAGCAAGTGTGGTAATAAAATGAAAAATAATAAGAACCAAATGCTGAAATGTCTCTGAAACCCTAAAGTGTCTGTGAAGTCTGAAAGTGGCCATGAATATCTAAACAATAAAGGTCTTTGGCTTCAAAGCACAACCAATGAAGCATAAAAAATAAGATCCAAATCTTCAAACCAGTCATAATCACCAGAAGAAGAAGGTCACCATGAGCAAGTAGAAGATCCAATAAAAGAAACACTTCAACTTCAAAAAGTCTGAAAAACATCTCGAGTTCTCGAATCATAATACATCAAGATTCTTCAAAGTATAACCTGCTAAAAATGTGAAGCATCCATAAAATGAAGTCCGGATAAAAATAATGTGAGTCCAAAGACATGGTCCAGCAATGACAAATATTTGATCCAAGGATCAAAAATAGGTTCCACGTCACATTGCCAAAATAATCTTCGTCTTAAAAATATCACAAATCCAAACTCGAGAAATCATAAGATCTGAACTGGATGCGAGCACAAAATCATCCTGTGGTAGAGTCCGAATAATAAATAATCTGAATTGGAAAACATCTAGTAATGCCAAAAATTTGATCCATAAAGACCAAAAATAAGTGCCACATCGCATCACTAAATAAATAATCGTCTTCAGATCTCTTCAAAAAATCCAAACTCAAACAATCATAAGAACCAAATCCAGATGATATTCTCTCCCTATTTTTGATAACCAATGACAGGATATCAAAAATCAACAAGTCATCGGATGGAAAGTGTCGGATACCAAGAGCTAAGAGGGCTCTCCGTAGATGTATGAAGGGTCTCGATAAGACACGAGAAATAGAGTAAAATAGATACTCTGTGGTCATGAGAAGATGGGTGATATAGTTTCTGAAGCTGCATGAACAAATACTATAGAACGAAGAATCATTGCATGAAAAATATGTCTGTTGTGCCGAAACGATATCAACATACCAAAATATCCAAATTGCAGTGCCGGAACTCTCAAAGTGGTCTTTAATAGAAAATAAAGTCCACATGCTCAAGATACATGATTCGTTAATCAAAGATCAAGAGCGCCAAGTCATAATATCCCATAAAGTGAAGAATGCGAAACAATGTTGATCAATCGCCGTTGCGGTGTAAGCATCACAAGGAATAATATGAAGGCCGACTGCAGTATGGAGTATTCTTCCAAAATATCGGTATGAAGTGAACCAATGTGACAATCCAAGGTTCGGTTGTGGCAAAAATTATCATTAAAAAAATTGGTTTTAAAAAAATAATTGGTTTTAATAAAAAATTGGTGTTAAATAAGAAAATTGGCTAATAAAAAAATAGTTGTTAAAAAAATATTAGCTGAATAAAAATAATTGGTGTTAAAAAAAGTTAATTGAAAAAAAAATAATAATGCTAAAAAAGGCTGAATAAATAAAAAATAATGAACATTAAAAAAAATAAGAAGGATAAAAAAATGAGAAGGGCTGATGAGAGGGGAGGAGAAAAGGAGGAGGAAAGGAGGGGGGAGGAGGAGGAAGAAGGAAGAAAGGGGGGGGGGGGGAGGCTGGAAGGAAGAAGGAGGAAGGAGGGAGGCCGAAGGCTACTGATGGAGGGTAGTTGCACGTCAGGTGTTGCGGATGGGGAGTTGGGCTAGTGGGTTCGGACGAAAGACTGCGGATGATGACGACTTGGTTGCGGATGCAGACTGCAGTCGAGGAAGATTGCGGTGTGCGAAGAAGGTCACTACAGGCCTAGCGCAGGTGTGGTCCAAAACGGAGAAAGAGCCTGCGGTCCGAGCCGAAGTTGAGAGGCTGCGATCCGAACCAATAAGGAGACTTTGGTCCGGAATAAAAAATATTGCGTTAGGGAGTCCGGACTTCGGTCCGAAGGCAAGAGGGAGGTTGCGGATCCACGGTTGAGAAGGGTTTCGGATCAAGGGTAAGAAGGGTTGCAGAGAGGCTTCTTAGGAGGCTCCGGTAGGCAGTTTTTTGCTGTAGTTCAAGGGTCTGAGAAGGGCTGAATAGGTGACGAAAAATGCTATTTTTTCATGAAAAATGGTACCGCAAAGGCCATTTATTCTTATTTTAACAAGTGGTCTTGGAAGGCAGAAAGAAGAGTGTGCAGGTGGGTTTTTAGGGACAAAAGGTGATGGGATTTGTCATAGTGACATGGTTTTGTCTTTTGAGGGAGTAAATAGTGGAATACTCTTTACCCAAAAGAGTAACAAGGACAGGATGCTTTTTTACAAACATATTACGTCCATTTTTTTCTTCACATTAAAGATCCACAACAAGAATAAAGAGGAATAAAAGTCTTCATACCTCAAGAAGATTCATAAGCTGCTGGGTAGAATAAACTCCACTGTCTTCAAGAAAATAAACCCATTATATTGTGTCTTTTCTTCCAAGATTAAAAGAACTCCCTGGAACAATTTCTTCAACAATTTGAGACCACAAAAATAATTTTTTCTCCCATTTTTTCTTCATTTCTTCAATAGAAAAATACTAAGAACTTCAACATGATGAGAATTCTTAGAAGATGGGTTAGAAAGAGAGATAAAATAATAGTCATGAAGAACATTGGTGGGAAAGAGAAACTCTCTCTAGGTGGAGAGAAATCACTAATTCTCTCTCTACAGAATTACATTGTAAGAATAATGAATACTAAGAAATGACCACCTCTCCTTTTATATAGGAGGGAGAGATAAAATACACCAACAATACAACAAAGGGAAAACACAACCTAACTATCACTCATTATTTGTAGAGCGTTTCCATGCTCCAACAAACCCCCTGATGTTGATATCAAAGGCTGGAATCTGACTGAGCCGCCGTTCACTTTTCCGATTTTCTTCCTTTTATGCCCTTTGGCTTTACTTCTTTGATTGTTTCCAAAACTAGGGTCATCACAGTCATCCTCATACATACATCCTGAATTGGGGTACTAGTCGCCCTCCGGCTCAAGGCATCTACCATAATATTCGCCTTACTTGGGTGATTGAAAATCTCACAGTCAGAATCTTTCACCACATCAAGCCACTTCCTCTGCCTTATGTTCAGGTTTGATTGATCCATAAGATATCTCATGCTCTTATGGTCCTTGTGGATGATACATCGAACTCAATAAAGATAGAGACGCCAAATCTTGAGAGTGAAAACCACCGCCCCTAATTCCAAATCACGGGTGGGATACTTCGCTTCATGATGCTTTAGTTGCCTTGAAGCGTATGCAATCACATGTCCCCTCTTCAACAACACACCACCCAACCCTAAAATAGACGCATCATAGTTGACCAAAAAATTCTCAACTCCCTCAGGGAGGGAAAGTACTCGTGCCTCACAAATTCTATGGTGACGAGTCTCGAATGATGCCTGCTGCTCAGGCCGGCAACTAAACACAACATCCTTCCTTGTCAAATTAAGGAGAGGAACAACAATCTTGGAGAAGTCTTGAATGAATCTCCGATAATATCCTGCCAAACCAAGGAAGCTCCGAATCTCAGATGGGGAGTTTGTCACTACCCACTGCATCATTGCATCTATCTTGGTTGGGTCAACCAAGATACCATTTTGGTTGATGAGGTATTCTAGAAACTGAACCTTGCGCAACCAGAAATCACACTTGGAAAACTTGGAAAAGAACCTATCCATCCTCAAAAATCCGATAATCTCGCGCAAGTGCTCCTCATGCTGCTCTTTGGTCTTCGAATAGACCAGAATGTCATCGATGAAGACGATCACCGATCTATCAAACATGGGCCTACACATGGGGTTCATGAGATCCATGAACGCTGACGGTGCGTTGGTGAGTCCAAAAGGCATCACCACAAACTTGTAATGCCTGTAATGAGATCGGAATGTCGTATTCTTAATATCCTCCTCTCGCACCCTCATCTGATGGTATCCATACCTCGGATCAATCTTGAAAGCGAAGATGCCCCCCCCCCCCCCCCGACAACTGATCGAAGAGATCATCAATCCTTGGCAATAGATAACGGTTCTTCACCGTTAACTTGTTCAACTCTCGGTAATCAATACACATCCGGTGTGAACCATCCTTCTTCTTGACAAAAAAGGATCGGTGCTCCCTATGGAGAACTGCTCGATTGAATAAAATCCTTTCCTAACAGCTCTTGAAGCTAAAAGGATAACTCCTGCTTCTTAGGAGGTTCAAGACGATACAGTGCCTTACCAATTGGCGTTGCACCAGGGATCAAATTGATCTGAAACTCCACTTGCCTCTTAGGAGGCACACCAGGTAATTTCTCTAGGAAAACATCAGGGAAATCAAACACAACAAGAACATCAGAAATAGAAATCGATCTCTTCTCATCAACCCGGGTATCCGCAACATATTCCAGATTAACCATACACCCATGTTGTAAACTCTGCCTCGCCCTGGCGGTTGAATAGAAAGCTGATCCTGACCTAGTACCCTCCCCGTAAATGGTTAGCACTCCCTCACTAGGATCTAGTTCTATCACCATCTGCCGCTTACAGTCAATTAGGGCCCAAACTGGCTCAACCATTCTATACACACGATAAAACAGACATATCCCATCATAATTAGGATAAGATCTATCAGATATCCAACACCAAAAATCTCTGGCACACAACCACAATGAATTTCAGTAGCGGAGACCGGATGCTCATCATGTATAGAGATTCTCAATGGTTTGCTCAAGGTCTCCCGCTCAATACTAAAACAATGACAAAACGATGATGACATAAAAGATCAACTTGCACCCGAGTAAAACAGCACAAGTGTAGGTACAAAATTCACACGGAAAGTACTAGACACAACGTTCGGAGTTGCTCTGGCCTCCTCTAGTGTGAACTAAAATGATGTCCCTAGGCACTCTGAGCCTCAGCCTTTCCCTTCTGGCCATCAGTAATATGCAGGGTCGTGGGGACTAAAGCCTGAACCGCCCTAGATACAAGCTGAGGACACTCAACCCTCACATGACCCGCCTGGTTTGAATTGAAGCAAAATTGAAATCCCTTGGGGAAATCCTTCACCATATGCCCCTCCTTGCCACACAGATAGCAAATGGTCCCCGACCGACAAGGTCTCTCATGTCCCTTGCCGCACATGCTGCAAGTGTAGCCCTTCTGGCTTCCAACTCTTGAGTTAGAGGGATTTGGATGGTTAGTTACCGGCTATGACTGCACTGCTCTCCTATCTCTTACCTAAATCTCTTTCTCTTCTCTCACCTAGGTCTCCAGCTTGATCTCTCTCCTGTTGGCATTAGTCTGCAGCGCAACCAATGTTCGATACGAGGCGTTGGCCATGAACTCACGAATATCCATCCTTAGAATAATCAGGTACCGACTCACTCGTGCCTGCTCAGTCGACACATGCTCAGATAAAAATAGGGCCCTCTCATGAAACATCCTAGTGATCTCAGTCACTGTATCTATCTCTGCTTGAGAGACAGGAATTCTTGGGCCAACCTCTCTCTCTCTCTCTCTCTCTCAACTACTAGTACGAGATCATCTTTGAACATCTTAGTAAATCCCTCCTAGGTAACTTCAGAATTCTTTGCAAGAGTATAATCAGCTATCACAAACTTCCACTAATCCTTTGCTCCCAAGCAAAGCAGATTCAGCACAAAACAAACCCTCAGATTCTCCGGACAAGAGCACGTGTAAAAACAACCCTTAACATCAGAAATCCGTCACATTATGGCAATTAGATTCTGGGTCCCATCAAAATTGGGTGGCTTCATGTTGTTGAAGTCCCGGTACCAAACCAAATCACCATTGCGGTCTCGTAGTAGCAACGACTGCGGTGGCTATAGCAGCAGCAGCCTCAGTGCCGACGGTGTAGTGCTCATTGAAAGTCTCAATCAAAGTGCTCTTAATAGAACCAAACATCTCTGGTATAGCCCCTTTGATCTTTGTGGCCACCTAAATTGTAACAATCCTACAGATCTCATCATCAATGACACTAGGCCTCTCAGGGTCACTGGAGCCTGAACCTCTGGTAACCACCATACTAAAACACATAAGAAAACCATTAGAATTATGCTAAAGCACATATAAAAAACTCTACACACTCCTGAAAGCTCTTTAGTTCCTTAAGATTACTTCTTGAGCCATGTGTAGAGCCAATGCTTTTCAGTAGAATGTGCCCAATACTGCCCTCCACACCAACCCGTATTTATCTTAAGTCATCCTCTCAAGATCCTAAGTCACAAGGACTCTATTTCTCAAGATCAGCTATACACTCACACTGTTGGTTCCTCATAACCACTACTAAGCATCTAGGTACACATTCTAGACTATTCCCCAACATTGCTCCTCCTCACAAGATCTCTACTAACCTTGCCATTTGCTTTGCGCATGCCATTCGTACACAATGTGAGACTCGATAGACATTCGAATAAATAATTCTATCTCAAATCCACAACCAAACAAGGATTAGGAAGAAATGCTAAATCAGGCATTCTAAGGCTATAAAATTCTAATGTAACATCTCGAAAATACGACTCAAAATTTTCATTTTTAAGTTTACCAAAATCACAAACATAAAACATCATTGATTCCAAAACCATAAAAACACAAGATAGTTATAATGTATAATCGAGACAACTCATAGAAAACATTATTAGATCATAAGTCCCAAAATCTCTACTGTAGAAAATTATAGTGTGATGTGATGCGATCATGCCGACCCCTTACCCTTCGAGCTGGAAGTACTTGAAACACAAACTGAAATAGTAAGCACAAAGATTAGCGAGTTCCCCCCACCATACCACATATAATGCAAACATACTGTCAGACATATTTGGGTGCCCGACCTACCCTGCCGAGCATATATGAGTGCTCGACCTACCCTTCCTGGCATATCTGGGTGCCCAACCTACCCAACCGAGCATATGTGTGTGCTCAACCTATCCTACCAGGAATATCATGGTGCCCGACCTATCCTTCGGTTTATTTCAACTGGTTATGGGGTCTATTTTTCCCCTACCATTACCACATAATAACACATATAAATTACATAATCATTAAGTAGTACGTAAACATGATAATTATCACACAGATAAACCATCATATTGTGCAATAAATAAAGGGCCGACCTTAGTGTCTTCGACCCGTAATTTCGTGAAGTGAGACTCACCTCAACTGTGAATGTCAAATCGTACTCCTTGGATGACTCGAGACTTCTCTCCCTATAGCATAACAAACTTCCTAATTATTCATTGGATCTAAACCTGACCCCATGGCCCAAAACCCAATTCATAACATAAGGCAAAGGTTCCTTATTCTTTGCTCTATTAGGCCTCTTCCTCCTAAGGCCCAAATTTCAAATTAAAATGTCCAAGTCCATCCAACTAAGCTTTAAGGCCTAATACCATAAATCCTAGGCCTAGGCCCAGAGGCCTTAATCCACATGTAGGGTTGAGGCCTAACAATTCCAGGCCCAAAATCCCAAAGCCTAAAAACCACTTTTGACCCACTGCATGCGTACGCGCGGCATACTTGGCATGTACGCCCAACATATGCTGGCCTTGACTAGATATGGGAGGTTAACCCAGTATGCACAACGTTCCAGGGGTAAGCCCAATGTACCATCCAACCATATTAATAACTTCATTGTAACTTAATCCGTTAAGTCCTAACATCCAAAACATAAATCCAGGCCCCTAAAAAAGTCCTAAACCATAATGTTATAACATTTATGCTTTTGCATGCATGGATGGGGATTAAGCCACAAATTAAGTCCATAAGCTCACATAGTTGCCATCTAGAACTTGCATGGTTGAGGCTAAACCATCAAGGTCTGACTTTTATGGCTCTAAATACCTCCAAGAGCCTAAAAGGACAACTCATATGCACTGGAACTTCCAAAACTCAAGGAACCTCAATTGTGGGACCAGAATACAACATAAAACACCCCTAAACTAGATCTAAGCACGCAATGGTCAAGGTTAAAGCCTTATACCTCAAATAGGTCAGAAATGACGCCAAACTTCTAGATCTACAAGCCCTCCTCATGTCCTTACTCCTTCTTCAAACTCCTTCTTCTTCAAAATCACCAAATAACAGAAAAATGCTCAATGTAAGCTCAAAATTCATGCAAGAGACTTAGGGTTCGAGTTTAACACTCTACGGATAGTGGAGGCTAAGAGAATGAGGGTTAAGAGGGACTTAAAGTGTTTAAATATGGTGTAAACCCTAAAATTTAGGGTTTGCATCTGGCCAGCCTACACCCAGCGTATGTAGGGGCTTCCCCCGATTCCTGCCTCACCAATGTACACCATGCGTACACTATGTACGCCCAACGTACGACACCTTCTTTCCATATTCATAAAATTATTATTTTTATTTTGAATAAGCAGCAAAAGAAGATACCTGACAACTTGGGCCTGGCACGTAACTATGTACAATTGTGCAACATACACCCAACAAATAGCAATGACATATTCAATCTCCTAAGAGCAAAGTCCTAGGCAAAATACATCACAACTCGGGCAACCCCATCACATCTTTCTTGTAGGATCCTTAGCCTATCACTAGTATGCAGTTCTATCAGTTAATAAGATATCAACTATACACTACTCATAATAAAATTTGAGATATTTTGGGAACCTGTCGCTTGAGCTCTGGCTGATTGTACATGCTACTTCACTGGGTTTTTCACCTGCAAATTTTTTTGTTTCTTTGAAAAGTTTGTAAGAAAATCTATAGATCCTTAGTTTGAGTTAGGAATTCCCTTAGAGTTCATCCAAATCCCTCAAACCAGGGCTCTGATACCATATTGTAACACCTAAAATTTCAAACCAATGTTATTTCATTATTTTATTTACCTAAAATATAGTTCATAAACCAAACCACCAGACAATCACAAGTATCAAGTACAAATAATCACTACAATTATCAAAGTGCCACATAATGCCTAGTAATAAAATCTCCAAGCGAGTGTGTACAATCAGACCTTCGCTTTCCAGTGATCCTCAGAAGTACCTACAACACATATAATCAAGAACTGTAAGTATAAAGCTTAGTGAGTTCCCCTAAATACTACACATAATACAACACAAATAAACAAATATGGGTTATCAGTAACCTTGGAGACTACCCAAAGTCTCTGTGGGCAAACAGCATGCCCGATGGGTTATCCACAACCCTAGAGATTACTCGAAGTCTACACACGCACAATATCATATATCACAGTAGAAACACATAGACGTTACACATAGACTGTTGGGTAATATATGCATCAAATACACTGAATAACTAGGTAGTAGAAGAATTAAAAAAACAAAACGATTTACCTAAGTGTACATGCAACCTATGGATCTATGGCTTCATACTATTACTTCTACCCTATGAAATCCAAAAATACAAGTAAGAATACTAACATCTTTAGCAGATAACGATCTCAGAGCTTGACTCCTTGTGCGTGCCACCTTTTTTGAATGGTGAGGATCCAAACTAGAGTACCTCTCTTGGTTCACACCCAATGAACTCAAAAGAGTAGAAACAAATATTAAACTAGGAGGGATGAAATAAAAGAAAGTTCTTCCACAATGAGGAAGAAAGAAGGTGGCAAATACTCAAGCCAAAATAAGAAAGGAGGAATCAATCCATATGCTCATATTTATAGCCTTGGATACCTCCTAGGGTTTTATCCTTCCAACCATGTGGGATGGGATAGGCTATTATCCAAAGGGAATTTTCGTCCAACCCCCTTTATTCTAGGGTTCTGGAATGTTCCCTGATTAACCAACTATTGATTAATTCACATTCAACCATTCTATTAATTAAACTGTTAATTAATTCCCAAATTTTTTTCTAATTAGTTTCTAATTAATTATTAAACCATAATAATTAATAAACTAATTACTCCTATTATTTGTTCTACTCAATTTTGAGTCTTGAGGGCAACCCAAGAGGACCCTTCTATTATTAGAAATATCACCAACTAGTTAATGACATTGGACACACTTCCAACAGTCTCCCACTTGGACAAGTCATTAAGTAGGTATATATATGGTTCTATATTTCTCTAATAATCAACAGAGAGAATGTCATCCAATGCATTTGCTGAACTCTGATCTAATCAGTTTGACCCCTCATATAAGTGATCAACTATTCCTTCATCCTCATGATATCTGTATGAATTCGAGACATGGATAATGGTCAATCTCAGAATTCAATATTATGTTTCCCGATATAGATTTGTGATGAATACATTTGACTACTAAATCAAACACATCAATTCTAGCCAGCACCTGACCAGGCTTTTAAGGTGTCAGCACCAAATCATCGAGGGGCCCATAGATATCGCTTCTCCTATTAAGGCAGAAGGGATGAATAAACTTTGACTACATAGTATTTGTCTATTTCATCATGTTACACATGAATACACCCGTTATAGCCACCAGTTATGGATAGCGTTGGAGTATACTAATGCATAACAAAATCTTAGAGCAAAGCCCCACATGTATCTCGGTTTGAAGAACAGAAGATATTATCATCTTAGAATTACTCGTGACTTAATCCATGAAGTAATCTCCAAGTGCGGGTTGATCCAACAATTAAATCACTATTAAGTCCTCATAAGTGTTGAGACAATCACTATGTCATGCTCAATCAAAATGGTGAATCCATAAACACTCATGACAGTCTTGAATCACTACTTACTTCCAAGAGTATGACCAACTGTGGAGGTTTAAGTAAATTAATACTTGGGAAGTGGGTTCTAAACATGCAAAAGCGAAACACAATATTAAATTAATAGAAATGATAGAAACACCAACACTTTATTAAGTCTCCACAAAATAAACACCAATTCTATTACAAATTCATACTGCTAAATGTTTAAATATTTTATCATACTAAACAACTAAACAATTAAACCATATCTTTAGCAAATCTAATGCCTATAGATCTAGTATGACTATCATGCTTGATCCTTGATAATGGTTTAGTGAACGGATCGGCTGGATTCTCCTCCAACAACACTCTTCTCATGACAATATCCCCATCCTCGACTCGATGTCTCACATAGTGGAACTTTCTAAGTAAATGTCTTGAGTTACCATGGTCTTTGGGTTCTTTAGTCAAAGCGATTGCACCCTCATTGTCACAGAAGATTTCCAAGGGATCCTTGATGCTTGGAATGACACCAAGATCTTCAAAGAAATTCTTCAGCCATGTAGCTTCTTTCGTAGCTTCACTAGCCACTATATACTCTGAATCGCACATAGAGTCCGCCACTGTCGACTGCTTGGAACTTTTCCAAGTGACCGCCTCCTCCATTGAGCAAGAATTCCCATCCTAACTGTGAACATGAGTTGTCCCTATCAGTCTGGAAACTGGCATCTGTATAACCTGGGACTCTCAACTCATCCTTACCCCATATAGCAACAACACATCCTTTGTTCTTCTTAGGTATTTCAAAATGTTCTTTACTGCTATCTAATGACTTTCTCCTGGGTTGTCCTGAAAACGACGCACCATGCTCAGAGAAAATGAGACGTTAGGACGAGTACATGTCATGGCATACATGATCGATACTATAGTAGAAGCATATGGGACTCGACTCATTCTTTCTTGTTCATCACTAGAACTGGGACATTCAGTCTTACTCAATCTCGTGCCATGTTGTATAGGTAGATAACCTTTCTTGGAGTCCTACATATTGAATTTCTTCAAGATCTTATCCAAGTATGTACTTTGGCCCAGTCCTATTAGAAGTTTTGATCTATCTCTATAGATCCTTATACCAAGTATGTATGCAAATTCTCCTAGATCTTTCATAGTGAAACAACTCCGAAGCCACGTCTTAACACCTTGCAACGTCGGGATATCGTTTCCTATAAGGAGTATGTCATCTACATACAACACTAGGAAGACTAGATTACTCCCACTAGCTTTGATATATACTAAGGACTCTCCTTCACTTCTTGAATAACCAAACTCCTTGATCTTTTCATGAAAGCAAAGGTTCCAGCTGCGAGATGCTTGTTTTAGTCCATATATGGACCTTTCAAGCTTACACACTCTATTTGGATATTTTGGATCTATGAAACCCTCAGGTTGTGCCATGTATACTTCCTCTACGATTTTTCCATTAAGGAAAGCGGTCTTCACATCCATTTGTCATACTTCATAATCATGAAAAGCTGCTATGGCATAAAATATCCTAGTAGACTTGATCTTGGCTACTGGTGAAAGAGTTTCCTCATAATCAATTCCTTCAATTTGAGTGTAACCATTTGCTACCAACCTAGCCTTGAACGTGTGCACATTCCCATCCATGCCTGTCTTCTTCTTGAAGACTATTTGCACCCAACAATTTTACTGCTAGGTGCAGGATCAACCAAATTTCTAACTTGGTTGTCATGCATAGACTGAATCTCGCTCTCCATGCTTTCCTTCCACTTGGTAGCCTCAGTGCCTGCCATCGCTTCCTTATAGTTGGATGGTTCTGTTGGGTTTTGAGCATTCTAACACTTCCTAAGTGTACATGCAACCCTAAATACCTTGGATCTATGTTTTCTCTATTATACATGCAAATAAGAACTTCCAAGGTATTATCCTAATCTAGCATATAAAACAATGGATATAGTAGGATAGAATACATACCTTTTTGGTGTAGTAAGTCTTCATGAAGCTTGAGTGCTTAGTGCCCCAAGTGTGACACCTCAAATGGAATCACAATCATCAAAACACTTGGAATGACTTGAGAGAATTCTACACTCATCAAAATCGGCTAGCCCTTTCTTCACTATCTCTAGTGGCCGATTTTTCCTCAATAATAAGATGCTTATATAGTTACACAATTAGGGTAAACTCTTAATTGTCATGGCTTTCCATTTCCTTGGATCCATGGGTACAAATACACCATGGAGCATCCATGGACCATCCTATGGGTTTTAGCCCAACTTGATTATCCATGGAGCATTAGCCCACTATACAAGTATGGATGATTTACACAATCAACCCATATATTTAATTAGTCTTCTTTTGATCACTTAATTAATCCTAGATTAATTCTTGATCAATACTAATTAAATAATCTTATTATTCTTATTATTAATATACTAGAACTTATAATATATTAATAACCATAAGTGTCTTATTTCTCTCATTCAAGTGCATGATGGTATGCAACCCAAATGGACCATGCCGGGTCGGGTCAAGTCTTACCAAATATAGTTATGGACTTAGACATTAATCCAACAGTCTCCCACTTGGATAAGTCTAAAACTATTATTGCGTATGACTTCAGGAACCAACCGGCAATCGTAGCTCTCAAAAGCTTTTGTCGAACTCTGACCTTGTCGATGAACTCTGACCTTTGTCAGTGACTTGTCCATTAGATAAGGGATCATATATTCCTCCATTCTAGATATCATATGGACTGAGACATGGATTATAATCATTCTCTCTGTCCATTTGTTGTTTTCCGATTTCCGATTTATGACAACTGACTAATTGAACAAATCAAATCAGTCCTGGCCCGGCCGAGCACTTCCATTTGTCATCATCAAATCATCGAGGGGCCCACAGATATCGCTTTTATCCCGAAGGTAAAAGGAACGGATAAACTTCGACTCATATGGCTTGTTCTACTACTTGTTGAATCATACACAAAGGCACGTTTTATAGCACCGAGTTACCAAATGCGTTTTCGTGCTATCAATGTACTATCAACTCATAGTAACAACTCATATCTCTAGGTTTGAAGAATATAAGATATTATCGTCTCATGATCACTCGTGATAAAATCCATGAAGTGATTCCAATGAGCGCGGGTTGAATCCAATACTCAGAACTTATGAGCACTCATGATTGTTGTAGCCTTGTCCAACACCTTAGACCTCTACAACCCATCATGACAGTCTTAATTCATATCTACTTCCAACATATGACCGACTGTGGATAGTTTGAATAACTTAGTCATTCCGAAAGAATAACCCAGTTTATTCGGGAAGTCAAAACATGCAAAGTGAAACACAATAATAATTGAATCCAATATGGTATCAACTCTTTGAACATAAATAAACACCTTTTATTTATCACCATATGATTACACATTATTCATTGTATACTGTTTCAGCTATCAACTTTAATCTTGAATTTAAAACAATAGTTGTCCCATGCTCCAAGCATGTACACTATGTTTTCTAAACACTAGTCATGCCACACACTAAGTATGCATACTATGTTTGTCTATGATCTTTACTTTGTGAACTAGATCCATTGAACATAACTTCAATGATTCTCTTTTCACACCCCCAAATCCTTACTGCAAATGCAAGAATTCCAAATTCATGCCATTTACTGAAATCTGTTAGATTCTAAACTTATATGCATTGATCCTCTTGTAATGATTATACACAAAGTCAGAAACACTTGACAACAATCATTACAGAGTATTCCAAAGGAGATCAGCTCCTTGGAAACATCCTTCTTGCATTAAGTTTCCTAATCTTAAACAGATTGAAAATTCTAACTTTGAAACATTTCCAGATTCCATTTTGACTATCACTTCTGAACAAGATTTGCCTCCTTACAGATTATGTCAATATGGTCCTTCCAGAATTATCACTATACTTCCAACTGTCCTTGAGCAACCAATCTTTGGTAAACCTTAGATTGACCTCGACAATTGTTTAATCCTTTTAGTCATATTCAGTTCTAAACCTTTTCCCTTCTTAATGCCCCAGGCATTTTTGAAAATTTTAGAACGGATAATTATAGCACATGTAATCGATCCTATATCCGAAGCATATGGGACACGATTCATGATGTCTCACATAAAGACTAAACCAGTCTTTTGCTATAACATTTCCATTTCAATTTGCCAAGTTCTCATAATTCAGATTATGAAAAGGGATGCCGTAATCATAATCGAATTTTAGAACGCAAATAATGGACCCATATACAGAATTTCCTTATGTTGAGCCATTCCAACATGAAATTCATATATTTCCTTGACTAAATGATTAAAACCTCAAATCTAAACCTTATAGATTTGATATGAAGTATAATTTCCTCTCCCTTAATTATAGCAAAACAACTTTTTCCCAATTGAAATTTTTTTGTTTTCTATAATTAACATTGCTAACTTGCAATACTTATCATAATTATCATGCTCCCACTAACATGATGATTACTAGCATAACACTTATGCTCCCACTAGCTTTGACATGTACTCAGAAATCAGCTGACTTTCTTACCAAAGTTCAGATTTCTGATACTAGATTGTTTTGATAAGTCTTTATCAAAAACATACACCTTCCCTTAGATAGCACACTTGTGTATCTAAACAATTATGAAGAGGGATGCCGTAATCATAATGTTTAGACCTTTTTGCCACTTCTCACAAGTCCAAATTAGTGTGCCGGTTAACCACACGCGCTCCACTAACGACTTTGAGAATGCAAATATCACAATTGCTATCTAGCTAAAATCTACTTAGTGAATGTGTTTCCTCACCATCATTTTCATGAATCAGAGAGAAACCTTATGACACTTAGATTTAATGGTGTATGTGTTCTTATCCATGTGAATTGTCAAAACCATAGTCACAAGACAAGGATAATGACAAATCCAAACTCATATGGATTGAACTCAATCTTAACTTCTTGCCACCTGGCAGCTCAAGGGCCTGCCATTGCTTCCAAGTTGTTGTGCAACAAATTGAGAACTCTAAGAACTCATATGCAAAGCCAACTTTAACTGGAATGGGCATAGATATGTCAACACGATAGGTTATAAACCTCAAGTCGTGTGCTAGCGAAGAACTTCAGGTTTTATTCTTGATTATTTCTTGAGACTTTCAAGACCTTTAAGACTCCCACTGTCCTCTTGACATATAAGACTCCCTTGTCAAATATCCAAGAGATAGTGAGGATTCTAATCAAGACAAACACTTCACACAATTGGCCTAAGTTGGTCTTTGTTTTATCCAAAACATCACAACTTACCAATTTCAAATGTACAAGAGTAGAAAAACTTTTACTCTTACATTCGACAAGTGTTTTAACCTTCTTTTGAGACATGTCACTCAAATTACAATCTTGGAGTATGACTCTAAGACTTGTATTGGAACGAAGTATGACTCATCTTCTTGATTTAACCACTTCAACAATTCAAGATCCCTCTTCTTAGTCATAAGAATGCACTAAGATTTCCTTAGAGAACTAATTGTGCTATGGTTTCTTAATCATTAAGATGATCACAAAAACTGATACTAAAGTACTCTCCCATCTTTTCAGATTTGAGAAACTTTTATCTTACTGCCTAAATTGATTCTTCTTATTCGCTCTGCCTTACATTGGAACCTTTTCCAATGTCTCAGAGTTACACTTAAGCTTGTAAGTATAATCATATTTACTGAACTTAAGTAAATCATGACGAATAGTCTTATCAAACTTTTTGTGGTGGACTTGACCAGTGCACAAGAATGTGTACTCGATCCCTTAGTCCTTTACTTGATTCACACATCCATGTGAACAAGTAATTAGTCTTAATTTTCCAAAACTTGAAAGTTCTATTCATCATGCTATACAACTTGCATGATTCCAAGTTCCGGTCCAATTGAACCTTGGATGATGAGAATCTTTCCTTATTTGGTAAATTTAGACATTACCACAAATGAAAGAATCAATTTCATATTTCCACTCTTGCTCTTAACGGAATTATATAAGCAACAATTTTTCCTCAAATGCCATTGTAAGGATATTTTAAAATAAATAAAATCAAAAAAATTCTCTTTTATTTTAAAACTTTGCGGAAAAAACTTATCCTTACAATCCATATGAGAACTTGTTGTTATCTATTCCTAGGCAATATCTCATAACTCCTAAGAAGTAGCTCAAGAATCCGATTTTTCAAACTATGCGATAGAAATCCATCTACGCGATCAGATTCAGCATATTCTTTCTTTAAGTTTCTTCACTTTTTTTCCTTTGATTCTTAAAACATCGCCATGTGACCCAGTCACATCATGTATCAAGAATCTCAGAATAGAAACTTAACAGAGTTAGATAGTGGAATTTACCTGAAGTAGAGTCAAACTTATTGACTTTAACATCCTTAGGTAAATTTGGCAGCTTCGCAACCAATGCCCTTTCTTTGGCAATACAAACATATGGACCCTTTGATAATGGTACACAGGACTATCACAGACTTAGCTTTTCTCTTTACCATTTGGTCAACCAAGTTGACTATAGCCGATCCCTTTCCATTGGGAAGAGAATGCTTTACTGGATATCCAATGTCATCATTGTCAATGTCCATAAAGTTTTAGGAAGTTGATCTTAACAAATAGACAAGATCATTAAGGGTCTTGTCATAGTCTTTTTCATAGGTGTTCCAAAAGAACTCACTATGTGACTTAGAAAGTATTTGAACCACCAACTTTCTCAAGACTTTGACACCCAACTCTCCCGGCTTGTCAATATGTGACTACATCTCCAAGATGTGACCACACCTAGACCTTGCCTTGCCAGTAGGGCCTGAGTGACCTTAAACTTTTCAAGAACTTGTGGGTTAGGGAGAATAATTTGAAGAGGTGAAGAAGTATGATATCCATGGGACATCATCTTCATTAGGAAACCTTGTTTCAAGAGATTTGGGAAGATCATAGGTGTCTAAACCAGACATCTTTTGGGAGATATTCAAGATAGTTGATTTAAAGTCCTTAATATGACACCCAATATGAAATATTAAGGCTAGGACCCAACAAACTATTTTATAACTTAGAAGAGGTATGCCGTAATCCAAGCTATAAAATATTTGAAGGTAGGTGAATGACGATTCATCAATTTCCACCAAGATAAACGAAATGTATAATTAGGTTTTAATTGGTTTTGAAACTCCTAGATCTTTGAGATTCATTGAACTTTTCAAAGGCATGTTTCAATCTCGAGTGTGCCCTTCAGGTTTTGTGACTGGGATGCCGAGGATCACAAAACAAGGTGTGAAGTAACCATGCAAATCACTTGGTACCCTTAATAAATTACCCCTCAATCGATGTGCCGGTTAACCACACACGCTCCATCGATACTATGATAAATATTAAGTCACCCTTTACCTACCTTGTTAAGTCCAAGTTAGTGTGCCGGTTAACCACACACGCTCCACTAACGACTTAGACAAAGTGTAAAGTGTAATTTCATGGATTAGCACCTTATTCACATTTTTCCTAAGTAACTAAGATTGGGTATTATTAAAAGTTTAGTTACTTAGTATTTTCATTAATACTTTTAATGAAGGGAGAATTATAGTCCTGTCAAACCCGTTCGGCTAACGACCCTCCACCGGTCAAGCAAGCGGTGGGTGAAAGTGGACACCCATTAAGTTGCCATTTTATAGGCAACAACCTTATACCCACCTTATAGACCGGCTTCGTGAATGAGGCGTACTAGCGGTGAGACTGACTTTACTCTTATACATATATATATTATTAACTTATAATATTATAAAGTATAAGGGTTGAATTTTAACTTTTAAAATTCTAAGGGCTAACTTGGAATTAAAGTATTCATTAGAGAAAACTTTACAAATTCCAAAACTTGAGGGCAAGTTTTGAAACTATTCAAAACTAATTAATTCCATAACTTATGTGTTTAAAGTAGTTTTAATCCAAAAACTCTTCAAGTTCCATAACTTGAGGACAAGTTATGGAAGACTTTAAACTAATAAAAGAATTAACTTTTCTTTATTTTATAACTTATGGAATTAATTAAGGTTACACCTTTTTTTATTTTATTTTTATTTTATTAAATGAAGAGACTCTTGGTCCTCCATAACAAGTTATGGAGTCATAAAACCATTTAATTAGAACTAGACTCTTCATTTTGTAACCTTTGCCAATTTTTATGAGTTTTATGATTCTTAAATGTGACTTTTCATATAACTTGAGGACAAGTTACAAAAACACATTTTAGAATCAATTCTTAGATTAATTTGGATTAAAACCAACTATCACATAATTTTCATCATTAATCCAAATTCACTCATAAAACAAGATAACACAAAAAACTTTTGGTGATCCATAACTTATTCTTAAGTTATGTAATCCTTTAAAACATTAACACCAAATTTTGTAACTCCAAAAAAACTTTGAATCAATTTTTTTTTTTAAAACCTTTTCAAATCCATAACTTATGGAGGTTTCAAAAAAAAAAAAAAAAACTTTTTAGATCAAACTTTTAAAACTAATAAAATAATCATATTATTTTATCTTTTACTAAATTTGACCTAATTCAACTCATAAAGCAAATTATTCAAATTTTACAAATAATTAGTTTTTCACAAGAACAAGTAATTATTTTAAAATTTGACAAACTTCATGTTTTTTTTTCCAACTTTGAAAATAAAATATTTGCATCAATATAACAGAAAACAACCCGTGGCTCTGATACCACTGTTGGGTTTTGAGCATTCTAACACTTCCTAAGTGTACATGCAACCCTAAATACCTTGGATCTATGTTTTCTCTATTATACATGCAAATAAGAACTTCCAAGGTATTATCCTAATCTAGCATATAAAACAATGGATATAGTAGGATAGAATACATACCTTTTTGGTGTAGTAAGTCTTCATGAAGCTTGAGTGCTTAGTGCCCCAAGTGTGACACCTCAAATGGAATCACAATCATCAAAACACTTGGAATGACTTGAGAGAATTCTACACTCATCAAAATCGGCTAGCCCTTTCTTCACTATCTCTAGTGGCCGATTTTTCCTCAATAATAAGATGCTTATATAGTTACACAATTAGGGTAAACTCTTAATTGTCATGGCTTTCCATTTCCTTGGATCCATGGGTACAAATACACCATGGAGCATCCATGGACCATCCTATGGGTTTTAGCCCAACTTGATTATCCATGGAGCATTAGCCCACTATACAAGTATTGATGATTTACACAATCAACCCATATATTTAATTAGTCTTCTTTTGATCACTTAATTAATCCTAGATTAATTCTTGATCAATACTAATTAAATAATCTTATTATTCTTATTATTAATATACTAGAACTTATAATATATTAATAACCATAAGTGTCTTATTTCTCTCATTCAAGTGCATGATGGTATGCAACCCAAATGGACCATGCCGGGTCGGGTCAAGTCTTACCAAATATAGTTATGGACTTAGACATTAATCCAACAGGTTCATCCATAGGAACCAGTGTACGATCACTGATCAATACGTCTCCTTCTATGCTCACATGGAAACCATTGAACTTAGGAGGATAACGCACTCTATTGGATCTGCGAAGGGGAGGTGGAGATATATCATTTTGCTCAACAGGTTGCTCATCCCCAGGTTGAGGTTCCTCAACAGGTTGTTTCACCTCAGGTTGAGTGCTAGTGTCTACTAAAGGTTCTTCTTCATTTGTCTCTTGAAGCTCTTCAAGGTCTACGTGGCTCCTACTGTCCTCTTTGGAAATGAGATCCCTTTCAAGGAAGAATCCTCTTGAAGCAACAAACACTTTGTTTTCCGAAGGCTTGTAGAAAAAGTATCCAAACGACTTTTGTTGATAACTAATGAAGTAACACTTCTCTGACCGGGGTTTGAGCTTGTCATTCGCCTCGCGACTAACAAAAGCTTTGCATCCCCAAACCTTTATATGCGCTAAAGAAAGGAAGTGTCCTACTCCACATTTCAGAGGGTATTTTAGCAACCTTCTTAGTAGGTACGAGGTTTAGGATATGGGTGGCTGTATCTAAGGAATACCCCCAAAAAGATATCGAAAGTGTAGCTCGACTCATCATAGATCGAACCATGTCTAAAAAAGTTTGATTTCTCCTTTCAGCCACACCATTCAACTGCGGTATTTTTGAAGGAGATTATTGTGAAACTATTCCACAATTCTTTAGATGATCGTAGAATTCAAGACTTAAATATTCTCCACCCCTGTCAGATCGGAGCATCTTGATCTTTCTACCCAATTGGTTCTCAACTTCATTTTGGAACTCTTTGAACACCTCAAATGTTTCTGACTAATGATTGATTAGATAGATATATTCATATCTACTAAAATCATCAGTAAAAGTCACGAAGTATCTTTCTCCATGTCTTGTGGAAGATTTGAAGGGTCCACAGACATATGTGTGGATGAGGTCCAACAAATCCTTGCCTCTTTCACAGTGACCTATGAATGGCGCTTTTGTCATCTTGCCATGTAAGCAAGATTCGCATACATCATCCGATTTAAGGTCGAATGATTCCAAGATTCCATTAGATTGGAGCTTGGCAATGTGTTTCTTGTTTATATGGCCAAGTCGACAATGCCATAAACATGATTTATCTAATATTCTATTAGACGAACCAACACTCATTATTAGATTATCAACATCACCATCACAAACAATACTTTCATACACACCTTTACAAGGACAAGCTTTAAAAATATAACAACCATTCTTCTAAAGCAAAATGTCACCATTATCATTATCAAAAGAAAAACGGCACCCATCCTTATAAAGTGCATGAAAGGAAATAATGTTTCGTGCCATATCAGGCGAGTAGCAAAAATTTAATAAACTAAGATAAACACCACCACTAAGCATGAGCTCATAGTTCCCAATCCTTGTAACAAATGACTTGTGCCTGTTTCCCATGATTAGGTTGAGCTCACCATGCTTCAACTTCTTACTTTGTCTTAGTACCTACATATCAAAGCAAATGTGAGTACCAAACCCTGTATCAAGAATCCAAGAATTAGAAGTAGATGTGCTATGGAGTTCTGTCATAAACATACCTGTGGTGCTAGCCACCTTGACTTTTCCCTTATTAAGGTCCTCGAGGTACTTAGGGCAGCTACGCTTCCAGTGTCACATTTCCTAGAAGTAAAAACAAATGGCTTCACTTGGATCACTAGAAGGAGGTATTTCTGCTTGAGCCCTTTTCTTGGGAGCAGGTTTAGACTGTCCGACCTTACCCTTACCCTTTTTTTGGGCTGAGTCGCCCTTTTCCTTTTAGCAGAACCATGATTAACATCTAATGCTAGAGCAGTAGGGTTAGAGTTGTTGGGTTTCTTCATGCTTGCTTCAGCAGTTTTGAGCATGCCATGCAAGTCTATCAAGGTCTTGTCAAGGCCATTCATATTGAAGTTCATGATGAACTACGAATATGAACTAGTAAGCGAGTTCAAAACCATGTCAATGGCCAACTCCTTAGCTAGCTCGACACCTAGATTCCTAAGTCTGTCTATGTACGGCTTCATCTTTTGGACGTGCGCACACACATAAGCTCCCTCTTGTAGGTTACATGCCATGAGGGACTTAACGATCTCGAATCGTTCTTACCTAGCTTGCTCTTGGAACATCTCCTCGAGTTGCTGGTTTTTGTCTAATGCACCCCATGTTTTAAAGTTCTTTTGGAGACCAGAAGCCATGGTTGCTAACATAAGGCAAGCCAGTTTGGTTGATTCATCGTAATGCTTGTTGTAGGCAGCAACTTCTTCTGGGGTATGGCTCTCTCCAAGTACGGGAACATCTTCGTCGAGAACATACTCTTTGTTTTCATACCTTAACGTGATCCTCAAGGTCCTGATCCAATCAAGATAGTTGGATCCATCCATCTTGAGTTTCTCCCTATTAAGAATCGGTATTAGAGAGAAGCTTGAGTTTTGAGTTAGAGGAGGAGGAGGAGGAGGAAGATAATTGGTATTGTTGTTGGCGTGGTTCGACATCTACAAAGGATAAGATTCCAATCAGTTTGATACAAATCCTTAATTAGCAATTAGCCTAAAACAAATTACTAGAATAAGGCTAGGATCCATATTTGGCTTCATGATGTTTAAAGGGATTCCGTAAACACACCATGAAGTTATTTAGGTAGACAAAGCTCTTTGCCAATTTCAATCACTATGAAATTCCTAGATCTTTGAGATTCGTTGACTATCAACGACATGTTAATCTCGGATTACATTCATCTCAAAATCAATGAAGGGGATGCTGCTGATCATTGAATAGATGGTGAATCACCCATACAAAATTGTGTGGTACCCTAGTCAAGTCACGCTTGAGATTTGCGAGTGTCACATCATTCTCTACCTATACTCTCAAATTAACGTGCCAGTTAACCACACGAGCTCCATCAACAAGTTATAAAGAGAATGTCCAATTTTTATGGATAACATAAGATTCACTTTTATTTAAATAAAACGGGATTTTGTTTTATACCTGTATTTAGAATACTTTTAGATTGACCATCATCACTATCAAACCCTTTCGGAAACTCCATTCTCAAAATACAACAGGGTGGTGATGGTGGTAAGTGCGAAGCATATTAAAAACCGTCCTCATTACGAATCATAGAGACCTCCTTAAACCCCTACATTAGAACGGGTGCGCCTAGTCGAGGTAAGACCGACAACGTCAATATTTAAAATATGAATGGATGCATATGTCAATTTTCTTATACATATAATAGATATGGATCTTAAATATATACAAGGGTTAAATATAAAACCTTTAAATTTAGTTGTCTATTTATTAATTCAAATTAATTACAAGGATGTAATGTAACAATTAATAAAACTTGAGGGGTTAATATTCAAATTTATAATCATCTATTATAAATAATATTAAAATAAATATTCAAATTCAAAAACATGATTAAATAATATTTATCCATAAATATTCAAATTTAAATAACCACATTTAAATAACATTTATTTATTTTCCAGATCTAATCCAATTAGGTATTTACCCATGCAAGATAAAGCTTGAATTCGAAAAATAAGCAAGATTAAAATCGATAATGTTGATCTGATAAGTTCACATCGTGAACTACTGTTTCACGTCGTGAATTAGGGTTTTCATCAAATTACAAAATTTTCAATTAAATTTTCATCATTCAGTTCCAAAACAATATTTTCAGAAAACATGGATGTAGGGTGAAGGTTACCATGAACCAATGGCTCTAATACCACTGTTGGGTAATATATACATCAAATACACTCAATAACTAGGCAGCAGAAGAATTGAAACAACAAAACAATTTACCTAAGTGTACATGCAACCTATGGATCTATGGCTTCATACTATTACTTCTACCCTATGAAATCCGAATATACAAGGAAGAATACTAACCTCTTTAGCAGATAATGATCTTCGAGCTTGACTCCTTGTGCATGCCACCTTGTTTAGATGATGAGGATCCAAACTAGAATGCCTCTCTTGGTTCACACCCTATGAAATCAAAAGAGTAGAAACAAATACTCAAGCCAAAATGAGCAAGGAGGACTGAATCCCTATGCCCTATTTACAGCCTTGGATACCTCCTAGGGTTTTATCCTTCCACCCATGTAGGATGTGATAGGATATTAACGAAATTCCCTTTATCCAAAGGGAATTTTCGTCAAAACCCCTTCATTCTAGGGTTCTTGAATGTTCCTTGATTAACCAACTATTGATTAACTCACATTCAACCATTCTATTAATTAAACTATTAATTAATTCTCAAATTGTTTTCTAATTGGTTTCTAATTAATTATTAAACCATAATAATTAATAAACTAATTACTCCTATTATTTGTTCTACTCAATTTTGAGTCTTGAGGGCAACCCAAGAGGACCTTGCTATTATTAAAAATATCACCAACTAGTTAATGACCTTGGACACATGTCCAACATAGACACAACTGGTCATCACATATATATCTACACAACTATTCTACCACATAGGTAAGAATAAGTAAGGAGACTCACCTGAAACCGATGACTGGTAAATCTCACTCCCGACCTGTAGGAACTAGACTCTGCCTAATAAACACAATAAGTAACCTTAATCAATTAAGGTCATAAACCGAATCATAGGTCCAAATCCCAAAACTATGCCCCTAAAGAGAAAAAGACCATTTTACCGACCATGGTCCAAAACCATAAATATTTTGAACAAAAGTCAAAAGTCAGCAAAAGTCGACAAGTCAAATTCCTAGTCCGTATATGGGGCATACGCTTTCCTATGCAGGGCGTACAACTTAAAACCGTGAAACTGGGAAGGGCCTCGCTACACAGGCTGTGGCTAGGAGTACGCTCGACGTACTCCGCCTGGTCACAAACCCAACTTTTCGTGTCTTAATCCTTTAAGTCACTTATTACAAATTTAGATTTTTCCACTATAGAATGTCTTAACCCATAAAGTAACTAACTTTAAAACTTTGCGTGACTAGATAGGGCTCAAAATACAAAACCTTAAATTTTACAACACTCCGAGTCACTTAACTCATGTATGGGCCAATGGAAGCGATCAGTCAACGATTTTTATGAATCTAAGCACAGTAAAACATCTAAAAGGCAGCCAATAGGCTCTGGACTACCCCATACATACAAAGGTCCATGATTTGGGACAAAAAGCTCATAAAACCCATATAAAGATATCAACAAAGAACATCATCAAGGTTTGGACTTTATACCTTCAAAAGATGCACAATGTGAGGTAGTTTGTGGATCCACAAGCTTGCATGCAACACCACCTTCTTCAATGGACTTCTTCTTCAACAAGAAAGCAACAAAATCACAAAAAGCTTCAAAATGTTCACACACAAGGATGAGACTCAAGGTTACAATTTGGAAGGAGTGGAGGTTGTCTCTAGAAGTTACAAGGAGGTATAAGGTTGTTTAAATAGGGAACAAACACTAAAATGTTGGGTTTAAGGTCTGAGCTAGTACACCAAGCGTACCATACGTATACCCAATGTACGAGGGAGATTTCCACAATTCCAAGTCCCGATCAAGTATGCGGCGCGTACCTCACGTACCCCCAACGTACGAGTTAAAGTGCGATAATTTTTGACATAAGGACCAAAAATGTAAATACCTGCAAACCAGATGTTACATCTAGAGTACCATTAGTGACCAGGAATATAAGACTAAAATTTAGTGTCATTTGTACCTAGGTCGCATCAAAAGAAAAGCCAAAGTGTTAGGTAAAGCGCTGCCAAATTCACTAGTTATCTACTTTTAGCAAGTGAGTGCATAGTTACTTTCATCTTACACATAGATATGAAGTATTTAGATAAATAAGGGCTATATGTCCCTATTATTTGTGATTAACACCATTTGTGTTAGATAAAACTATATGATATGATTTTATTAAATCATATATGTATTTTTATACTTACAATATGTAGGGTAGTGAAGGGTGAAGAGAGATAAAAATAATGGTGAGAGGCTATGAATTTTTATAATACTTTTGTACTAGTATTGTAGTCACCTATTAGGCTATTGATGACAACCACAGACTATTCTAGACAAGTCTGGTCCAAAATAGATAAGCATGTAACCTGTAGATGTTTATAAGCCATAAACGGGCAGGTTCACATCCTATAGGTGTTAATCGATCATATATAGGAATCTATACAACCTGTAGATGTTAATTAATTGTATGCAAATAGTTTTAGAAATGTAGGCACTAATGATTAGTAAGTCGACAGGTCAACGACCTGTAGGTGTAACTAAACTATACATGGGCATGTCCACGACCTATAGATGTTAATGAACCTCATAAGGATAGAACTACAAACTATAGGTCAGAATGAATTATTCATGTAGGTATGGCATTCACCCTATGGCTGTCTTATTAACACATGTTACTAAGGAATCCCCGATGCAACATTGTTCACTTAGAGATCATTTAGGATAGATCCCTTGAGATGATCAGTCTAGGATCAAGGAGTGAGAATAACAACAATGGGTAATTGGGTTGTTTGATTGATGTAAAATATATAATTAATAAAAATGAATTATATTAGTGTGGGTTGAAAATCCTATGTGCTCACCATGCTCCCTTGTTTGACCCACTCAGTTTCTTTGTATCACACATAGTGGTACGAAGGTATATGGTGTTTGGATCTGATGAGAGATTCGGGGAAATGTATGCCATTAAATTTTGTAAGACCATGAATAACTTTGTTTATGGTGATGTTCCTTGTATATTTATGACATCCCAAGTTTTTAATAATCAATGAAAAACGTTTATGCAGAAATACTTGTACTAGTACAAATTCAGTAGTTATTAATAAACCTTGTTTTAAAATAAGCATAAATAAAATGGTATTTTTTACCGTGAAAATGGAGATGTCACAAGACACGATATAGATAAATTTTCCCGTTTTAATGTTGTCATTAAGAAATTTCTAGAGGTTGTGCTAGGGCATGTTGGAATGAGTCCTCATTGGATTTACATGGGTGTGGTTCCATCTTTGTTTGTTTGAGGTCCATGCACCTATTCTTATTTTTGTTAATTTTGCTATTTGTACTTGTGTGCTGATCACCTGATCATTCCCATTTTCCTTTAGATGGGTACCGACTACCATTTATCTTATCTGATTTTGTGGATGGGAAATTTTTGACCCGAGATCTTGGTTCTGATGACTTTGAGTTGCCTATATTTGATGATAGCGTCAATGATAGTGGTAATGAAGGTAGTAATTCAGAAGATTATGTTAGGGTCCATTACTCTTATGATGATAATGCCGATAAGCAGACGCCAAATGTTGCTACGACTCAAATATTGGAAAATGATGATGATGATGATAGGAATGGTGGAGACTAAGGAGAGTATTTTATTTGTCGAATGAGAGAAAAAGGTTCAATTGCATCTACTGCACTTGCAACCTATGTAGTCAATCACAACGCTATAGCGGCGCTATAGTGGTTAGCATGGGTAAATAAATTATATTTGAAAATAGCAATTTGGAATAGCGGTGGCATTTATTATCGTTGCGATTTACCACTATTTACCGTGGTTATGGTTACCGTTATAGCAACGCTATAACCGCTATTTGAATAAATTCTTTTTTGGGGTATTTTACATAATATTGTTTTTTCGTAACCCAAGCCAAAAATTTTGTTCCAATCCATTGAATAAAACTCTGATTTTATCACTGTGATGACTTCCACTGAAACCATGTATGTGTTGTCTTGTTAATTATGTTTAACACTTGAAGTATTATAGTATGATTAACTGTAAAATTGCTTAATTATTTTATGTGTTAACTGTGATTGTGTTGAAGTATGAAAAAAATGCTAAGTCTTGGTTATGTTTTCTTGTTGATTGTGTTAAACTATAGTTAACTGTGACATTGGTAACATGCCTGCGAAGTATGAATAACTAATTAAGATAGGTTAAGTATGATTTAGTGATTAGCTAATTAGCTGGATTGGGTTGAACTTTGAATTATGATTAACTGGTTAATACTCTTATATATATAAATTCTATAAAATATAAATTGACATAATATAAAAATGCTATACCACCGTGAGAACCGCGATTTCAAATAGTGGTCGATGACTGCTATTATATTTTTGACCATGATAACTACATAGCTTGCAACTGTTTTGTCCGGTATAGAAGGTAGTAGCGGAGGTAGAGTTATGAAGAGGTATCATTCCTTGGATCCTAGTGTATTTCAGTCATTTGCTGATAGTTTAGGGGTTAATCGGAATTCATCCTATATTTATTAGTTAAACATAGCTAGGCCCTCTTGGAGATATAAATCTTCCACACCCTTCTGTTCCCGTATATATTCCTCCATCGGAATATAGGCGACATCAATCCTTGCTAGATCCAAAAGTGGCTATGTCTTTTTTTTCGAGAATTTTGCCTTGCCTAGTACTCGGTCAAGCATGGAGAGAGGGCTTAGGGAGCATACTTGAGACATGTTTAAAATCAAACTCATGGAAAACATGGTGATAGGCCATGAAATAATGTCTTCGTTGGATGAGAATGAGGTGCTCCATTGGGAAAACAGTGGCTTGTGAGATGAATTTAAGAGGGTAACTAACCTTGTGAAAACTTTCATTTCTTTATTAGGAGGTATTTCTCGTAATGTTCAGGTTTTCCGTGATCTATATGTTGGTCTTTTTTAGAAGGTCTTCAAGATGGAAAAAGTTTTTTTGGGTGATGGTTGGTTCCAGAAATGGAATTGAATGAGGTAAGGGGTTAGTTAGTGTCTTTACAGGTTGAGAAAGCTCATCTGAAGAGCAAGTTGGTAGATTATCGTCATTTGGAGTAAGAAATTTCTTTTTTAAAAGGTAAGCTCGTGTCTCTTGAGTTAGAGAAAGTTGGTTTTATGGAAAAAATTGTGATGTTGGAACATGGCGTTTGGAAGATGAAAATGATCTTAAGGCATCTTCCTTAAGGAACACAGATCTACATGCAAGTGTGACGGAGTTGGAAGGTCAAGTACGTAGGTTGAATGAAGATGTAAAGTGTATTTTATTGAGCAGCATAACGATGGTAATGGAAAAGTGGTTTGTTGAGTCATTCTTTTACGAAGCCAACCGGGCTTTGCATACCGTTTGTGTTATTTATGGAAGGAGGCAGGGTTGTAAGATAATGAACACCAAACATGCCTTGGGGTTAGCTGCTCCAGAGATACCACTCTTTAATCTTCCTTGTTTTCAGCGAATTGAGGATGAGTTTTCCTCCTTTTTTTGTGGTGATTACCTTGCTATGTTAGGCTTTCCATTTAGAACTATAGATAAACTACGATGCCTGTTGTCTGTGTTGAAGTAATTCAGAAGTTTTCTTTAGTCTTTTAGCATGTGAAATTGGAATAAGAGAATAAATCAAAGCCATGTGACATATATGCTCCTGGTCTTTAGGAAGTAGCTATTAGTTTCCTGATTTTTATGCATTTCTTTTGCTTAAATCCCAGGCATTGGGTACATTGTAAACTGCAGTTCCTCTCTATTTTGGAATTAATAATACATCAAAACCTTTGCCTCTTTTTGTGCTCTGTTTTGTTTTCCTATTATTTGGTTGTGAAAACAATTGGTAGAACCTGCAAAGTATTGTGGTATCAGAGCAAAGTCCTGGTGCATGCCCAAGTATCAATCTCGTGAAGAGATGACAGGAAACAATGGCAACAGTGACAAGGATGGTCAAATAAATCTCCATTATCCAATGTTATCAAGAACCTACTATGGAGCATAGGCAATCAAAATGCATGTCTTCATGCAAGCTCACGGGGTATGGGAAGTTGTTGAACCACGAACAACAAACACGGTGGTGGATGTTAAGAAGGACAAGATGGCACTAGCACCCATCTATCAAGGGATAATGTCACTAGCTGAAAAGAAAATAGCCAAAGAAGCATAGGAAGCCCTGAAGACAGTGTTCATAGGAGCAGATAGGGTGATGGTTGCAAGAATTCAGACCCTGAAGGCAGAATTTGAAGCAATGAACATGAAGGAGACGGAGGGCGTTGATGAGTTTGCTGTGAAGGTGACCAACATCGTTAGTACCATGCACACTTTGGCAGACACTATAGACGAGGATTATGTAGTAAAGAAACTACTCAGGGCGGTGCCATCCAAGTTTCTACAGAATGCCTCGACCCTAGAACAGTTTGGAGACTTGGACACGATGATAGTGGAAGAAGTGATTGGACGATTGAAAGCACATGAAGAAAGAATGAAAGGGCATAGTGACAACGAAGATAAAAGGCTCCTATTAACGAATCAAGAATGGTCTGAAAGAAATAACAAGAAAGGAGAGGGTGACACCAAATCAAAATCAAATCGTGGAGGATTCGGTGGATCACGAGGACGAGGTAGAGGAAGAGGAAGAAATGGCAGTAGTCGTGATGGTCGGGGTAGAAGTGGCTCTCATCACCAATGTGAAGGAAACTTCGGTGCATCTAGCAGTCAAGACAAAAGCAAAGTGCAGTGTTACAACTGTCAGGAATATGGTCATTACGCAGCTGAATGCAAAAATCCAAGAAAAGAAAGAAACCATGAGAACAATTTGATATAGGAGGACAACGAACCTGCACTCCTATTGATGTCTCTCCAAAATAAGGAAGAAGTTGGTGAGATTTTTTAAATGAAGAAAAAGTAAACCCAGAGTTGAAAAAGAAAGGTGGGGAAATCAAACCAGTCAAAGCTATGGTATCTTGATACCGGAGCAAGCAATCATATGACTGGTGACAGAGGGAAGTTCCATAATATGAATAAGGAGATACAAGGGTATGTCAATTTTGGGAATGAAATTAAAGTAAGGATTAAAGGAAAGGGTTCCATAATTTTACAATGTAAAAATGGAGAACAAAGGAAACTTCAGGAAGTGTATTACATACCTGACCTCTGCAGCAACATAATCAGTCTTGGCCAACTGTCAGAAAGTGGGGATGAAATCAAGATAATGGAGCCATTCTTATGGGTCCATGATAAAGCTGGGAGATTGCTAATGAAGGTGCAGAAGTCCCTAAACCGTCTATACAAAATAGAGCTTGAAGAAGTCAGTTCAAGATGCTTGGTTGCTGAAATAAAAGACCCAACTTGGTTGTAGCATACAAGGTTAGGTCATATAAACTTCACCTCACTGAAATTGGTGTCTGAAAGAGGCTTAGTTGAAGGAATTCCTAAAATGGTAATTCCATCAAAATCATGTGAATGATGCCTTATGGGGAAAAAGTCATGATATTCATTCCCATCAAGTACAAGCTTCAGGTCAGAAGAAAGACTGGGATTTGTACATGTTGATTTCTGTGGGCCAGTCACACCACTAACACCTGCTAGCAACAGGTACTTTATGTTAATAGTTGATGACTTTAGCAGGGTCATGTGGGTGTATCTGTTGAAGTCAAAAGATGAAGCCTTTCAGAAATTCAAGAACTTTAGAACAAAAGGTGAAATAGAGATTGGGAAAAAGATGAAGCTACTAAGAACAGATTGAGGGGGAGAGTTCCTTTCGAAGCAATTCACTGCATATTGTAATGAAACAGGGCTTGACAGACAATATACCTCACCATTCTCCCCACAACAGAATGGAGTCGTGGAGAGACGCAATCGAACTATACTTGAGATGATAAGAAGCTGCTTAAAGACCATGAATTTACCAGATGTATTGTGGGGAGAAGCGATGAATCATGTTGTCTATGTACTAAACAGGGTATGTACAAAGGCAATGAAGGATACTACACCGTATGAGATGTGGACAGGACGAAAGCCACATGTCGGACACTTAAGGGTGTTTGGGTGTACAGGTCATATGAAGATTGCGACGAATCACTTGAAGAAATTAGATGATAGAAGCAAGAGGGTTGTGTGTCTCGGTACAGAAAAAGGATCCAAAGCTCATAGACTCTTGGACCCTGACACATGATTGATTCATGTGAGTAGGGATGTAGTGTTTGAGGAAGATCAAACTTGGAATTGGGAGAAGACGACCAAGATAAAGGTAATTCCAGGCATGAGATTCATAGTGGAAGGCTTTAATTTCGATGAATTTTAGGGAGATGATTCTGATCCGGAATCCTATACCCCACAACACGGGTATGGGTCAAGTGATGATAGCAAATGGACCAGAGAACAACAGCCCACTAGTTCTCCATTGGGCTCTCATGGAAGCCCACAGAGTATACTCTTCAACCAACCTGATACACCTAATTCACCAGTCATGCCCAATTCTCCCACCACACCGAACTCTCCAACTGAAACAACGAGCACCGCTTCCAGCTCCATGGGCGGTGGAGCTCCAAAACGATACCGACTCCTCACAGAACTTTACAATCAAATAGAAGAAATTGAACTCCCTGAAGAACTAATGATGATCCAAGATGATGAAGAACCTAACTCATATCGAGAAGAAAAAGAGAAGATCGAATGGGTCAATGCAATGAAAGAAGAGCTGGCTTCAATCGAAAAGAATAACACATGGAGGCTTGTCGAACTCCCAAAAGGGAGAAAAGAGATCGGTTTGAAGTGGGTCTACAAGGTGAAAAGAGATCCACACGGAAGAATTCTGAAGTATAAGGCGATAATTATGGTGAAAGGGTATGTACAGAAACATGGAATTGACTATGAGGAAGTCTTTGCTCCGGTGGCTAGGATCGAAACTATACATGTAATTTTGGCACTTGCTGGGTCGAATGGATGGTGGGTTCACCATCTTGATGTAAAATCAGCATTGCTGAATGGAAGATTGGAAGAGGAAGTGTACGTATCTCAGCCTAAAGGATTCGAGAAAAGTAACAAGGAAGGAAAAGTGTATAAGCTTTCAAAGGCCCTGTATGGACTAAAACAGGCACCCAGGGCTTGGAATTCATGCCTAGACAAATACCTGAAGAGTTTGGGATTTACAAGATGCTATCAAGAGTATTCAGTGTACACAAGGAAAAGAAAGGGGACAGTCTTGATAGTTGGCGTCTATGTAGATGATTTGTTAGTAACCAGCGACTGTCCAAAAGATGTTGACAAATTCAAATTAGAGATGAAATCCAAATTTGAAATGAGTGACCTTGGCTTACTGAATTACTACTTGGGAATCGAGGTGAGTCAGCATGGTACAGGGATAACCTTGAAGCAGGAAGCTTACGCGAACAACATCCTAAACAAGACCAGAATGATGAACTGTAATCCAACGAAGAGCCGAATGGAGCACAGGTTAAAGTTGTCTAAGGATGAAGAAGGAGAACTTGTAGATCCCACTGAGTACAGAAGCATTGTTGGTGCACTCAGGTACTTAACACACACACGCCCTGATCTTTCATTTACAGTAGGGGTTGTTAGTCGGTTTATGGATAAGCCAATTGTAAAAAACACCTTCAAGCAGTAAAAGGAATACTTAGATACATAAAGGGCACCCTAAGTTATGGTCTATCTTACACTAGAGGGGAGAATAGAGTCACTCTTACAGGGTACTCAGATAGTGATTTTGGAAAAGACATGAATGATGGAAAGAGCACAGGTGGCACAGCATTCTACTTGAACGGGAATCTAGTAACATGGATGTCACAGAAGCAATGCAGTGTAGCTTTGTCTTCCTGTGAAGCAGAGTTTATGGCTGCAACTATGGCAGCTTGTCAAGGCATTTGGTTGCATAGACTTTTCAATGAAGTAACAGGGCAAAAGATACCACCTGTAGCTTTGTATATTGACAATCGATCAGCCCTCGATTTGATGAAGAATCTGGTATTTCATGGGCGTTGTAAGCACATAGATATAAGATACCAATTTATCAGAGAATGTGTTGAAAATGGAGAAATAATTGTGAGTCATGTGTGTGGCTCAAGGCAGAAGGCGGACATCCTGACAAAGTCTTTAGCAAGAGTGAAACATGAAGAAATGTGAGAACTAATTGGAGTAAAGCCAATCACCACCTCTGAATTAAGGGGGAAATGTTGAAGTAACTCATAAGTTTTCTTTAGTCTTTTAGCACGTGAAATTGGAATAATAGAATAAATCAAAGCCATGTGACAGATATGCTCCTGGTCTTTAGGAAGTAGCTGTTGGTTTCCTGATTTTTCTGCATTTCTTTTTTTTTTAAATCCCATGAATTGCGTACGTTGTAAACTACAATTCCTCTCCATTTTGGAATTAATATTACATCAAAACCTTTGCCTCTTTTTGTGCTCTGTTTTGTTTTCCTGTTATTTGGTTGTGAAAACCTTTGGCCGAACCTGCAAAGTCCATCACTCTGAGCATGGTGGTGGTGGAGCTACTTTTAGTGGTGGGGTTACCAACGATGTTTGAGTGATGGAGTCAACTTGCATGTCCTAAAAGGTGTTTTGCGTGTTCGTGGACATGTTTGCATTGTGTTTATCGTAATGTGATTTATGGTTTGACTAATGAATTGTAGTTTCCTTTTGGTCTGTGATGGTTGATGTACTCTTTTTTTTTTCCCGGATATTGGTTGTCGTTGTGTCGTGCTTGTTGCTTTTGTATTTTTGTTATGGTTCGCATATGAATTTTATTTTGAGCCAAATATCTCTTCTAGACTATGGCTAGTGTATTTTTCATGTGTTTTCCTTCAAAATGATTCTACTTCGCCCATGCACATTTCCTTATCATTTTCATAAAAGTGGTTTTTATAGGTGTTTGATGCGGAGCTTTTTTTGTAGGTATGTTATTTGGTTGAATAAATTCCCTTGATTAGCGTGTGGTATAGTGATTATTATATAATTGTTATTAGTTAGAGAAGGTACTTATGATGAATAAGTGTATTCTTGGGCTACACAGATAACCTTGGTCAAGATGTTGCATTCGACCATTGTATTTGTGTAGTCACCTAACCAAGCTACTTTGTAAAGAATAATTATAATCTTGAGCTAAGCAGGTACTCTTGGTCAAAATGTGGTATTTGACAATTACATTAGTGTAGTTGGTTGACCAAGCTACATGTAAAGAATAATTGTATTCTTGGGCTAAGTGGGTGGCCATGGTCAAGATGTGACGTTTGACTGTTATGTTAATGTAGTCGGCTGACGAGCTACTTTGTAAAGAATAATTATATTCTTCGGCTAAGCAGCTAGCCTTGGTCAAGATGTGGCATTTGACCATTATATTAGTGTAGTCGGATGGCCGAGCTACTTGTAAAGAATAATTGTATTTTTTGAGTAAGCGGGTAACCTGGGTCAAGATGTGGCATTTGACCATTATATTAGTGTAGTCGGATGACCAAGCTACTTGTAAAGAATAATTGCTTTCTTGGGCTAAGCAGGTAGCCTTGGTCAAGATGTGACGTTTGACCGTTATATTAGTGTAGTTGGCTGATCGGGCTACTTGTAAAGAATAATTGAATTCATGGATTATGCGGGTAGCCTTGGTCAAAATGTGGAATTTAACTATTATATTAGTGTATTCGGTTGATCGAGCTACTTGAAAAGAATAATTATGGAGTTTGATGTTTTAGTAGAATGTCTTGCCTTTCATTAAAGATGAGCACTTGCTGTTTTCCTATTCCCTACCATCATATTGTACATAGGTCTCCATTGTTGCTTTACCTGGCCACCAATGTTTATAGCGAGCAAGTTATTATCCTACATAATGAGGTATGGAACCTCTGAGAATACTGAACTGGACGTGTTGAGGCCAAGCCAAATGTGTCAAGACCGAATCGTTGTCTAAACAACAGATGACTAAGGATCCGGCGCTGAAGACGGTATCGCAAGCTGAACCGAGGACGTTACGGACAAAGATCATGAACGATCAGGAATATTACCAACAAGTGATCGAGGATGTCGGATTAAGGAAATGTGGGAAATAATATACGACAGTCTGCGACTACCCAATGGATGGAAGCTAATATCATGTATTCAAAATGATAAGACTAGTTACACTTCCCATACGTAGCTTTTATACCCCCTGCGTAATGGAGCATTTATGAAGATTAGATGGGAACCTGCTCGGCCCAACCCCGTCTCCATTTCCCTAGGTGTTAGGGTATAAAATCTATTCGAGTCAAACGCTTTAGAGGTATGTAATTAAAATCATTCTCAAATATGATATCAAATTTCTCTATCGGGTATACTGAATTCGGCATCGGAACATTCTCCCGGGACCAAGGAACGATAGACATACAATGGTTTGCTCGTGTCTTAGGTTTGGACTTAAGGAGGATCGGGCAATGTGAGATCTAACATTCAGACTAGCTGAAACCTGAGAATCAAGAAGTTGCGCCGCCCGTCAGACTCTACAACAAATGGTTGCCCCTGGCAATACCATCTTTAACCCGAGTGTCGAACTAAGGCCAATTCCAAGAATGCAAGATTTGGGAATGCAAGCAGAAACAAATCAAATGGTTACTGTTGTTAAGAATACTAGCATGGTAGGTACCTCGAAGGATCGTGACAAAGAAAATAGAGAAATGAAGGAATTTGAAGCCTTCCAAAGATACAAAGCTATGAAAAATCGATGTGAAGAAAAGGAAAGGACGAAAAGGAAGAAATGTGAAAAAAAAAATGGGACTATGTCTCGGTGCGGTCAGATTAGTCTAGTGACTCACCCCAAGAATCCAATTGGGATAAAAATAAAGACAGAAGGGAAGGCGATTGGAGAAATAAGTAAATTTCACGAGAAACAAAATAGGCACATGAGCATCACAATGCCTTCACAGGACTGAACTTTAGGTCTTTGTTTACCAACAAAATAAACAACACTCCAATCCCCATAGGCTTAAAAGGCCCATGGGTAAATTCATACAATCTCCATGAGAACCGGATGATCACGTGTCAAAATTTGAATGGGCTATAAAGATGATCCTGATGGATCCTAAACTTTGGAGTTTGTACTTAGGGGGAACTCTAGATTGATCAACAAGATACTAGTTGGCTAGTCTTTCTCTAGAGTGCATCAGAAGCTTTGAGGAACTTTGCATAAAATTTTGCAACATGTTCAGCCCGCAACGAAGGTTCCAAAAGTAGGCTAAGACAATATTTTCCTGCAAAAAGGATAAGGGGAACCAAATAAATCCTACTTCATAAGGTTTCATGAAATAATCACAGAATGCCGACTATGAATGATACTATGATCATAGATGCATTCACTTATGTCGTGTTGGATGGAGAACTGTTTAGGAAATTGTTCGGCAGATATTGGGTTAATGCTGAAGAAATGATAAGGAAGGTAAACAATTTCCTTAGGCAAGAAGATGAGAGTGCTGAGAAGATTTGAATGGAAACAGGGGGCCAAATGGAAATAGACCAAAGGGCCAACACCATTCCGGACCAAGGGACTCATTATAGAAGACAACGAAACAATTACTGACGAGACGAAGGGTGACCCAATAACTACACAACATATAGGCAAGAGGAATACGGAATAAAACCTTCTCTAGATTGGAAGAAAGATGTGGCCGACTGAAGCACTAAAAGGTGTCCTCGAGACCCTAACTAATACTATGAATTCCATGAAAGATTAGGACATGCCATGACAGACTGCGAAAATTTAAAAAGGGAAAAGATTAAGCTAACAACAACTGGCCTAAACAAGATCAAACAGAGAAGAAAGAGGATGCATTGTGTTATATCAAGGTGGTGATGTTCCAATCTAGAAGTATGGCCGTGCCAATCAAAAAGAGAAAATAAATGAATTTGGAGTTCTCTCATAGCTCCTAGGTCCCACCCGGTCACGACGGGTCAGAGCTGCTTATTATCAAAGCATCAGTAGGGAGGATGCTTATTCATAGTATATACAGTGATAATGGTAGTTTAGTAAACATACTATGCCTGCATTGTTTGGAGAGTCTACTAGAAGAAGTATATAGTTTCATACAACCAACCACGATATCGGTAATAAGGTTTGCAAGGCAAGCCGGATGGTTGAAAGGAAAGCTTTCCCTTCCATTCACACTCTCGGACTACGAAAGTAGTTTATACAAAACCATATTGGCAAAGTTCATCATAATAAAAGCCCCTTACCATATAATATGCTTCTTGGAAGAACAGGAATTTGGAAACTACAAGCGGCACCCTCTACTGTACAGAGCTTACTCAAATTTCTATCGGATCATAAACTCATCACACTGAGAAGCACACCTTTGTGGGCAGCTGAACGGAGCCATGCGACTGAGCAGGGGAGATGCATGGCACCCTCTATGACAAAAGGAAGAACCTCGACAGAGTAAGAGAAAATCATAATTAATCCAAAGTACATTGATCAAACGATAAGGATTGGTTCAGCATTACCAAGTAAGTTGAAAGAGGGTATAAAAGCACTCCTGATGGCTTACGCTGATCTATTCGCTTGGAAACCCAAATAAATGACAGGTATTCCTAGAAGGATAATAGAAGATAGGTTAAATGTTAACCCATAATTTGTATATCTGAAGCAGAAGAAAAGGATTATGGCAAAAGAGCGTAATGAGATTATCAACACATAAGTCGTGGAGTTGGTTTAGGCAGGAGTAGTGCGAGAAACTCAATTCCCAAAGTGGATCTCTAATCATGTCCTTATAATAAAGGAGGGTGGAACTATGAGGATGTGTGTATATTTTACCAATCTAGACAAAGCTTGCCCAAAAGTATGGTAGCCTCTAATGCATCACACCAAAAACTCAAGAGCGTGACTCGACACATCGTATCTATATCCTTATCACTATTGGAAAATTGAGCCTTGCTCAACTTAACAGTATGATGCATGGGTAAGTCCCCTTTCTTGGAATTCTTCATACTGAAACGTTTTAATATTTTATACAAGTATGTGCTGTGGCTAAGTCCAAGTAAACATTTATGCCTATTTCAATAAATCCTTATTCCAAGAATGTACGTAGCCTCTCTCAGATCCTTCATAGTGAAATATTTCCCAAGCGAAGACTTAACTTCTTGCAAAGTTGGAAGATCATTTCCTATTAGGAGTTTGTCATCCACATAAAATAATAGGAAGGTCACTACACTCCTACTGGGTTTAACGTACATGCAAGACTCATCTTCACTTCTAGAATCCAAACTCTTTACCTTTTCATGGAAGAATTGATTCAGCTACGAGATGCTTGTTTGAGTCCATAAATGGATTTCTTAATCTTGCACACCTTATTAGGGAATTTAGGATGTTCAAAACCTTCTAGTTGAGCCATTTAAACATCCTTGACCAGTTTCCCATTGAGGAAAGAATCTTTAACATCCATTTCTCATACTTTATAGTCATAATGAGTAGCTATGGCAAGGATCACCCTAATTGACTTAATCTTGGGAACTGATGAAAAGGTCTCATCATAACCCCTTGGATATGAGTAAATCCATTTGTAATGAATATTTCCTTAAAGGTCTATACATTAAAATCCATGTTGGTCTTCTTTTTTAAGATCCATTTGCAACCCACTATCTTTCGACCAGGATTTTAATCAACCAAAGTCAATACTTGGTTATCATACATGGATTAGATCTCGCTTTCTGTTGTCGCTTTTCATTTAGTAGCCAAAAGGCCTGCGATAAAAGTATCCCCATTGATCATTAGATGGAAACCATAAAAATCAGGTGGTGCACTAATTCTACTGAATCAAAAAAGAAGTAATGAATTGTTAATGGGATCAACAGGTTTAACCTCAGGTTGAGATCTAGTGTCATAGAAGGTTCCTTCATTGGATGACTCTTAAATTTATACAAGATCAATCACACTTCCACTCTCTTATTTAGATATAATCTCTCTCTCTCTCTCTCTCTCTCTCTCACGATAGACACCCCTTCGAGCTTCGAAGACAATGTTCTCACTAGGTCGGTAGAACAAGTATCCAAAGAAATTTTGTGGATAACCAATGAAAATACATCTCTCTATTATATTAGGTGTCTATTCCCATAATTATAATTGGTATGTACTTGATTTGATAGTAGCATGGTCCTTTTGGGTTGCCTTCACCCTAGCAACTTGATAGGATGCTTTTAGAGAGAGAGGTTGAATTTATTATTTGGAATAATAAAATCATTTATTAATGTATTATGAAAATAATATATTAATTAGAAATCATATTATTTAATTAGTAATTATTCAGAAATTAATTTTGGGATTAAAGGAACTGATTAAAAGAATAGGGGTTGTTTTGGAAATCATTGATAGTTGTGAAACTAGGCTGGTGGACTACTTAGAATGGAGTAGACGAAAATCTATAGGGAAGACCTATATATTTTGTACAAGGCTTCTTAGTAGGAGTCCATGGGCTGCTTAAGCCTTAAGCAAGTTAAACATCAAAGCCCTTTTGTTATATAATTTTCGAAATTGTATGCTAGATCTTGGGTTTATTGCTTTGGTATTCAATTGCACGCTCAACTAGTGAAAATCTAAGATCCAAAGAAATTAGGGTTACATGATCACATAGGATGTAGTTATGCTCATAACCCATTAGTGGTATAAGAGCCTAGGATGTTTTTTAGTTCAATTTGATGCATATGTGAATTGTCCAAAGGAGGATGGAACAGATTCGTCGATCTGTTCATGATACTCGACGAGTTCCTAATGGGGCTCGATGAGTTGAGCATACTCGAGAATTTCATTGCAATAACTCGACAAAGTCGGCCTGTTAGTTCCTTGATTTTTCGATTTTGTTATCTTTTTTTGATTAGGATAATTACCAAATTTATTTTAATTGTTTAAATTTGAATTTTCCGGAAAGGTAAATCTATATCCTTATCAAATTAAGAGATTGGTAAAATGTTAAGATAAAGACAAAATTATTTGATTAATTTAGTTATTTAAAATTTGATCAAGTATTTTTAAAATTTTTTAAAAATACACCCATTGGTTTTATAATTTAAAATTTGATTAAATAGTTTAATTTTGAAATCTTAAATTTTAGAACTCTAGTATTTTAAAAGTTTAAAATACACCCTTATACAATTATAAAATTACAAGTTTAATTCACATATATGTATAATAAAAGTCAGTCTTACCGTTAGTATGCCTCATTCACGAAGCAGGTCTATAAGGGGTGTTTAAGGAAGCGTCCTACAAAATGACTGTCATTGGGTATCCATTCTTACCCACCACACTTTTAACTAGAGGAGGGTCGTTAGCCGAACGTGTAGGATAGGACATTAATCTTTCATTAATAAGAATAATGATAAATATAAAGTAACTAAATGTTTTTATAAATTCCCAATCTTAGTTACCTTAGAAAAATGTGAATTTGATGCTAATCCATGAAATTGCACATTGCAGGTTTTCAAGTCGTTAGTAGAGCATGTGTGGTTAACCGACACACTAACTTGGACTAATAAAGGGTGGAAATGGGTAGCTCGTAAATTATCATTGATCAACGGAGCGTGTGTGGTTAACCGACACATTGATTAGGTGGTAAATGACATCGAGAGTACCAAGCTAACTTGCATAGTTATTCACACCTTGTTTGTGATCCTCGGTGTCCCAATCACAAATGTGAAGGGCATAATCGAGATTAAACATTCCATTGAATACTTCAATTAATCTCAAAAGATCTAGGAATTTCATTTCATTCAAAACCTAATTCATTTAAAATTTCGTTTTCATGGTGGAATTGGTAAATCTTCATTTACCTACCTTCAAATAATTTACAATTCGATTACGACATCCCTTTTTTGAATTGTGAATTATGGTGTTGGGTCCTAGCCTTAATATTTCATTTTGGGTGTTATATTAAGGATTTCCTGTCTAATCTAAAACTTGTTCTTCTTCATTTTCAGATGCCTACCTCAAACAACGCTTCTGGCTCCTCCAACAACAACAATAACCCCTCAAACTCTTTATCGCTCTTGAACATGTGCGCGAGGGTCACATTCGTTGGTTTCAATTTTAATGATTGGATCTCAAACATCAAAATGGCCTTGCATTATGAGGAAAAGGAATATGTCCTCGATAAACATTTGAATGAGATTGAAGAATCAAAAGCTACTCCTTAAGAAATAGTTGAGTATAGGGCCCAATGCACGGATGCTACTAAAGTGTCTTGCATTATGGTGACGACTATGATTCCTGAGCTATAGCGGTTTTATGAGGACTATTGGCCTTACAAGATGTGCCAGGACTTCATGAAGAAGTACCATCAAAGTGCACGTCAAGAAAGGTATGAAATAGTCAAGTCACACATAACCACCAAGATGAAGGATAGAGAGTCTGTCACGACCCACCTGCAACAAATTCAGAGATATATGGATTGTTTAATCAAGATGAATGTTAACTTCGATGAGGAGTTGGCTATTGACATAGTCTTGCACTCATTTCCTCCTTGATATGACCAGTTCAAGATAACTTATCATTTGAGCAAAGAGGAAGGGACGTTGAGTAAACTTCAAGGCTTACTGAGAATCGCTAAAAGTGGATTGAAAGGAAAAGGTGTTGAGTCCACTCCTACTACTACTACTACCCTAGTCCTGGCTATTGGAAAAGGGAAAGGGAAAAAGAGTAAAGCTCCTTCAAAGAAAATTTGGAAGATAGAGTCTCATGATGGGCCTTCTAGTAGTAGACCCAAAGGAAAAACCAATTCTGCTCCCCCTGTCTCAGATCCAATGGATGCAATGTGCTTCTACTGCCAAGACAAGGGGCATTAGAAGAGAAGTTGCCCCAACTACCTGCATGACATTAAGGATGGCAAGACCAAGCCTACATTGGCAGGTATTTACACTGTTTTGTCTAAAAATTAATTGCATTCAAATTCTTGGGTCCTTGACACAAGATGTGGTTTTTACATTTGCTCTGACTTGTCGGGACTAAGAGAAAGTAGGAATGTGGAGCTTGGGAAGATGAACCTGATAATGAGATATAGGAGATTGTCACCTGTTACCAAGATCGGCGTTTATTCTTTAAAGCTTAGTAGTGGATTATGTTTAGACTTAAATAATTGTTGCTACTCTAAAAAATGACGAGGAATATTATTTCTTTTCATGGTTTGTACAGACAAGGTTTTAGGTATTCCTTTAATAATGAGAATGGATCTATTAATGCTTATTATGATGGTGTACTTTATTTTGAAGCATTGCATTTTGATGGTGTATATGAAACTTTGATGGTTGTAGCCAATTTAGGAAATAGTGTGTTGCACATTGGTTCGTCTAATGGTTTAGACAAAGCAAGCTTGTGGCATTGTCCTCTTGGACATGTCAACAAGAAGCGCATTGCCCAACTCCAAAACGATGGAGTGTTGGAATCGTTTGACCTAAGGTCGGATGATGCACGTGAGTCTTGTTTGCTTGGAAAGATGACTAAAGCACCTTTCACAGGTTCGTGTTCAAGAGGTGAGGGATTGTTGGATCTTATACATACTAATGTGTGTGGGCTCTAAAGATCCACCACAAGGGATGTGAATCGATTTTATATGAATTTTACCGATGATTATAGTAGATATGGATATATCTACTTAATCAAGCATAAGTCAGAAACTTTTGAAAAGTTCAAAGATTTTAAAGATGAATTCGGTAATCAATTAGTCAGGATGATCAAGATGCTCAGATCTGATACGGTGGTGAGTATCTTAGTATCGAGTTCCACGACTATGTAACGACATAAATTTCCAAAACAATCTTTTCATTTTAAAACATAATTTTATTCACAAGATAATATCAAAACATAATATATACAATGTTATCATAACAAAACATATCCCGTAATCTCAAAACATAAAACTCCACAAGTGTGTACGAATCATGCCGACGCCTTCCCGCGATCCTCGCTAGTACCTGAAACACATAGCACAACACTGTAAGCATAAATGCTTAGTGAGTTCCCCAAAATACCACATACAACACATACACCACTCAAGGCCTTAACTCTATGGGACCTTCCAGTCCAAGTGGCTCAAGGAACTTCCGCCCCGAAATCCAGGTAGACCTTCCGGTCCTACCCGTATCGACCTTCTGGTCTGTGACCTCCTGACCTTCCAGTCCATACCAACTTGACCTTCCGGTCCTTATCATTCGTGACATACATAATAAATATATCATATAACAACATACAACACATACATCTCATAGCATATAAGACCTTCCAGTCACACATATGTACCACTCTAAGTACAATATAGTGAGAAGACTCACCTCGGATAACTCGGTAAATCTCGAACTCGGAAATACTGATCTAGCCTCCGCCTAATCACATAAAATAAATTGTCTAATCATACGAATCTCAAAGGCTAGGCTATTCCCTCTCTAAGTTCTCACAGGAGGGTAAAAGTCCATTTTACCCCTCTAATGGCTCAAAAGTCCTAACATTGACTAGACCCTAAAAGTCAACGAGAGTCATCGGTCAACTTGACCAGACTCGTCGAGTGAACATAGGTGAATCGGCGAGTCCAAGTGTGTACTCAGGGTCTATCTAAACCTCGCTCGACTCGTCGAGCGAACCTTCCACTCGACGGGTTAACATTGGTCATGAATCGCGGGGTAACCCGACTCAACTCGTCGAGTCCCCTTATGGACTCTGCAAGTTCCTTCCATGGCAACACTCAAATGACCTTCAGAGGTCAGATCTGCTTCTCCAACTAGTATATATAACCTTCTAACACTCAAAAGTCACATAAAGGTTCGAACTTTAGGCCCATACATTACACCATCATCTCTATATGCCAAAATAACTCTTAATATGATAACCTAGGCACCAAACTCAATAGGGATTGCATAAAGCTGAAGAATAGGGATTCTTTGGACCTCTCAAGGTCCAGATATGATAATATTGCCACAAGGGGACATCACACACTAGATCTCTTACCAAAAGTGAAGAGAAGAAACCCTAGATTCATGAAATCTATTACTCAAATGAAGATAGACATGAATCCTTACCTACCACAGCAGCTCTGAACAAAATGATGGCAGATTTGAGTCCCACAAGTCAGACTAGCTCGAAATCCTTCCTTCCCTTTTACTAAAACACACCAAAGAATGATGAATTAGCCCTCCTCTTGCTCTACAAGCTTTCACTCTGCTCTTTAGGGTTTCTCAAGGGTGCAGTGGCCGCAAATGAAGGCCATGAAGGCCTTTAAGTAGGGTACAGGCCCAAAGATTTAGGGTTTCTGCCGCTAGCATAGACTCGTCGAGTCACCTAGTCGACTCGTCGAGACCATTCATTAATCCAGTCAGCGAATTGCGATCCTACTCGACGATTCTAGGCGTCAACTCGTCGAGTCCCTCTCTTTAACTCAAAATAAAAGGTTAAAATAAAATACCTGGGAACCCGAATGTTACAGACTACCTCAAGGAATGTGGAATTATTTCACACTTGAAACCTCCTAGGACACCATAACTTAATGGTGTGGTTGAGAGGCGTAATCGAACCTTGTTGGACATGGTTCATTCCATGATGAGTCGAGCTTCACTTCCGATATCGTTCTGGGGGTATGCCTTAGTGATTTCCACCCATATCCTTAATTTAGTCCCGAAAAAGAAGGTTTCCTAAACACCTCATGAGATGTGGACAGGGAAGGTTCCCTCATTGCAACATATCAAGGTTTAGGGTTGTGAATCTTTCGTTAGATGAAAGACTCACGACAAGCTTGAACCTTGAAGTGAGCGGTGTATTTTCATTGGGCACCCATAGAAGTCCTTTGGATACTTGTCCTACAGACCTAGTGATAACATTGTCTTCGTAGCACGAAGGGGAGTTTTCCTCGAGAGGGAACTCATATGAAAATAGGATAGTGGGAGTATAATTGATCTTGAAGAAAGTCAAGAGTCAAGCGATTAAGGAACATCTAACACTAGCGCTCAACCCGAGGAAGAAATTCATGTTGAACCAATTAACGAGTCGTTAACTCTCAGGCGTTCCACTCGAGTTAGAATGACACCAGAGTTTTATGGTTTTCATATTACTAAGGATGGAGATATGTTTATCAATGATAGTACACTGATAAATTTGGATGAGCCTTCTAGCTACAAAGAAGCCATGGCGGGCCCTGAGTCTGCTAAGTGCAAAGAGGCAATGGACAGCAAGATTCAGTCCATGTATGGAAATCAAGTTTAGAACTTGGTTGACAATGTACCAGGTCGCAAGATGGTTGGGCGCAAATGTATCTTCAAGAAGAAGACCGAGATGGATGGAAAGGTACCCACGTTCAAGGCACAGCTGGTTGCGAAGGGCTTTACTCAAACCTCGAGGGTTGACTGTGATGAGACCTTCTCACCAGTATCCAAGATCAAATCTATTAGATTGTTCTAGCAATAGTTGTGTTTCATGATTATGAAATATGGCGGATGGATGTCAAAACCACTTTCCTTAATGGATAGTTGGCGTAAGATGTTTACATGAGTCACGTAGAAGATTTTGTGGATGCTAAGTACCCCAATAGAGTGTGTAATCTTGAAAAGTAAATCTACGGATTGAAGCAAGCTTCTCGCAGATGGAATATTTGCTTTGATGAGAAGGTTAAAGAGTTTGGATTCTCTACATGCGAGGATGAGTCGTGTGTATGATGGGTTTTGAGCATTCTAACACTTCCTAAGTGTACATGCAACCCTAATAAACCTTGGATCTATGTTTGTCTAAGATACATGCAAATAATTATTTTTCCAAGGTTCATATCCTAACTAGCATGGCATGGGGAACTTGAATCAAATAAAGCTAGTAGAAACACTTACCTTGTAGTTGTAGTTGATTCCTTGGAGTTTTAGAGCCTAGCACCAATAGTGTGGATGCCTCAAATGGAAATCACAAATCACCACAAACTTGGAACTTTGAGAGAATAGTCACTACTATCTTGAAATCGGCCCTCACCTCAACAAGTGTCAACTAGTGTGATTTCAAGAACCAAAGCCTCCTTTATATAGTGTGATGGATTAGGGTTACATCCATGTAATCCCTAATACCCATGTCTCTTCATTTCCATGAGATCCATGGGTTAAAGCTCCATGGAGTATCCATGGACTTTCCCATACAAGCCTAGCCCATTCCAAATAAGCATTAGCCCACACTATATAAATATAGAAGCCCATATTTAATTAGTAATATCTTTGATCTCTAAATTAATCCTAGATTAATTATAGATCAATACTAATTAAATAATATGATCTTATATTAATATATTAGAACTTATAATATATTAATAAATCATAACCTATACTATTCTCAAATATTATCCATAAATTGTCCGGGTCGGGTCAAGTACATACCAAATATAGTTATGGACTTAGACACTATATCCAACAGTGTATATGCCAAAGCTAGTGGGAGTATAGCCAGCTTTCTAGTACTGTAAGTTGACGACATACTGCTCATAGGAAATGGTGTATGAAATATTTCACACAGAAACATATAATTTAATACTTGTATTAAAATCATGTTCATGAAAGGGACTATGCACTCACCATAGTAGCCTGATTTAATTAGAATTTAACTACAAACGGTCAGCGGTTTGTGATCGTCGGGCTCGGGACAAGGAACGCCTTTAGCAAAGGAGAGAGGGAAAGAGGTTTTAGTTTAAGGAAAGAAAGGGTATCACTTGCTATTTATAGGTTTTTCTGGGCCCATTGAAGTCGTTGAATTGATGTTCACATCGTGGTGCATGGTTGAATCACTTCGTAGGCTTGCCATCTACGTTCTAGCTTCGAAAGGTGTATGGATGACATTTCCACGTCGTGAAATACCTAAGTTCACGTCGTGAACTTCCATGAGTCATCCCTTAGCCTTGCCACATGTTTTCTAGCCTCGATTAGTGTCCTTGACTAATTTCACATCATGGACATAATGTACACGTCGTGGACTTGAGGCGGCTAGGGTTTCTGCCACGTGTCATGCCCCCGGACAACTACATTTTCGGAAGGTCATAACTTTTGCATACGAGCTATGTTTTTGACGTTCAATATATCCATGAGTAGGTGGAGATGTATTCTATGAATTTAGTTTAGGTCACTAAGGCCAAAAAGTAGTTGATCATAAACGCACCTTTTACGATTCCCAGTGTCGTGACAGTCTTGTCGTGAAACTTCGACAGGTCATAACTTCTTCGTTATAACTCGGATTTCATTGTTCTTTATATATACGGAAACCTTGTGACATATATTACAACTTAGTTAACATTATTTATTCTAAATAATCCTTTTTAAAAAGTCATTTTTGACGCATAACATCTCTAAATTGACTAGCCCGAATTTGCAGGGATTACAGGCTTCTTCTCCAATGGCCTCTCTTGCCACAATGAAAGCACATGGCTTCTTTCAGATTAACAACTGGAGGAGTATCGAAGTTGGGATTTCCCTTTGGCCCAAGTGACTCTCTAATGTGGGCTTTCCCTTTCCACTTTGGTTGGGAATGGGACTTTCTCACCTTACCTTTGCCTTTTTGAATAGTCATGACTGGGCAGTTGCAACACTGTTGGAATGAGACTTCTTCATTCATGCTTTAGCTGTTTGCAATAGATTCTGAAGCTCAATCAATATGGTCTTAGTATTATTCAAATGATAGGTCCAGATTAACTGATCGTAACTCTAGAGAAAGGAATTGAGCACCATGTCAATGGCAAGCTCCTTGTCGAAGTTCATTGAGCATCTTTATTATTTTCACGTGTCTCTGCATCTTCTGCCAATAAATATACATAGATTCCCCATATTTCACTTTGCATGCCATAAGGGCCTTGACAACTTTGTAACACTCTTGTCTTGCATTATTGAGATACATCTTGGAAAGATCCATGTTCATGACATAGGGCTAACAATCCTTATTGGTCTTTTAGAGCTCAGGTGCCATCGTCGCAATCATAATGCAAGCCACCTTGGTAGCGTCATCAACATGTTGTTTATATTTAGCCAATTCCTCAGGAGTAGAAGATTTTTTTTCCATTTTTGAGAGTGGATTCTTGCGAAACACATTCTTTGTTCTCATATCTCAATGTTATCTTCAAACTGTGCAACCAATCCATGTAGTTTCGGCTTGTACGCTAGTCCTTTGACAGGACGGACAAGAGAGTTGTAATGCCCCGATTCTCAGGTATTGTTCTAAATAAGATGTATGGGATTAATCTCTGCTCGACGAGTTGATTGCCCTACTCGTCGAGTAGCAGCGGGGTGGGATCGCGTGTTAAGTGACCTGCTCGACGAGTCCATAAGGGTACTCGGTGAGTAGGAGCTGGCAGATGAAACCGTAAATCCCGGGGTTTACACCCCTATTTAAAGGGACCTTAGCCTCCCTTGGACCTCTTTACAGTTCTAAAGAGTCCTTGAGAGCCCTTATTTGTGTGTCTGTGCCTTGTGTATGTGTTGAAGCTTGAAAAAAAGGATTTTGGAAAGAGGAGACCGTGAGGAGGAGGAGACTGGAGCAATTGGACTGTAGAAATCGACATTCATCTCATATATCATATTCCATAGGTACTTAAACCGTCATTTTTCTTATAGATATCCTCTTTTGGTTGAGTTTTAGGGTTTTCTTGGAATATCAAGTTGGTATGATGAGATATGGGCTAGATCTGAAGTTGTAACTTCAGATCTAGACCCTCATCGGATTCTTGAAGCATAAAGTTACAGTTTTGGTTGTGATTGAGGTCCCTCTTGGGCATGAAGCCCCATTAAGAACTTAGATTTGGCATTTGGAGCCTTTAAGGCCATGCATGCATCTAAAGTTTTGCAACTTTACGTGATAAGCATGCCCTATAAGCTTAGATCAGTGATTTGGAGCCGCTACATGGCTCAAAACAAGTCTGTATGGAAAGAGAAATGAATGGACTCGGCGAGTCACATGAAGACGGTCGTGAACTCGACGAGGTGGATGAACAACTCGGCGAGTCCGATAACGAGTTAAAGAACAACTCGGCGAGTCGGATGAGTTTTCTCTTGGATATATATGCGTGTGTATCTGTCGAGTTGCAAGGAGGGAACTCGACGGGTGGCCTTAAAGTTTCATCGAGAATTGAAGGAACACGACGAGTCGCTCCGATGACTCGGCAAGTTGGAATTTGCTTCAAGGAATTCGGCGAGTAGCCAAGGGTACTCGACGAGTCGAGGTCAACAAGGACTGTTGACCTTGACTGAGGACTTTAACCTTGATCACGGGTTGACTAGTGGGTTATGGGGTACCTTATAAGGTTAAGGACTTATGAATATATTGTACTATGATCTTAGGTGGTGGAGCCTGTGTCGAGTGATCCAAAAGTTGGAGTTTACGTTCCGAGTCGACATCTGCGAGGTGAGTTATGCTCACTATATCGGTAGGGTCTACGGCACCAAGGCCGACCCTTTAGTTGTTGATGTTATGGTATGCTACATGTGGTTATGATCTGTTAGATCGGAATCAGGGTAGACATTATGTTATGCTCTTATGATCCGTGAGGATTATTACGTTAGTGACCTGCTAGGTCGGTACTCTAGTTACGAGAGAATTCTATGATTGATGGTCAGTGGGATATATATGTTCGTTGTTTGTATATGCCAATATATGATAGATATGCGCACAGGGTTATTTGCTTGATTGGTTGGGTTGAGGCGGTCCTGCTTTGTGTTGAAGGCCAACATACCCTATGAGCGGTCCGAGGAGACTGCAGGCCCACGAGGCGAACCAGTCATGTCGAAGGCTCAGGATAGATTTAGACAGACTGTAGGCCCAGTGGGCCGGTCCAGTCAAGCCGATGGCCAATATGCATGTTGATTGATTGATTGATTGTTACTGTTATGGCATTGTCAGTGTGGTATTGGTATTTTGGGGGTAGCTCACTAAGCCCTCGGGCTTACAGTTTTCATTTTATTGTTTTAGGTACTTCAAGAGATCATGGGAAGGTGAAAGCGTGACCGTACCTCTCCTCATCCTTATGTTATGATTTTGGGGCACTCTTATGGATATTGATTTGGAAACGTTTTTGTAAACAATGCTATTTGACTTTCATTTATGATTGAAAAAGTTTTAAATTGGTGTACAATTTATGGATGTTATAAGTTGGTATTAGAGCCTTGGTTTGAGTGAATTAGGGGAACACTCGTGTGACTCCAGTCTCAAATCAAGGAGATTTTTGGAAAGTAAGTTTTAAAATGGTTTTCAAAATAAAGGATGGAGGATGCAGAGGGTACGATCAGCCGGAGCCTATAAGTAAACCCCAAAATACCATATAATTATTTGATATTCTGATGTGTTAGAACAACATGCTAGTGCTAGGCTAGGGATCTTCAGGAATCGTGTAACAGCCCGGAATTCCAGGTATTGTTATATTTATGATTTTGGGTGTTTTAAGAGGGGACTCGGCGAGTTGGAGCTCAGACTCGCCGAGTAGGATCGCGGATCTGGTCGCGGGTTCGCGACTGGACTCGGCGAGTCCGGATATGGACTCGGCGAGTCCGCGCTGTTTAGCGAAACCCTAACCGTCCAGGTTTGGGACATATATAAGGGGCCTTATGGCCGTCATTGTTCACCCTAGTCCTTTTGAGTGAAACCCTAATTCGATTGTGAGCATCTGGAGCAAGGTAGAAGATCATTATTGATCTTGGAAGTGTTATTTTGCAAGGAGGAGGAGGCTTGGTCAAGGGAACAACAGGAGAAGCCATATTCTGAGGGTTGGGGACACAGAGCAACGTTATTCAGGTAATATTTTCGAGTTGTTCCCTTCTATGTTGATGTGTATATGGATTTAGGGTTATTGAACCCTTTTGTGGTTAGATTGAGTGTTTCCTTAGTCCCCCAAGCGATTGGAACCCTATATTGGGACCCTTGGAAGTCCAGAATGTCCCATGCCTGAGCTTTTCAGGAATCAATGGAGGTTTTGGATTGGAATCCTTATGCCTTAGGTCAAAACGTAAATTATGAGTCATGGGGTGTATTATGAGCACCGAAATGAGGACTTTACGTGATGAACCAGTCTAGGAAGGCCAAACCTATGAATTGTCGGAGCAGATCTGACCTTAGAAAGCAGTTTAAGCGGTTGCATGGCACGGACTCGCCGAGTCCGATGAACAGACTCGACGAGTAGCTTGAAGATTGCCTTAGAGTGGTCCTGTTCGGGTTAGGGGTTGGATCGGTGAGTCAGGGCGAGTTAGAGAGGGTTAACAGGTGGTCTGAGTCGAACTGGGACTCGCCGAGTTGTTCTTCAGACTCGGCGAGTTGAGTCGGGGTGGCCCCGCGATTCTTCCAGGAGGAACTCGTCGAGTCAGGGGGGATACTCGACGTGTAGAAAGGGAATCTTAGAGAATTAGTGAGGACGTCTAGACTCGCTGAGTCGCCCTAGCGCTCGCCGAGTCCGGTCAAAGCTGACCGTTGACCGTTGACCAGAGTGGACCTGTGTTGACTTCTTAGGGATAGTCAACATTAGAGATATAAAGTGTTAACTAGGGACATATGATGTTATAGGAGGATTAGAGCTCGGAGAATCGGGCACGAGGGATTCCCAGGATTGTGAGATATCGAGACACGCGAGGTGAGTCTTCTCACTATACTTTACCTTGAGTAGGTAACCAGAGCTATGTGATAGAGTATTTGTATGCTATGTATGTTATGTGCTGCACTGCATTCTTCTATGTGATTTATGCTATGCTTGTTTATAGAGTTAGAACCTGAGGGTTCACAGAGTATGGGTGCACGGACCCACAGAGTTATAGCCTCGAGTGGCTAATATGTTTTATATGGTATTTTGGGGAACTCACTAAGCTTTATGCTTACAGTGTTGGTGTTATTTGTTTCAGGTACTAGTGAGGATCGCGGGAAGGCGCCAGCCTGATCAGTGCACACACGCGGGATTTTTATACTATGTGATCTTGGGGTTTTTATATGTTATGAAATGAATTACAAACAATGATGTTTTTATGAATATTAAATGAATTTTGCCTTTATAAAATGCGAAAAATTGTTTTTAAATTCTTGGTGTTACAAATCGCATGATAGATTTGCCTGATTATATGATACCTATTAGCCTAGGGTTTCTTGTATATTGAATTGGCATCATAACTGTAGAAGTTTAGTGTATGCATCACGGCTGTGTATAGTCAAGATCTTATAGTCTGAGAATGTATGATTCGACCTTTGGGTAGGATTGGATATTCGAAAGTCTGTCGGGTCCAGCGTTATGTGTGGCTAGCATACACTAGCGTTGCAGGGGCTGATGGAAGTTCCATGGAGTTGTGAGTTGTGCAGAGCTGTGGGATCAGTTGTCAGATAGGTGATGTCCCCTAGTAGTGAGGGTTGAGTGCACATTATGTTGGGTATAGTATTAGGGCGTTGTGGTGATACTTGAGACAAATATGGGTACGTGTGGAAGGTAGTATGGGCCCGTACTATTGGAAGCACAGGACCCATACGCGTAGCAAGGAAATCACAACCCCTAGGGTCTGTGGGTTTTGTTCTCCCGATATTATGTTATTTATCTGATGATTTTTGTATATATTTAGTATGGTGGTGACGAGACGTGTTGCTTCCGGGTCCGGATCAGGATTGGGATCGGGAGACGGAGGGTTGGAGGTACCGGTAGCACCTGAGCCCGTGGTAGAGATAGGGACTGAGGAGTTGGATACCAGGATCCGGGAGATGATGCACGGCGAGATTGCTGCTGCGTTCCGAGCGCAGCTACCCGAGATGTTTTCGTCGATTAAGATCGCGATGGTCGAGTACTTTGATGAGCGATATGCAGCTCTAGCAGAGATAGCTGCCGCTATAGCCACTTCGGTTGTAACAGCGGCAAGGGTTGGAGGAGGAGCCGGTAGGGCTTTCCAATACCGGGACTTCGATAATACGAAGCCTTCGACATTTTAGGGTACTCAGGATGCGATCAGAGCTATGCGGTGGTTGTCTGACATGGAGGGCTGTTTCTTCACATGCTCATGTCCTGCCGACCAGAAGATCAGGTGTGCTCTGAACTTGCTTAGGATCGGGGCAAAGCACTGGTGGAGATTGAAGACAGGTTCATATTCTGATGATCAGCAGGATGCTATTACTTGGGAACAGTTTTGGGATATGTTTCGCACCCGCTACGTTCCGTGCGTGGAACGGGAGCGGCTTACTCAGGAGTTTTTGACATTGAGGCAGGATGGGGAGTCTGTGATGGAGATTACCCAGATGTTCACTGAGAGGGCTATGTTTTTCCCGGAGTTTGCGTCAGAGCAGTCTTAGATGACTCGTTCTCTTAGTATGCTCAAGACGGATATACGACAGTTTGTGGCTACACAACGTTGTGACACCCTCCTATATCTCCAGGAAATCGTGAGGCGGTGTGAGTTAGAGATAGAGCTGCAGCTGAAGGAGAAGCATCAGGCACCGACATAGTCTCAGCCGGCGCCTAAGCGGTCTAAGACCGCTGATGCTCGATCTGGGAGTCAACAGAGCCGCACTTGTGGAAATTGTGGCAGGGGTCATTCGGGAGTTTGTCGAGCGGGAGGTGGGTGCCACAAATGTCGCAATGAGGGGCACTATGCCAGGGACTTCCGTCAGTCTGCCCCTCCCGCAGATATGAGGATTTGTTACCATTGTCATCAGGTTGGTCATGTGAAGACCAACTATCCGCAGCTCGCCGCAAATTCGGCGCAAGGTTCCGCACCAGCTACTGTGAGGATTGGAAATGGGAGGCTAGTCAAGGTGGAGCCTCCGAAGGCTCAAGGCCGCGCCTTCTAGCTCACGGCCGAGGAGGCCATGGTAACATCGGATGTGGTTGCTGGTACGTTTCTATTCTCTGTCTCAGTTATTGTATTTGTGTTATGCTTATGGATTGTACCTGTGATTAGGTACGTTTTTAGTGAATTCTTTGCCCGCTTTGGTATTACTTGACTCGGGGGCAAGTCGATCGTTTGTATCTCAGACCTTCTCTAGAGGGTTCAGTGTGTCGATGGATGATCTTGAGTGCCCGTTGCGAGTTTCGATCGCCAACGAGCACGAGGTTTCTACTTCTTCGGTCTACCGGGGATACGAGTTGGAGATTTTCGGGGTGTCCTTCCTGATAGATTTTATCCTTATTCCCATGGGGATGTATGCATTATCGTAGGGATTGATTGGCCTAGCCGTTTTGGCGACATGATCGATTGTAAAGGACAGCGGGTGGTCATCCGAACCCCAAGTGGGAGAGAAATTGTAGTGTATGGTGAGGGCACCATGTTGGGAGCAGGGATTTGTTCGGCAGTCAGGACTCAACAGTAAATTCAGCACGGGTGTGCCATTTTTTTGGCGTATGTGGTAGATACGCGGGTTAGAGAGCAGCTCTCAATTTCAGAGGTCCCAGTCGTTAGAGAGTTTGCTGATGTGTTTCCGTAGGAGTTACCCGGAGTTCCTCCGGTGAGGCAGGTGGAGTTCAGGATTGATCTAGTGTCGGGTGTGGCCCCTATCGCCAAGGCACAGTACCGTTTGGCACCGCCGGAGATGCAGGAGCTATCGTCTCAGTTGCAGGAGCTGTTGGGTAAGTAGTTTATTCGTCCGAGTAACTCACCCTGGGGAGCACCGATCCATTTCATCAGGAAGAATGACGGTTCGCACAGGATGTGCATAGACTATAAGGAGCTGAACACATTAACGGTGAAGAACCGTTATCCGCTCCCGAGGATAGATGATATCTTTGATCAGCTGCAGGGAGCATCTTGGTTTTCCAAGATTGATTTGAGATCAGGATACCACCAGGTTAGGGTGAGGGAGGAAGACGTGGAGAAGACCGCGTTTCAGACTCGTTATAGTCATTACGAGTTCATGTTGATGTCGTTTGGGCTCACCAATGTGCCAACGGTGTTCATGGATTTAATGAACCGAGTCTTCCGACCGATGCTAGATCGCTCGGTAATTGTGTTCATGGATAATATCTTGGTGTATTCTAAGACCCGAGAGCAGCATGAGGATCATCTCAGGGAGCTGATTGAAGTTCTGAGGTGAGAACGGTTGTATGCCAAGTTCTTTAAATGCGAGTTTTGGTTATGAGAGGTCCAGTTCCTAGGACATCTCGTTAACCAGGAGGGGATTTTGGTCGTTCCGGCCAAAGTGGAGGTGGTTATGCGGTGGTAGATTCCGAAATCTCCCTCAGACATTAGGAGTTTCTTGGGTTTAGCAGGGTATTATCGGAGATTCATTCATAATTTCTCCAAGATTTTTGTCCCCCTCACTCGTCTAACGAGGAAGGGGTGGATTTCTGGTGGGGCACTAAGCAGCAGAGGGCGTTTGAGATCCTCCGACAGTGTTTATGCGAGGCGCCAGTATTGACACTCCCCGAGGGAGTGGAGTATTTTGTGGTATTTTGTGATGCATCCATCACAGGTTTGGGGGAAGTCCTCATGCAGAGAGGATGGGTAGTAGCCTATGCATCGCGCCAGCTGAAGCCGCATGAGACGAGATACCCTACACACGATCTTGAGTTAGGAGCGGCGGTTTTCGCTCTCAAGATTTGGAGGCACTATCTGTACGGGGTCCGTTTTACTATTTACACGGATCACAAGAGTTTGAGGCACATCAGATCAGCCAAACCTAAACATGAGGCAGCGCAGGTGGCTGGATGTGGTCAACGACTATGATTGTGAGATCCTTTACCATCCTGGAAAAGCGAACGTGGTTGCGGATGCTCTAAGTCGCAAGCCAGCTGGGTCATCGACCCCAACTAGGTCTATGAGGATAGCGGTGGATTCCCCATTGGTGGGTTTGGTCAGGGATGCTCAGATTGAGGGTATGAGACCAGAGAACTAGAAGTTGGAGAGGATTAAGGGCAAAAGCACCTAGTTTGTTCAGGATAGCCGCAGATTGTTGACCTGTTATGGTCGGGTTTGGGTTCCGATGTCCAGAGGGGTCTGGTAGACAGTGATGGAGGAGGCTCATAAGTCTCGTTTTTCGATTCACCCAGGAGCCACCAAGATGTACCGTGATTTGAGTTCGAGTAATTGGTGGCCTGGCATGAAGCAAGAGATCTATTGGTTTGTTGAGAGGTGCTTGACCAGTAGGATGGTCAAGGCCGAGCATCAGAGGCCGCATGGTAAGCTGCAACCACTGGAGATTCCCATGTGGAAATGGGAACGGATCGCGATGGATTTCATCACGAAGTTGCCGAAGACGGAAAGAGGGTTCGATGCTATATGGGTCATCGTGGATCGATTGACCAAGAGTGCCCGTTTCCTAGCCATACGGGAGAGTTTGTCGGCAGAGAAGTTGGCCGACCTATACGTCAGAGAGATTGTCTCTCACCATGGGGTTCCAGTTTCTATCGTTTCCTGTCGAGATTTCAGGTTTACTTCCCATTTTTGGCAGAAGTTCCATGAGGAATTGGGTACGCGACTGCATTTTAGTACGTCGTTCCATCCGCAGACTAATGGGAAGAGTGAACGGACCATTCAGACCCTCGAGGATATGTTAAGGGCGTGCGTCATTGAGTTCGGTGGGAGTTGGGATTCCCACCTACTGCTTGCAGAGTTCGCCTACAACAACAGTTATCATTCAAGTATTGGCGCCCCGCCTTTCGAGCTGTTGTATGGGCGGAAGTGTAGGACCCTAGTCTGCTGGGGCGAGGTTGGGAACAGGGTGATGGGTCGGACAGAGGTAGTACTGCAAACTACCGAGAAGATACAACAGATTAGGCAGCAACTGCAGACCGCTCAGAGTCGGCAGAAAAGTTTTGTCGATCGACGCCGATCTGAGTTGGAATTTCAGGTGGGTGACATGCTTCTCCTGAAGGTCTCACCCAGGAAGGGTGTGATCCGCTTCAGGAAGAGGGGAAAATTGGTTCCCCGTTACATTGGGTCGTTTAGGATTATTGTCAGGGTTGGCAGGGTGGCTTATAATCTAGAGCTTCCGGAGGCGCTTAGCCAGATCCACATCACATTTCATGTTTCACACTTGCGAAAATGCATTATGGACCAGGAGGCAGTGGTATCGTTGGATGATGTTCAGCTCGATGAGTGCCTAAACTATGTGGAGAGGCCTGTGGCTATCTTGGAAAGGAAGAAGAAGATTTTGCAGAACAAGGAAATACCTTTGGCAAAGGTACAGTGGGAACATCGGAAGGGATCCGAGTAGACATGGGAGCCGGAGGCGGAGATGCATGAGCATTACCCGACATTGTTTATTCCAGCGGACTTCGAGGGCAAAGTGTAGTTCAAGTGGGGAGAGTTGTAACGCCCCGATTCTCAGGTATTGTTCTAAATAACATGTATGGGGTTAATCTCTACTCGACAAGTTGATTGCCCTACTCGTCGAGTAGCAGCGGGGTGGGATCGCGTGTTAAGTGACCTGCTCGACGAGTCCATAAGGGGACTCGGCGAGTAGGAGCTGGCAGATGAAACCGTAAATCCCGGGGTTTACACCCCTATTTAAAGGGACCTTAGCCTCCCTTGGACCTCTTTACAGTTCTAAAGAGCCCTTGAGAGCCCTTATTCGTGTGTGTATTCCTTGTGTGTGTGTTGAAGCTTGAAAAAAAGGATTTTAGAAAGAGGAGACCTTGAGGAGGAGGAGGAGATTGGAGCAATTGGAGTGTGGAAATTGACATTCATCTCAGATATCATCTTCCAGAGGTACTTAAACCGTCATTTTTCTTATAGATCTCCTCTTTTGGTTGAGTTTTAGGGTTTTCTTGGAATATCAAGTTGGAATGATGAGCTATGGGCTAGATCTGAAGTTGTAACTTCAGATCTAGACCCTCTTCGGATTTTTGAAGCATAAAGTTATAGTTTTGGTTGTGATCCCTCTTGGGCATGAAGCCCCATTAAGAACTTAGATTTGGCATTTGGAGCCTTTAAGGCCATATATGCACGTAAAGTTTTAAACTTTACGTGATAAGCGTGCCCTAGAAGCTTGGATCTGTGATTTGGAGCCGCTGCATGGCTTAAAACAAGTTTATATGGAAAGAGAACTGAATGGACTCGGCGAGTCTCAAAATTGACTCGGCGAGTCACATGAAGATGGCCGTGAACTCGACGAGTTGGATGAACAACTTGGCGAGTCCGATGAAGATTACCATAAGACTCGACGAGTTGAAGAACAACTTGGCGAGTCGGATGAGTTTTCTCTTGGATATGTATGCGTGTGTATTAATCGAGTTGCAAGGATGGAACTCGACAGGTGGCCTTAAAGTTTGATTGAGAATCGAAGGAACTCGACGAGTCACTCCGATTACTCAGCGAGTTGGAATGTGCTTCAGGGAACTCGGCGAGTAGCCGAGGGTACTCGGCGAGTCGAGGTCAACAAGGACTGTTGACCTTGATTGAGGACTTTGACCTTGATCAGGGGTTGAGTAGTGGGTTGTGGGGTACCTTATAAGGTTAAGGACTTATGAGTATATTGTACTATAATCATAGGAGGTGGAGCCTGTGTCGAGTGATCCAAGAATTGGAGTTTACATTCCGAGTCATCATCTACGAGGTGAGTTATCCTCACTATATCGATAGGGTCTACGACACCAAGGTCGGCCCTTTATTTGTTGATGTTATGGTATGCTACATGTGGTTATGATATGTTAGATCGAAATCAGGGCAGACATTATGTTATGCTCTTATGATCCGTAAGGATTAGTATGTTAGTGACCTGCTAGGTCGGTACTCTAGTTACAAGAGAATTCTATGATTTATGGTCAGTGGGATAGATATGTTCGTTGTTTGTATATGCTAGTATATGATAGATATGCGCACATGGTTATTTGCTTGATTGGTTGGGTTGAGGTGGTCCTGCTTTTTACTGAAGGCCAACATACCCTATGAGCGGTCCCGGGAGACTGCAGGCCCACAAGGCGGACCAGTCATGCCGAAGGCTCAGGATAGATTTAGACAGACTCTAGGCCCAGTAGAACGGTCCAGTCAGGCCGATGGCCAATATGCATGTTGATTGATTGATTGATTGTTACTGTTATGGCATTGTCAGTGTGGTATTGGTATTTTGGGGGTAACTCACTAAGCCCTCGGGCTTACAGTTTTTAGTTTATTGTTTCAGGTACTTCAGGAGATCATGGGAAGGTGAAGGCGTGACCGTACCGCTCCTCATCCTTATGTTATGATTTTAGGACACTCTGATGGATACTGATTTGGAAACGTTTTTGTAAAGAATGCTATTTTACTTTTGTTGGGATTAAAACCCTAATTGTGATTTGATGAACAAGATGCGGAAAATAAGAACAAACACAATAATGAAGATTATGTCGAATGATCACTCGATTTATTGAATTGTGAGGAACAAATTACACTTAAGAAATAAGAATCTAACTCTACAAGAAACCTCACGTGGCGGCTACATTTTGCCTCACACTCTTAACCCTAATAATGAATAATACATGACTATTTATAGGGAAAAGACAAGTCTTGGGCTTTTAACCTAGAATTCATCAAAGGGGCCCATTGCCATCATCCATGGAGTGCTTTGAAACCCTACAATCTCCCCCTCAAAGTATGGAATGGATGCCAATGCTTTAACTTCCAAAACAAGCATCTAGCAAATAAAAAGATCTGCAACGAGGAATATATGAAGCAATCCACGAATCTTGATTCTTCAATGGTCTTCAAACACGGGCTCTAGGATATATAAATCAAGCACTGAAGTAATGTCTTTAAACTTCATTTTCGAATGTAATCCCTAAGAATCTTCATGAAAACCAAACCCGCCATAAAACCCATCTCAGAACAAAGAAACTGAATCACTTCTTGTCTTTGAAGAGCTCCCCCTCCAAGTCACAACGATCTTCAAATAAGCTAATGATATAATCCATCAAAAAATATCATGTAACAACCCAAACTTTAAGATTCGTAACGCCACTTGATCGAGAAAATACAAGAAGTCGGAGATATAACAAGTCCTTAGCAGAGCTCGATGAAGAACTCTTGCTGTAAAGGATACTTCTCTGTAAAAACCTTAGTAGAGCTCGATGAAGAACTTCTGAAAAAAAAGCTACCTTCATAATTCTCCCACAAGCTTTATCAAAAATCTTCGACTTTGAAAAGTCACAAATCCAATTTCGAATGGCCATACCAAATTCTCCCCCGATTTATAATCAAAAACATGATTATAAAGCCTTCAAATGGTCATGAGAATGATCTTCAATGGATAAAAATTTACTATGCTCCCCCGCGACAAAAAGATAAAAAAAATCCGAAAAAATCGTGAAAACTTGACGTTAAAAAAAAACGACTTTCCGAACCGCCAAGACTTGATGGAATCTTTATTTTTCTGTTCACAAAAAAATATGAGCGTTAAAGAATCCAAAACTGTTCACCGGCCCTCAATGTAGTAACTTTTCTGAAAATTGGGCCGAAACTGTCACTTTCTGAAAGACAGGGGCTGGAATGGTAATTCAGCATCAACAAACCCTTTCATTTGTAACAAAAACTGGAAATGGTCCAAAAATGCCAAACTGTGAAAAAAACAGGGACCAAAAGAGCCAATTCGCTGAAGTTTCAGGGACCAAAAATGAAACATTAAGTCTTCTTCCCCAATATATATGGCTGATAAAAGAAATGCGCGACTGGAACAAATGCTACAGATCATACATTCGTTTCAAGTACCAGCAACCGAACCAAGGTTCGTTTCAAGATTGCCATCTATTCACGCGAACCGAACGTTCGGTTCGTTCCAAATCAAGCATTATCAGGCGAAACTACTTTCGCTTTCGGTTCATCCTTCGATCGCTCCAACCATTAACAACCGAACCTAGCTTAAACACGCGGATTCAAGATCGAGGTTCGTTCCAATAGCTACCAAAGCGAATCTCCCCCCTTTCGTTCAAGTGCTAACAAATGACCCCAAGATTATTTCACGTTCGTTTCGAGCATAAGCCTTCATACCGAGCCCTAAGTTCTGAACACCAAGAATCTCACCCAAAGCGAACCAATTTCAAACACGAACCCAATGTCAGATCGAGGTTCGTTCCAATTCCGTTGATTATACCCCAAGGCGAGTCTCCATTCCCAGGTTCGCTTATAGTTCCACTCTACATTCACTTCAAGCTTTTTCGTTCCAAGAGCTAGCACCCAAACCCAAGTTCGCTTTCTGTCTTCCTTTCTTTCGTTCCAAGGCAACAAACAAACCCAGTCATAGATTAGCTTCAATTTTGACGATTATACCCCAAAGAGAAGAACAGTAAACGAGCATTCACAGGTAAGGCTTTCATAGCGATTTTGACTTTCGTTTGATAATTGCTCTTCCCAATTGATTTCCAATTCCAGTTTCATTCGTTTGCAGTGAACATCATTAATTTTGACTTTTTGATTTTGACTATCGTTTGCACCAGTTACGATTTCATTCCGATAAACTCTCAAATCCGATTCGTTCTCAGTGAGTTCAATGGAATCAAAGATTTTGCATTACCATTCCATCTCGTTCCGATAGATGCCATCCAACATCACAACTTTGAAACCAAATTCTGAGAAATTGGTACCGACTTCGAGATCTGTATTCTAATTGCAAAAGCCATCTGTTCTGATTAAAAGCTAATCTCTGATTGGTGATTTGAGTTCCGTGAAAATCACAAGTCATTTCCAGATCGAATGTGTTTTTCATTTAAAATAGCAAACTTCCTTCAATGGTTCATCAAAGTACCCAGAAACTCATGAACACCAATCGTTAAAAAAAAACTTGAAATCAAAAGGAATCGATTCATGAGTCGATAATTACGACACGGATATTGAAATTGATAATCACGAATGAATGAATTTAAGCACAGAACAAAAACGCAAACGGAAACGGAGACATAGATGTAATATTAGGGTCAAATAAAACTGGATCGTGATTATCATCAAATACTCGTTTTATGAACAGTGACGGACTGAACATTTTGGGCCAAAGCAAAATTAAATACGATTGGATTCAAAAGCTAAAAACAAAGGAATTAATTGATTTGGGATTTAAGCAAATGATTTGATCCCAAACGAACAGAAAAGAGATTCAGATTAAAAAAAAAACACCAGATGAACAGTATAAATCTCGATGAGCAGTAACATGAACAAAAATCTTGATTCCTTACCGCCAAAACACCAATAATCTTCGATATATGTGCAGGAAATCACCAAATCAAGAACCGATACTTCAAAAAATCAATAGATTTTCAAAGACCCGCTCTGATACCACTTGTTGGGATTAAAACCCTAATTGTGATTTGATGAACAAGATGCGGAAAATAAGAACAAACACAATAATGAAGATTATGTCGAATGATCACTCGATTTATTGAATTGTGAGGAACAAATTACACTTAAGAAATAAGAATCTAACTCTACAAGAAACCTCACGTGGCGGCTACATTTTGCCTCACACTCTTAACCCTAATAATGAATAATACATGACTATTTATAGGGAAAAGACAAGTCTTGGGCTTTTAACCTAGAATTCATCAAAGGGGCCCATTGCCATCATCCATGGAGTGCTTTGAAACCCTACAACTTTCATTTATGATTGAAAAAGTTTTAAATTGGTGTAAAATTAATGGATGTTATAAGAGTGAAGTTGTGAGTGGTTGGAGGAGGGGGAGGATGAAGATCACCATTTCCATACATCTAAAATAAGAGATAATATTTTAGTTAGTTGATTTAATCCTTAATATTTTAACTTAAATTATTTATCAAGGCTAGGATCCATAAATACAATTTGAAATTATGAAGAGAGATGACGTAATCTAATTGTGAATTTATTTTAGGTAGTTAAAAGAATTTTACCATTTTTTATCCAATATGAAATTCCTAGATAATTTGAGATTCACTGAACTATTTGATGGCATTTTTAATATCAGATTATGATCTTCAGATTCTGATTGGGATGTCAAGGATCAAAAACAAGATGTGAATAACCATTTAATCCCACATGACATGGTCGAGCTCATTTATGATCTTACATTGATGTGTCTGTTAACCATACATGCTCCATCAACAACCATAAATTTGAGTATGTACTATCATTTCATCTTTATAGTCCCACACTAGTGTGCCAGTTAAGCACGTACTCTTCACTAACGACTTGTGAAGAAATGATGCGCATTTTCATGGGTTAGCATAAAATTTCACATTTTTCCTAAAGTAACTAGATTGAGATTTTTATAGAATGTTCTAGTACTTCATACATTATAATTTTAATGTAATTTTTGATGAGTCAAAAACTCTTTTGTGATCGGATAGATTCTTAAAAGCAAATCAAGAAACCAAATAAAACGTGAACACACAATGAATCAAACAAGTGTTGAATGATTAATATGCAACACCTCATAAGAGCTCGATAAAGAAGTTCTTCTGTAGAGGTGTGTTAGGGTTACAGTACAATAATGAAAATAATAAAATAAGAAGTGTACTAAGAGCGATGCATGGATGCACCATTTATACCAAACCGTAATAAACTATACACAACTGGGCAGGCCCAAACCGTGACTATCATGGACCGAACTAAAGGCCCATGACGCAACATCTTAAAACCAACATTCTCCCCCTTTGCGTCAATTGAGGTGAGAGATTACTAGGACACAACCTGAATAGTCTTCTTAACTGTTTTGAACAGCTTCGATATCATAGCCAGAATAGTATGACGGAAGTTGATGTACCACATAATCATGTCGTTGAAGATCTTCTTTGAATCATTGTCATTGGATTTGCATCTGTTGATTATATCCAGAATGTGTCCAAGAGCAACAGTGGAAAACAGATGCTTGTCATAAAAAGCGAACAAACACTTTAATGGAAGAGCCGAACCTCCAACGTCTTTTGTGAACATCACCGTCAAATGTTTGGTGTCAATTTTGCCCATACTCATCTTGTTCACATCACTAACCCTGCCAATGGGTTTGACAGAGGGCTTCTTCCTCAGAGCAGTAGCGATCACTTGATCAAGCTTCGCTACCTCATGTATATACGAAACCAACATTCTCTTTATATGATCAAGAATGGGTTTGTACCTCTGCTCATTCGACAAAAGAATATTAGTCAACAGAATCCAGTCATGAGGGTTGAGATTCGACAAATCTGCAAGAGAAAATTCATGAGCCGAATCATCTGAACCACGAGTAACCCAGAACATCACGTTGATAAATTTCCCGTAGCAAATGGCTTCAGGACCTTGACCGTGGTAATCTTCTTTGCAGTCCAGGTCAAATAGTGAGGTTGCGAGAAAGTAAGTTAATAATCTATTAGATCTCTATCAAACTTCAGGTCTGGTGACGTAACAGAAGAAATTGACTCAAAACAATGAAAAACGAAATTCCTTCGGGTGATTGGCATATCGAATTGCATGTATTTAGAATTAACCAATTCAAAAGAAATGACCGGTTCAAGCCAATGAGTACTTGGGGATTCAATCGCTTCCATCAGCAGATTCTCCAATGTCCATGATGGAAAAATAGTTTTACTTCGTTCCAAACTATCATGGGCCTCCTTAGCTTTTCTTTCCCTCTCTTCGGTTTCATGGGTTTGCTTTAACAACCCTTCTTGATTTACATATTTCTCTTCTCACTTTCACAAACAATTCTATTTCCTTTATCTTGAACAGTTGGTCCCGAAGCTTCATTATCCTTCGGTTCTGTAATGACACTTGGTTTAACTGGAGGAGGTTCAGTTGTTGGAGTTGGGCTTCTGGGGGTTTGTTTTGGTGTAACTTTAGTTGCTTCTCCCCCTTGTTTTGGAGGGAAGTCCACCTTCAAAACACCCTAGATTTTATTCAGAAGTCCAAGAGTTGGACGCAGTTTTTCGGCCAAACGCCTCCTTACAGTGATTGTAAGAACAGTATCATGGGCATCCAGGAGATCAACCAGTCTTGCATGAATATCAGCAACATAGGATTTTATAGCTACACGTTCGGTTGTGAGATCATCAATCTCCTTTCAGGCTTGGTTGAGCTTGATGGTCTTAGTTTTGAGCGAAGTGGCATGTTGAGCAAGCTCATCCATCACTTTATTTTCCATAACAAGATTAGCCTGGAGTTTGTCTAGCCGAGAGTTGACAGACTTACTGAGAGCTGATTAATCAGATTGGATGTCTGAGCGGAGAGCACCAAGCTTTACGAGTTCAGCTTAGAGTGAAGAAATAAGCTTCTCGACAGAAGATTTCATTGTATTCACCTGTTGCTGCGACTCAGCTTGTAGAGACTCCAAAAATTGTTTAGCATCGTCCATTAGTTTTTTGACTTTTTCGATCGCAGTGTTAGTGGATTCATCGACAACTTTGGTTTCTTTCTCAATTAAACGGTCACGTTGATGAACCAAAGTGGCTACTAAAGCTTTAATGGCAGCATCAAAATATGCCGAAGTGGAAGATTGAGATGAAGAGGAAAGTAAAGTGTCAAGCTTCTCGTTTAATGCCTTGAGATGCCTCTTGGTAACAGGTGCATCATCATCGTCATCACTCTGAACAGTGTTGGGACTGTAGTGAAAAGTATCAAAATCCATATCCGCCCCACCGATAACAATATCGGATTCTTCAGAGTTAATTGGTGACAAAGGTTTTAAGGTAATGGGGGTCTCAACACCTGACATTTGTACCCCTGCATCATATGTGTTAACAGGAGGTGTAGGTATAGTATAAGTGGTAGTGGTGGTTGCTTCGATAAATAAAGGTGGTGGTAGAGGTGTAAAAGTGGGAATTTGAGTAGAAGTTGGAGGAGGACATGGAGTGATTGAAATTGGAACAGAAGTGTGATGAGGAGAAGGAGGTGGAGATGAAACAGTGTTAGTAGGGATGACCTCTAGAGAGACCTCTCCGACCGAATCATCAGACTGATCTTGCTCCGGCTCTCATTCAACTTCAACGTCTTGATCTGAAGGAACATAGTTACTGTCACTAGACGATGGAGCTTCCTCCATGTGTGCCGTCTTTTTTAGCTTTTTCTTCTTAGGAGCTGAAGGGTCTATAGTGGAACCATTTTGCTTCTTTGGTGTTACATTTTTAGAAGAGGTCCCTTCTTGAATTTCTTTCCTAGTATCCACTTTCTTGCCCCGTTTGGGTGGTTTATCTGCCATATCAAGTGATTGTTGCATTTCTGTGGTTAACGGTCTCGGCCCCATGGCTGGAAGCTTTTTGTACTCACTAATTAACTTGTTGGCCTTAGAAAGACATTGATACATGGACTCCGGAACTGAACCAATAAAAGAAAATTTGGTGAAATCAGCCACTATAATTTTGGTGGTGTGAAACATAGCAACCTTAGATGTTAAGGAATCTGCCATAATTGGAACTTGAAACTTCTCCATTGCTCGGTGAGTGATAATCGTCCAGAATCTCCCACAAGAAATCTTAGTGTAACGAGATGAAGAGTTTAAACTTTGAATCAACTGTGCCCAGAGAACCGACCCATAGTCAAGGTTGATTCCATGATATAGACCATAGAGAATGGTCATAAAACCCTTGCTACCACCATCAGATCCTACAACTCATTCAATGAAACTCTTTGATAAAAGAGTAAATAACCCATTCCATTGAAGAGGAAGACAAGACTTCTTAACCTTGGTGATTGTAGTGAGAATGTCATTATACCCCATGTTGTAGAACATCTCGAAGAGTTGTACAGTAGAAATCGAGTCGGGGTTCACCAATGAGACGTCAGAAGGGAGCCCTAAAAGAGAACAAAATATGGCCTTCGAGACTGAAGTCTTCTTATTAAAGATATCAAATGTAATTCTTTCATCAGCCTTGACATATTTTGCAAAAGAATAAACCTGTGAAAGAAGACACATTGGAATGACTTCGACTATGGTAAGGGTAGTCACTAATGGTGAGTATTTCAGACATTCGACAATCTGCAGCATGTAGGGATCATAGGAGAAAGGCACCAAGTTGATAATTAGATTTTGGTTGGCCTTGATTGCAAGGAGAGAGGATTGAGCGGTGTTTTCTTGAATGGAAGAAGAGTCTACCATTATTGAAACTTGGGGAGGAAGATGAACAGTAGAAGAGAAGAATGTGCCTTGTGAACGTTGTAAAAGAGAGAACAGAGTGATGGAAAATCTTTTATACGATTTCCAGGAGAGAGAAAGTTCCCTTAATGATGATACCGTGACGTTCTGAAACGACGCCTAACAAGTAGCGATTTGAAAACTATCATTCCATTAAAAAGCATGTCAGGTGGCGGGATAATAGGGTTATCGTTTCAAATTCACGCACCTTTTTGAAAATCTTATCCATTCAACTTCTCTGCTGAGTAACCATCGTTTCAACTTTCTTTCCGAAACTAATCCTCCCATTTTGTCTTATGTGCCAAAACACTGATCAAACACCTGTTACTTCCTAAATAATAAGACCCCCGTTGTGTTGTAGAAGCGAAACAATAAGATAGAATATTGCTATGGAAACAACAAACCAGACTGTGGAAGATCATAAAGAACTTCATGCAAGAATGTGCCAAAGAAAAAGAAATAAAAAAAAAGTTATTTATGTGTAATATTAGTGATGTCTTTAGTGAGACGAAGCTGAGGATCCCGGGCATGAATCGCTTCCTTTAAAGTCAAGAGAGAGTGAGAAGTGTATATGTGGTTTCCCATTGAATTACGATCAAATGCTTATTAAGAGGCATTGAAAGGCATCATTTGAGTTTAAGGCTATAAGGGTGGATTTCACTTCAACCAAACTACGGAACTTGATATAAGACTGAAAGTCAGATAAAGTACTTGTGAGGCCAATGTAGCCTAAGAACAAGTAGGTAGTATCAATTTTCAGTGCCTTGGTGATAAAGGGGAAATCTCAAAACAAAAAACAAACTGGACCTTTCGGGTCGAAACGTAATGGTGTTCGGCATTTCCATAAAGATCGCACAAAAATTAAAAAGAGATTTCTCAAAAATAACAACTGAAAGTGGTTATTATTTTAATATTTGGTGAATGCAAGAACATTTGATTGTTCACCATCAATTTAGTTCAGGTATTGGAATTTGGGTTTCACATAGTACGTGGTGAAACGAAACGATGATCATGAACATAAATATTATGTAACCGTAAAACTCGGTGGTAAATGTTCAGAGTCTCATGGGTTACAATTATGAAATGAAATATGATGGAGAAAAGAAAAGAGTTGAGGTGGTTAAAGAACCGAATGTACCTCTGCTATGCGAAAGTGGCCAAGCAGATAACGCTTAACTCAATATGAGAAGAGTAAGGTAGCTCGTGACTTCAGTGATTTTAGCAGCCTGATTGGGAAGAATCGATTGGAATATATCGAATCAGTAAGGCTTCACTCATAGTCTTTGAGGCTTTAGACAACATGTTGCAGCATGCTTCTAGGGACACATAGCTAGTACAAAGAGAAAGAGAGTTATACATGCTCCAGCTCCATTATGTGAAGTTGTCCATGAACCTTTTAGTACAATATTTTTGGTAATTTTTGAATTGATTTGTGAAAAAGAAATTGAAATAAAACAAAACACAAAGATTATTTTTGGATTTTTGATTTTTCTGAAGAGAAAGAAAAGCAGAAAAGAGAATATTTTTGGATTTTATGAAAATACATTAAAAACATAGGATAAACTATACGAAAAGATATACATAGTGTGCAAAATATACAACCGAATTTTCACCTTTGGAGTAATGAAGCGAAATGGACCGAGCATTCAGTTCATTTCGGTCCCCGAAAAATCCCGACCTGAAATAGACCGAGCGTTCGCTCTATTTCGCTTGTCAAAATTTAATGAGGCGAAAGAGGTTTTGGTACTGATTCAGCTTCCATTGTTCCCAAGTTGTGGAATATTTTAACAAAGCTTGCTTCAGGTAGGGCTTTTGTAGAGATGTCAGCTAATTGATCAAAAGATGGAACAAAGACGTGATCCTTGATAAAGTGGTACCTCAGTGCTATATGTTTCGTTTTTGAGTGATGCACTGGGTTGTGACATATTTGAATAGTGCTTTCAGAGTCACAATAGAGGGGAATCTTCTTCATGTTCATTCCATAATCTCTAAGTTGGCTTTGTATCCATATGACCTGTGAAGTGCAAGATGATGCGGCGATGTATTCAGCTTCAACCGTAGATAATGATATGCAGGTTTGTTTCTTGGACTGCCAGCTGACTAGTTTTCCATCAAGGAATTGACACCCGCCATTTGTGCTCTTTCGGTCCAGACCACACCCTCCAAGATCATCATCGGAGAAGGCTTGAACAAAGAAGCCTGATTTCATAGGGTACCAAAGACCGAGAGACGAGGTTCGACTCAAATATCTAAAGATATTTTTAACAGCCACCATGTGAGGTTTGCGTGGTTTAGCTTAGAACCTGGCACAATAACAGGCGGAAAACATAATATCTGGTCTACTAGCTGTTAGGTACATTAGGTACCCTATCATTTAACGATAGAGAATCATATCGGCAGCCAGTTTTTCCAGAGAAGGTGTTAGCTTCGTTCCGAATGTTATTGGAACCTTAACTTTAGAATCTCCCATCATACTGAACTTCGCCAGTAAGGTATTTGTTTAAGCCTCTTGATTAATAAAAATGCCTTCTGGTCCATGTCTAATGTTCAATTCAAGGAAAAAGTTAATCGGACCCATTGAGCTTATATCAAACTTAGTCTCCATCAACTTCCGGAATTCAGCTATTAGGCTAGGATTCGTAGAACCGAAGATGATGTCATCGACATAGATTTGGACAATCATTAAACGGTCACTCTCTTTCTTGCGAAAGAAGGTTGGGTCAACCGAACCTTGTTTGAATTTTGACATTTTAAGAAAACGAGTTAACGTTTCATACGAGGCTATAAGGACTTGCTTCAGACCATAAACTACTTTGTCCAGAATATAGCAATAATCAGGATACTTCTCATTCACAAACCTCGGTGATTGCTCAACGTACACGGTCTCTTCTAGTTCCCCATTTAAGAACGCACACTTGACGTCCATTTGAAAAACATCAAAAAAATTGAGCAGCGCATGCCAGAAAGATCTATATTGATTCCAACCTTGCCACCGGATCAAAGGTTTCTTCATAATCTATTCCTTCTTCATGACAATATCCCTTCACCACAAGCCTTGACTTGGTGCGTATCACATTCCCTTCTTTATGTATCTTGTTCTGGAATACCCATTTTAAGCCAACCACAAATGCATCCTTTGGTGTAGGAATTAGTCTCCACACTCGGTTTCGCTCAAACTCATTGAGTTCGTCTAGCATAGCCTGTACCCAATCAGAGTGATCAAGAGCAGTGTTAACTTTTTCGGTTCAATCTTGGAGACAAACAAATTAAACATGCAGAATTCCACTTGAGAGAATAAAGCAGTTTTCTTCGCTTTCCGTTGAGAGCATGTAAGAACTCCCTCAGCTGATTCACCAATAACTTGTGTTTTCGGATGATCTCTTGTCCGTTTTGTGAGTGGAGGGTAGTTTGGATCATAAGCAGGATCCAATTCAGCATTTATTTCTTCTTCATATTCTGATTAAACATCTTCGTCATTTATATTATGATTCTCCCCCTCGAATGACAAAACAATTACAGGTTTAGAGTTCTCCTCCTCGAGATGACTTCCATGGTTCATAGTTGGTGATAGGTTCTCCCCCTGGAAAGGCGAACTAGGTCTCTTTGGTGTAGACGAACCCTCCCCCTGGAATCTGGTGTGTTTAGGTGTAGGTTTGCTTGGACCTTGAGGTTCGCTTGTTCCTTGAGGTTCGAGTGGACCTTGAGGTTCGTTTGGACCTTGAGGTTCTCTTTCCATGTCTTTTGCAGCTTCTTCAATTATCTTCTTCAGTTGTCAACCTTATTATTAGCTGCTTTTGCTTCAGCGATAATGGCATTCTCCAGTTCATCAAAGAGAACAATGTATTCTTCAAACAGATTGGATATTGGAACCGAGACTTGACCTGTTTTTGGAAAGATTTCCTTCATTGATCCTTCATTGGATGGAAGTTTCTTCATGTAATTATCATCAAATGTGACATAATAGGTTTCCTTAGTTTTCTTCGAACGTTTATTCAGAACCCTATATGCCTAGAGTAGCCAAGGAAAATCCCTTCATTAGCTTTTACAACAAACTTGTTTCGGTTCTCTTTATAGTTAAAGACGAAGCACCTCGAACCGAAAACTTGGAAAAACTTGACGTTAGGCTTGCGATTATTTAGAATTTCATACGCCACCTAGGACACCACAGCTTAATGGTGTGGCTAAGAGGCGCAATAGAACCTTGCTAGACATGGTTCATTCCATGACGAGTCAAGCTTTGTTACCTATCTCATTCTTGGGGTATGCCTTAGAGACTGTCGCCCGTATCCTTAAGCTAGTCCCTACCAAAAAAGATTTCCAAAACACCTCACGCGATGTGGACAGGGAAGGTTCCCTCGTTAGGCCACATCAAAGTTTGGGGTTGCGAGGCTTTCGTCAGACGCTAGACTAATGACAAGCTTGAACCTTGGAGTGAGCGATGTATTTTCATCGGCTACCCACAAAAATCCTTTGGATATCTCTTCTATATACCGAATGACAATGTTGTCTTTGTTGCGAGGAGAGGAGTCATTCACGAGAGAGAACTCATATGCCAAGGGGACAGTGGGAGGAAAATTGACCTTGAAGAGCTTCAAGAGTCAAGCGTTGAAGGAACCTCAAACACTAGGAATTAACTTGAGGAAGGAACTTCGGTTGAACCAATTGACAAGTTTGTACCTCCGAGGCATTTTAGTAGAGTTAGTGTTCCACCTGCGTTATATGGATTTCATAGAACATCTGAGGGTGACACATTTATCAATGATAGCACACTGATAAATTTGGATGAACCTAACAACTACAAGGAAGCCATGGTAGGCCCCAAGTGTGCTAAATGGAAAGAGCCTATGGATAGCGAGATTCAGTCCATGTATGAAAATCAAGTTTGGAATTTGGTTGAAAATGTACCAGGTCGTAAGCAAATGGATCTTCAAGAAGAAGATCGACATGGATGGGAATTTACACACATAGAAGGCGCGACTGGTTGCGAAGGGCTTTACTCAAACTCAGGGAGTTGACTATGATGAGACCTTCTCACCAGTAGCGAAGACTAAATCTATAAGGGTTATGTTGGCCATAATTGCATTTCATGATTATGAAATATGGCAAATGGACGTTAAAACTGCTTTCCTTAATGGAAAGTTGGCTGAAGATGTTTACATGAGTCACCCAGAGGGTTTTGTCAATGCAAAGTACCATAACATAGTGTGTAAGCTTGAAAAATCCATTTATGGATTAAGACAAGCATCTCGCGGATGGAATCTTTGTTTTGATGAGAAAGTCAAAGAGTTTGGATTTTTAAGAAGCGAGGATGAATCATGTGTATATGTCAAAGCTAGTGAGAGTATAGTGAGCTTTCTGGTATTGTATGTAGATGACATATTGCTCATAGGAAAGGACAACCCAACCTTGCAGGAGGTTAAGTCCTGGCTTGGGAAGTGTTTCTCTATGAAGGACCTTGGAGAAGTTGCCTATATCCTAGGTATAAGGATATTGAGAAACAGTAGTAAAATACTAATAGGGCTTAGTCAAAGCACCTACTCGGACAAGGTGTTGAAACGTTTCAGCATGGAAAACTCCAAGAAAGGTGACTTACCTATCCAAGGCAATACCAAACTGAGTAAGACTCAGAGTCTGAGTACAGAGGCTGAGATAGTAGAAATGAGTCATATACCATATGCTTCTGCAGTTGGTTCGATCATGTATGTTATGACTTGTATTCACCCTGATGTGGCCTTTTGTAACACTGAAATTTTTAAAACAAATTTTTAATTTAAAATCGTTTATCTCTTTAACACTTTTCATAAAATTCTCCTTTTTGTTTAAATTACAATACATGACTCTTTTGCTCAATCAATTAATAAACCAGTATCCTTAAAACAAACGCTTCCTCTGGTGTGTACAATCGAGCCGGTGCCCTCCCGTGATCCTGATAAAACCTGAAACATATAACACAAAACACTGTAAGCACGAAGCTTAGTGAGTTCCCCAAAATACCACATACAACACATATTAGCCACTCGAGGCTATAACTCTGTTTGACCCTCTGGTCAATGTGTCTCAGTGGGACCTTCCAGTCCCATAACTCTGTGGAACCTCTGGTCCTAAGCTCGTTGGAACCTCCTGTCTGGTCTGCTTGAGCTTTCCGACCTCATGCATCGTTGGGCCCTCCGGTCTGGTCTATAAAACTCCGCATAGCATAAATCAGAAAGACATAATGCATATCATCTCACATACAACATAATACTCCATGTAAGCACATAAGACCTTCCGGTCACGCATAACTACCACTCAAGGTAACGTATAGTGAGAAGACTCAACTCAGATGTCTCAATAGATCTCTGACTCAGTAGAAATATGGTCTAGCCTCCGCCTAATCACATAAAGTAAATACTCTCATAAATATAACTCTCGAGACTAGGCTCAACCCTCTCTTGGCCCCCTCGGAAGGGTAAAAGACCATTTTACCCCTCTTAGAACTCAAAGGCTCCATTGTTGACCAAACCCTAAAAGTCAACAAAAGTCAACGGTCAAACTTTGACCCAACTCGTCGAGTGCACTTGGGCGACTCGGTGAGTCTACACGTGTCCACTATCTCTCTAGTCTCGCATGACACGTCGATTCTTTCCCTTGCTCGACGAGTTACACCTGGCATGAATTGCGGGGCTACCTCGACTCAACTCGTAGAGTCCCATGATGTAGTCGGCGAGTTTCGTCTGGAACTCCATTCCTCTAACTCCCTCTGACTCACCGAGTCATTCCCCCAACTCGGCAAGTTACTCACTGAGTGAACTACGGGAAACCCTAGCCCTACTCGTCGAGTCTGTTCTTGGGACTCGGCGAGTTCATGCCATGCTTCAATAGAAATGACCTCCTGAGGTCAGATCTGTTCCTCTAACCCATCTGCCCTCCTTGATCATAATAAACACGTAAAGTTTGGATCTTGATGCCCATGCAAAGACCCAATGGCTCTATTTGAAGAAATGGCCTCAATAGGCCATCTAAAACTCATATCTCTCAATGACACTCAATAAAGATCACAGATTTAAGGTCTCTGGACCTCTTTGGATCCAGATTCGAAGCCTCAACACAAGAAGGCACCATTTGCTTCACAAATCATGCTCAAAAAGGGGGCTAAAAACCCTAACTCCCAAAGATTACACCAAAACTGAAAGAGGGTCGAATATTTACCTCAAGATGAAGTCCCTAAGCTCTGAAATCCACAGATTAGCACCCTCTTCAGTTTGCTCTTGCCTTGGCCACCTTCTTCTTGCAAGAAGACCCACATAAGGATCAAAAATGGCTTCCTTTCTCTCTCAAAACATTCACACACTCTGGGGTTTCTCTTTATCAACTGGTAGCCGCAATTTAAGGCCATAAGGACCGTTAAATAGGTCTCAATCCTCGGGAATTAGGGTTTCATTAAACAGCACGGACTCGCCGAGTCCACTAATCGACTCGCCGACTCCGGTCATTAACCTGGATGGAAAATCGCGACTCTACTCGGCGAATCTAAGCGTCAACTCGCCGAGTCTCTCCAAAATCTCCAAAATAATCGAATAATTAATGTAGCTTGAAATCCGGATGTTACAATTCTCCCCCACTAGAATCAGACTTCGCCCTCGAAGTCTTACTCCGCAAACAACTCTGGGTACGGCTCACGCACCTCTCGCTCCGGCTCCCAAGCCAACTCGGACCCTTTCCTATGTTGCCACTGGACCTGCACCAGGGACATTTCCTTGTTCCTCAAAACCTTGATCTTCCAATCCATAATTGCAACCGGTCTCTCAACATAGTTCAGGTTCGCATCCACCTGAAAATCCACTAAAGGTACCACTACCGACTCGTCGGCGATACACTTCCTCAGCTGTGATACGTGAAAGGTGCCATGAATCTGACCCAACTCTGCAGGTAGCTCCAAAACCTGTAGGCTACCCGGCCTACCCTCGCAATCACTCGGAATGGACCAATATATCGGGGTCCCATCTTTCCCCTCTTCCTGAACCGGATCACTCCTTTCCAAGGGGTTACCTTTAGGAGTACAAAGTCACCGACCTGGAACTCGAGCTCTGACCGTTGTCTATCCGCATAACTCTTCTGACGGCTCTGGGCCGCCAGCAACCTCTGTCTGTCCTGTTGAATTTGCTAGGTCTCCTGAAGCACAATCTCGGTACTACCCATCACACGCTGCCCTACATCTTCCCAGCAATTTGGGAGTCTGAAACCTCCTCCCATACAACAGCTCAAAGGGCGGCATACCGATGCTCGAATGATGGTTGTTGATATGGGAAAACTCATCCAAGGGTAAATATGTGCCACCACTCCCTCCGAAATCTAACACATATGCCCGAAGCATGTCCTCGAGCGTCTGAATTGTTCGTTTGCTCTGAAGTGTCCTCAAACATCACCATGATAAGCTCTAGCTCATTTCTCATGTCCCTCTTCGATACTGAGCACCAGGTCAGCTTTTGACTCCACAGTTGAACCTCTAAAGGTCACCCATAACATGATCTAAAATATCTCACTAACTTCCTCCCCGTGACCAGTATCCCGGCCCAACGATACGCAAGTCATGAAATTCTCTTTTCCTCATACGAAAAATACAATCCAACCAAAGATCGACTGAACTCTGACCTCTGGTGTCTATTGCACATATCTTTTGCGCATCTCGACGATTCTCCCGACAGATACGGAGACCCCAGTCTCGCCCCCGGTTCAACCACCAGGCTCCAAAAACTCAATACTAGGGCTTCTCAAGCCCAAAACTCTTCCGCGTCATACACTGATCGGAGAACACTCCATCATCACACTCTCTTGCCGTCTAGCGAGTACTATGGCTCCCCGCAACATCACGATAACCTCTCGATGACTAGTGAGTACTACGGCTCCCCGTAGTATCACAACACCCTCTGACTAGTCAGTACTATGGCTCCCCGCAGTATCACAACACCCTCTAACTAGTGAGTAGTACGGCTCCCCGCAGTATCACAACACCCTCTGACTAGTGAGTACTATGGCTCCCCGCAGTATCACAACACCCTCTGACTAGTGAGTACTACGGCTCCCCGCAATATCACAACACCCTCTGACTAGTGAGTACTACGGCTCCCCACAGTATCACAACACCCTTTGACTAGTGAGTACTATGGTTCCCCACAGTATCACAACACCCTCTACATCCTCTAACTCATTCTCTGTAGATTATCATAGATAGCTACACATACTCGACCTGAATATGCATCACAGACTCTGGCGGCAACCCTCATAACGAAATACCTACCTCTGCGGAGATCCACTTTCTTAACTAATCCCTCTTGATGCCAATACTCGAAGGGCTCCCACTGGAACCGTAGATACATGATACACCACTAGTCGTTCACACTCAAGATTCAAAATAACTCTGAAATTGGGACATTATACCCGGGTATCACGGAACACCAATACAGAACATCATAATGTCCTGTCTCAACCACTGATCTCCTACTCCCAGCACCATACAGATACAGTAGTACATTTCCTCATAACCCCATAATTAATTCCTCATTTTACCCAATGCGCAACTTTGGTGTATCCAAACACTCCATTTGGAATACTGAGAAAGTGTTATCGCTTCAGAGCATGTTGATGATCCTCCGAACCCTTTCCTCTATTGCTCAAAATCCAAGCAAGAATACATATACCGGCCCTGACCGCCACCAGATTCCTGACCATTGACCACCTGTCGTGGAGACTCTCATCCTTTCTCAGACACGTACCACATGCATTAACTCACTTTGCACCTCTCCTTGATCATTAATGACCCTGGTCTCATGAATTCGAGCCGCAGGTCTCTGAATCCAACCCCTGACCGCTCTTACACAATTCTTTGGTTCCCTCAATAAAATACCCAGTTCTCCCCCACTTAGGGTTCGAACCACCACCAATTGACGTATCAACAATCTACCCCACAGACGGTTTCCACCAGAAACATCGCACCTACGCTTGGAAGGTGCCACCTAACACCCAATGATCTCCCCACGTAGAGATCAAGAAACCTCAAATACCCTAAATCTCCGATGAAATCCTCAAGAACTTCTCATCACCACTGCCTCTAGCCATTCGAAGTCTCATACCATCCAAATATTGAACATCCCAACTATCCAGTACTATTAATGTCTCTTAGACTGAAACAATAACTGATCATACTCCTCATCCTCGTCTTCTCAACCCCCGCTCCAACACGTGAATCATCACGAGAATAGGGACTCCACTACCATACTCAATACCCATCATAGACAAAAGAGCCACTGCTCTGATATACTCGACTGGATTACTCGTTGATACCGCTACCACACGCCCTACTATACTCAGTTAGGGTGTAACATGGTCCTTGACCACCTCAGTCCCCACTGACTACCCACTCATGGTATATCATTTTCTCACGGTAGACATGATTCCTGATACTCTGGTGGAGAAATCGTCATTAATGACAACCCGTAGGGTTTTCTCCTAAACCCAAAACTAAAATTTCACGCCTCTCCTATTTCCCACAGGAACATAATTAGCACCCAACAGATCACAGAAGGTGATATTTCCTCCATCGGCTGATTGCTCACTCATACCGTAATCCCCCATAAATTCCTTCTCTACTAATCCTTGAGTCTTGCGACTACACTTGACATCTTACCAAAATACCCTGAAGGGCTCTTGACCTTCTTCTCAGGGATGCCTCTTCGGACTCAATCATGGCCCTCAGGCCTAAAACCCCATCACGCCCAAACTCCATCAGTCAATCTTGACCTGACAACCGGAAAATCACAAGCATCATTTGCTAAGAACCATGGTACTCAGCCCATGACATCTCTCCTCAATCTGCTACAATGCATGGTACTCGAACCATAACATCACTCCTCAATCTGCTCCGATGTATGGTACCCAAACCATAACATCACTCCTCAATCTGCTCTGATGTATGGTACTCGAACCATAACATCACTCCTCAATCTGCTCTGATGTATGGTACTCGAACCATAACATCACTCATCAATCTGCTCCGATGTATGGTACTCAAACCATAACATCACTCCTCAATCTGCTCCGATGTATGGTACTCGAACCACAAGATCACTCCTCAATTTGCTACTTAGAACCTTCAGAATACTCCCTGTATCGAGTATGGGTCCTCTTCTTCCGGTAGTACGGGCCCATACTACTTTCCATATTTACCCATACTTTCCACACGGACCATCCCAGAGCTCCTAAGTAGCTGTTCAACCTTCTCGCCCACTAATTCCTCCATGAGTGCTCGCGCCTCAATGAAATGCTTTACTCTGCCAGCGTACTCATCTGGCTAAGGTTACTCCCTAGGCTCTTCCTTGGTACTCCTACTCCTCCGCCATCAGCTGCTGAAGAGCTCCTAATGATGCCAGTCATGTACCTCCTGAATATCGTCATATTCACGTGGTAGTTGACTCCCATCATCGAGAGTTCCACAAAGCACTAAGCAAGCATCATTCAGGAATCGAAGAATACATAGAACTCACTCTGGGTGATAACTCCGCTTGCTCTGTTCATCCTCGAAAGTACCACCGAACTCTGCAACTCTACCCCTCACGGGTTCTAACTATTCTTTCAATAAGCACCACGATACTCATTTAGGCATCTCTCCCCTAGATTACTCCTCTACTCAAATCAACTAAAGGATTCTAATTGAATACTCTCACTCATCACATACTCAAAAGCATATCACATATAACAGCAACTCCTAGGCTAAGGCATCACAAATCAGGGCACTCTAGTCCTAAGATATGAAGTACCTAGCCTGTCTCTAGCATCCATAATATATCAAAAAAAATGAATCATAAATATCTCATAACACAAAAGTAAGGGTAATTTGGGAATTCACCGTTCGGGCGCTGGTTGATTGTACACACTGCTCTTTCTCGCTTTCTCTTTGAACTCTTATTCACTTTTAGGAAATCATTTCTTTTGAAAACTTTTCTTACTTCCTCAGTTGAGTCCAGATTTACCCGAAGGTGCATCCGAATCCCTCAAACCAAGGCTCTGATACCAACTTGTAACACCAAAATTTTAACACAAATTTTTAATTTAAAATCGCTTATCTCTTTAACACTTTTCATAAAAATCTCCTTTTTGTTTAAATTACAATACATGACTCTTTTGTTCAATCAATTAATAAACCAGTATCCTCAAAATAAATCCTTCCTCTGGTGTGTACAATCGAGCCGATGTCGTCCCGTGATCATTAGAAAACCTGAAAAATATAACACAAAACACTTTAAGCACGAAGCTTAGTGAGTTCCCCAAAATACCACATACAGCACATATTAGCCACTCGAGGCTATAACTCTGTTTGACCCTCTGGTCAATGTGTCTCGGTGGGACCCTCCAGTCCCATAACTCTATGGACCCTCTGGTCCTAAGCTCGTTGGACACTCCGGTCCGGTTTGCTTGAGCCTTCCGGCCTCATGAATCGTTGGACCCTCCGGTCCGGTCTATAAACTCCGCATAACATAAATCACAAAAACATAATGCATAGCAAGTCACATACAACATAATACTCCATGTAAGCACATAAGACCGTCCGTTCACGCATAACTACCACTCAAGGTAACGTATAGTGAGAAGACTCACCTCAAATGTCTTAATAGATCTCTGAATCGGTAGAAATATGGTCTAGCCTCCGCCTAATCACATAAAGTAAATACTCTCATAAATATAACTCTCAAGACTAGGCTCAACCCTCTCTTGGCACCCTCGGAAGGGTAAAAGAGCATTTTACACCTCTCAGAACTCAAAGGCTCCATTGTTGACCAAACCCTAAAAGTCAACAAAAGTCAACGGTCAAACTTTGACCCGACTCGTCGAGTGCACTTGGGCGAATCGGCGAGTCTACACGTGTCTACTATCTCTCTAGTCTCGCATGACACATCGAGTCTTTCCCTTGCTCGACGAGTTACACCTGGCATGAATCGCGGGGTTATCCCGACTCAACTCGTCGAGTCCCATGATGAACTCGCTAAGTTCCGCCTGGAACTCCAGTCCTCTAACTCCTTCTGGCTCACCGAGTCTTTCCCCCAACTCGGCAAGTTACTAACTGAGTGAACTACTGGAAACCCTAGCCCTACTCGTCGAGTCTGTTCTTGGGACTCGGCGAGTTCATGCCATGCTTCAATAGAAATGACCTCCTGAGGTCATATATGTTCCTCTAACCCATAGATCTGCCCTCCTTGATCATAATAAACACATAAAGTTTGGATCTTGATGCCCATGCAAAGACCTAATGGCTCTATTTGAAGAAATGGCCTCAATATGCCATCCAAAACTCATATCTCTCAATAACACTCAATAAAGATCACGGATTTAAGGTCTCTGGACCTCTTTGGATCCAGATTCGAAGCCTCAACACAATAAGGGACCATTTGCTTCACAAATCATACTAAAAAAGGGGGATAAAAACCCTAACTCTCAAAGCTTACACCAAAAATGAAAGAGGGTCGAATATTTACCTTAAGATGAAGTCCCTAAGCTCTGAAATCCACAGATTAGCACCCTCTTCAGTTTGCTCTTGCCTTGGCCACCTTCTTCTTGCAAGAACACCCACACAAGGATCAAAAATGGCTTCCTTTCTCTCTCAAAACGTTCACACACTCTAGGGTTTCTCTCTATCAACTGGTAGCCGCATTTGAAGGCCATAAGGGCCTTTAAATAGGTCTCAATCCTCAGGAATTAGGGTTTCATTAAACAGCACGGACTCGCCGAGTCCGGTCATTAACCCGGATGGAAAATCGCGACTCTACTCGGCGAGTCTAAGCATCAACTCGCCGAGTCTCTCCAAAATCTCCAAAATACTCGAATAATTAATGTAGCTGGAAATCCGGTTGTTACACCTTTGCTTTGAGCATGGTTAGCAGATATCAAGGAACCCTGGTAAAGCTCATTGGACTGCGGTTAAGAACATTCTTAAGTACCTGCGGAGGACTAACCCTTGTTTGTAGTGATGACTTGAGAGTAACAGGATATAGTGACACACGCTTTCAGACTGAGAGAGATGATTCCCGCTCTTAGTCGGGTTGGATATTTACCCTAAATGGAGGAGCAGTGACATGGAAAAGTTCCAAGTAGGAGACTATAGCTGATTCATCATGTGAATCGTTGTACATATCAGCAAGCGAAGCAGTGAAGGAGGCGATATGGTTGAAAAACTTCATCGGAGACCTTGGAGTTATTCCTTCCATAAATGAGCCTGTGGAGATTTTCTGCGATAATAAAGGGGTGGTTACCTTAACCAAGGAACCGAGAGATCATGGAAGATCCATGCATGTCGACAGAAAGTACCACTTCATAAGACATCAAGTAGAATAAGGGCACCTCGTGGTGAAGAAGATATGCTTGGAGTTTCTATGGCCTCTTTAATCATACGTTCCCTGGTCCAGGCAGGGAAGAGAGTTTTTCGGCTCTCAAGGAGATCGTGGGCTTCCTTTTGCTTGCGTTCGGCTTCTTCAGCCTCTCGCGCCACACGACTGGCATCATCGTCAACATTGCGACTGTTCTTTCGTTGCAACAAGTCAACAATGGTCTCCTTGTCTTCATCTTCATCTTCATCTTCCTCAACTATGTTTTTGCCCTTGTTCTTCACACCCGAACCCGAAGCATGACCAGTCGGGGGTGGTTCGGTTGTGTGAGTAGCTTTGGAGGAAGGAGGTGGTTTCGATCCGGTTTGCTCATCTCCCCCTTGTTTCGGAATGGACACAAAACTCGGTAGGCCTTCGATTTTGCTGAGAAGGTCCATGGCCGGAGAGAGCTTTTCAGCGAGGGTACGCCTCACCGAATGGTTTAGGATGGGGTCGTGTGCTTCCAGGATGTTTGATAATGTTGCGTGGACATCCGAAACACACGTTTTGATCACCTCCCGTTCGGATCGAAGAGCTTCCAGTTGTTGTTGGGAGTTGGAAAGTTGCGTGCTCTTGACCTTGAGGGCGGTTGTTTTACTCGCCAAGACGTCCATCAAAGAGTTCTCAGCTGCAAGATCTTCTTGTAGCTTAGCCAGGCGGGCATCGATGGAGGCACGAAGTGCCGAGTTGTCGTCGCTTAGATTTTGGCGTAGGGCAGCGAACGAAGTCAACTCCGTGGAGACAAACTTGGCCAATTGCTGAACAATCGGTTCCAAAGTTGTCTTGGTGGCGTCGGCGCTTTCCTGCAAGGACTTCAGCAGGGCAGAAGCGTCGGAGAATAGTTTATCGACTTTTTCGGTCGCAGCCTCACAGGCTCTGGTAGAGGCATCGATCGCAGCAGTTGCTGAGACCACCGAATCATGTTGAGCCCTGGAGAAGGCGTCAACAATTTTCTGAAGGGCAGCTTCAGAGAGAGAGGACAGCTGATTGGAAGAGGAGGCGAGAAGTAGATCAACCTTCTCGTGAAGCTCTTTGAGATGCTTCTTTGTGACTGGAGCATCATCCTCCTCATCACTCTGAACTTGAAACGGACTATAGTAGACCGAATCAAAGTTCATGTGTTCACCACCAAGGTAAGGGTTTTCGCCATCAGAGGCATTTTCTGGAGTTGGAGGGGGTGGTGAAGCTGGGGGTGTTGTGGTTGGGGTATTTGGAGGTTGAGTATGGGGTGGAGTAGTTTGAGGTGGTGGTTGAGTTTGGGTTTCGGTTTGTGGAGGTTCGGTTACGGGAGGGGTTTCGGTAACTGGTGGTGTTTCGGTTGATGTGGTGAAAATGGGTGGTGGTATAGGGAAAGAGGTTGGGGGAATAGTGGGGTTTATGTTGGGAATGGAAATAGGAATAGTTGGTGGAGGTGAAGGAACTGGGGATTGATGAAGTTCCATATCTGGGGTTGGGGACCGAGGTGGTGTGTTGCCTCGTTGAGGAGATTCGTCTCCTTGAGAGCCTTCAGAATCAGAACTCCCTCCCTCAGAGTCGCTTGAAGAAGAGGGAATAACAAGCTTGCGCTTCGGTTGTGTCTTCCTCCTCTTCGGCTGTGGGGACTGAGCAGCCTTCGGTTGTTTCCTCTTTTTGGGAGAAGGGCCCTTTGGTGCTTTGGCCGCTTGCTTCCCTTTTTCACCCTTTTTGCTCCTGTTGGTCGGTTTGTCAGCATCATGGATCGATCTGAGCATATCCGGTGTCAGTTCCCTGGGACCAGTTGGCCTGAACTCCTTGATCGTCCGGATCAGTCTGCTGTCGGAGGGCACATCTGCATACATTGTCTCCGGGATGGAGCCAATGAAGGAAAATTTCGATGCATCTGAGACGATGATCTTCTTGGTATGGAACGTACCAATAGAAGACATCGATGCACCGTCAGCAGTAGGAACGTTAAACTTGTCCATGGCCCATCTTGTAATCAAGATCCAGAACCGGGCCAACGACACCTCAGAGTGTCGTGATGAAGAAGAAAGGCTCTGGATGAGCTGTTGCCATAGGACCAACCCATAATCCAGGTTAATCCCGTTGTAGACCCCGTACATTATCGACAGGAAAAGACGACTTGCACCGTCAGATCCTGAGCTCCTCTCCGACAAGCCCTTGAAAAGGACTGTAAATAGGTCATTCCATTGTGGCGGCAGGCAAGACTTCTTAAACTTAGCAACAGAGGTGAGAACCTCTGTGTATCCCATGTTGTAAAACATGTTATACAGAAAACCAACCGGAATCGTCTCCGGGTTAACTCTTGATGGGTCAGCAGCAAACCCTAGCATAGTGCAGAAACGGGGGCGAGATATGGAAGTCTTGTGTTCAGCAACTTCGAAGAACACCTGGTCGACTGCCTTGTCGTAGTAAGCAGTCGCATAAACTTGCGATAGGGCCACCATTGGCACAGTTTCAATTCTTGAGAGTGCAGGAGCAATCTGGGAGTACTTCAAGCATTCGATGACCGGCGACATGTAGGAGTCGTATGCCAGTGCGTTGAGATCAATGACCAGACATTGCTGAGGACGGATGGGGAGGATCTGAGAAGTAGCATGAACGGAAGAAGATTCAGCCATTGTTGAAGTTTTGGAGAAGATGATGAACAGGAGATGGTTTGGGAGTTTTTGCTCTTTGGAAATTTTGGAGGCAGTAAAGAGGTAAAAGGTGGTGTAGACGGCTTTTTATAGTGGGTGATAGGAGAGAGAAAAATCGTTTCAAATCTCTTATGGAAATACGAAACGGGTTCTTGAGTGACAGATTGGTGACAGTTGGGGCGTGCGATGATCACGTAGGAGAGAGAGTGTCAGTTTCCTAGGATTACGCCGCCCAATAAGCGCCGTTTCAGAAAGAAAATCGTTTCCATTTCCACACGCGCCTTTTGTGCCAGAGTGATGACGCTTGGATTTCACACACGCGTCCATAAGTGTCAGTAAAAGCGCGGCCGTTTCAAATTCACACGCGCCTCCTTTTTACCATCGTTTGAATTTCTATCCCTTAAACTTCCGCCGAGTCAGCAACCTTTCGTCTTATCCCTTTTAAACGGCATTTTTGAATTAATGACCCACATGGATAGTTTTTGACCACAACTTCATAATTAACCATCGAGTAATAATCCAGCCTGTAAATAATTAGTAACGGAATTTTGGAAAATCAAGGATTTTCGTGCAAAGAGTGTAAAAGAAAAAGAAATAAAGCAACTCTTTTAAGGAAATTTTGTGATGTCAATAATGACACGAAACTGATGATCCCGAGCACGAATCTCTTCCTTCAAGGTCAAGAGAGACCTCAAAGTGTTAGTGTGGAATCCTGTTGAATTACGATCAAACATTTATTAATAAATGTTGAAAGGGTTCTTTTAATAAGGCTAAATAAGGGTGGTTTCGCTTTGATTCATCAATTCTATTCTTGATATAAGAAAGAAAGTGAACAAAGTACTTGTGAGACCGGTGTAGCCTATTGAACAAGTAGGTAGGAATATATTTTGTATTGGCTTGGATGAATATAAAATCTCAGAAAAAATTAAAAATTGGATCCCTTGGGAAGAAATGTTATGGTGTGTAACAATTTCATAGGAATCACGCAAAAGAAAATTTGAGATTTTATGAGGGTACATTCGTTAATTCTTTGGTGAAAGCTTGAACAAATTAATTGTTCACCGTCAATGCTTTGGTGTTGAATTTTGGGTTTCACTCAGCTCGTAGTGACACGAAACTAAGATCATAAACACAGATGGTGTGTAACCATAAACCTCAGTGGTAATATCTGAGAGTCTCAAGGGTTACGTTGATGAAACGAATGTAATGGAGAAGTGTAATGGGGATGCTATAAGAAAACATAGTACCTCTGCTGCGAAAATAAGGACCAAGCAGGAAACTCTTAACTCATGTGAGAAGAGAGTGAGGTAGCTCACGATTAGAATAAATGTGTTAGCCTTATTGGGAAGACAAGGTTTGTGTATACCAGGTCATGAAGGCTATTATTCAAAATCTTATGAGGCTTGGGACGCATACAACAGCATGCTTCTAGGGACACTTAAGTAATTCATCAATGATATCCCCATAATCAAACAAACACACAAGAAAAAGTAAAAAAGAAAAAATATTTTTGGAGTTTTTGAAATTTGTAAAAGAAATTAAAAAAATAAAAGAAGTTAACGAAAATAAGTAGAAAAAAATAAGACGTAAAAAAAACTTTGGAAAAAAAAATGAAAAACCGAACCCGAACGTTCGGTTGATTTCGGTTGGGAAAAAGTTGAAAAACCGAACCCGAGCGTTCGGTTGGTCTCGGTTTCAGAGAATTTTGAAAAACCGAACCCGAGCGTTCGGTTTGTTTCGGTTCAGGAAAATTTTGAAAAACCAAACCCGAACCTTCGGTTGGTTTCGGTTCAACAAAATTTTGGAAAACCGAACCCGAACCTTCGGTAGGTTTCGGTTTTGGAAAATTTTAAGAAACCAAGGAGTTTAGCCATGCAATTTGGAAAAACTTTTTACATAAAGAAAAACAAATTTGTACAAGAAATATACAACAAAGAAAAACTACCTTTTAAGTAATGAGCGAGTCAGATGGTTGAACCGAACCCGAACGTTCGGTTGGTTTCGCTTATTACGTTTGAGGTTGAGAGGTAGTGTGAGGTACTGACTCTGATTCCATCATACCTAGCCCTTGCAATATATTATTGAATGATGCTTCAGGAAGAGCTTTGGTAAAGACGTCAGCCAGTTGATCAGTGGTTCTTACGAAGTGAACTTCGACATTTCCATCTTCCACATGATCTTTGATGAAGTGATACCTCAGTGCTATGTGTTTGGTTTTAGAGTGTTGCACTGGGTTATGACAGATCCTAATTGCACTTTCAGAGTCACAATATAGTGGGATCTTCTTCATATTGATTCCATAGTCTCGAAGTTGACTCTGGATCCAAATCACTTGTGATGTGCAGGATGCAGCGGCAATGTATTCCGCTTCGGCAGTAGACAGCGACACATACGTTTGTTTCTTGGATTGTCAGCTGACCAACTTCCCATCAAGGAATTGACAGCCACCAGTTGTGCTTTTTCTGTCGATTCCACATCCTCCAAGGTCAGCATCAGAATAGGCTTGAACGAAGAAGCCTGAGTTGGATGGATACCATAGACCGAAGGAGGTGGTTCGCTTGAGATAGCGTAAGATGTTCTTCACTGCAAGCATGTGAGGTTCGCGTGGGTTTGCCTGAAATCGAGCACAATAACACATAGAAAACATGATATCAGGCCTGCTAGCAGTTAGATACACCAGTGAGCCTATTATTTGACGATAGAGCGTGATATCGACAGCCGGTTTGTCTAGAGAAGGGGTAAGCTTGGTGCCGAATGCCATTGGGAGTTTGACTTTTGAGTCTCCCATCATACCAAACTTCGTTAGGAGAGTCTTCGTGTAAGCTTCCTGATTTATAAAGATGCCTTCGGGTCCCTGTCTTATGTTTAAACCAAGGAAAAAGTTAATAGGACCCATTGAGCTCATTTCAAACTTAGTCTCCATCAGCTTTCTGAATTCAGCTGTTAAGCTGGGATTCGTGGAGCCAAAGATGATGTCATCGACATAAATTTGAACTATCATAAGGTGGTTACCTTCCTTTTTGCGAAAGAAGGTTGGGTCAACCGAACCTTGTTTAAATTTAGACATCTTTAAAAATTTTGTAAGCGTTTCATACCAGGCTCTCGGAGCTTGTTTGAGGCCGTACACAGCTTTATCCAGAATATAGCAATGATTTGGATACTTTTCGTTCACGAACCCAGGAGGTTGCTCCACATACACAGTTTCTTCGAGTTCTCCATTGAGAAATGCACATTTGACGTTCATTTGGAAAACTTCAAAGTTTTTGTGAGCAGCATAAGCCAGAAATATTCTAACAGATTCTAGCCTAGCTACTGGAGCGAAAGTCTCTTCATAGTCTATCCCTTCCTCCTGACAGTATCCCTTTACAACCAAACGAGCCTTGTTCCTTATTACATTACCTTCCTTGTCCATTTTGTTCCTGAAGACCCACTTGAGACCAACAACCGAAGCAGCTGGTGGAGTTGGAATGAGGCGCCAGACTTTGTTCCTTTCAAATTCGTTCAGTTCGTCTTGCATTGCTTGAACCCAATCAGAGTGATCGAGGGCAGTGTTAACTGTCTTCGGTTCAACTTTTGATACGAATGAGTTAAACATACAAAACTCAACCTTTGAAAATAAGGATGTCTGTTTTGCCTTCAGTTGTGATCGGGTCAGAACCTTTTCAGATACATCACCAACTACTTGAGAGATAGGATGATCTCTGGTCCATTTGGTAAGAGGAGGGTAATTCGGATCAAAGGTTGGGTCAAGTTCAGCATTGATCATTTCTTCTGGCTCAGATTGGCTATCGTAATCAAGAGTCATATCATCATGCTCCCCCTCAATTGATGAGCTTTGAGAAACATGAGATTCAGGGGTTTCTTGTGATGCTGAGCATCCAGGCGTTGAAGCACCTCCGGTTGGAGGGGTATCTTCGGTTGGAGAAGCACCTTCGGTTGGTGAAGGACCTTCGGTTGAAGTTGTAGAACTAGGCTCCCCCTGGACTTGTGAGCTTGGCTCCCCCTCGACATGAGAACTTGGCTCCCCCTCGACTGAAGCACCGTTGGATGGAGAGTCATCAGTGGGCGATTCTCCTTCATGCATTCTTCTTGCAGCATCTTCGACAATCCGCTTCATATGATCAACTTTGTTGTCAGCTGCACCTGCTTCTGAGAGAGAAGCTTTTTCCGGTTCATCAAAGAGTTCCAGAAATTTCTCATATAAATTGGCGATCGAGACTGTGACTTGGCCAGTTTGAGGAAAGATTTCCCCAGCAGTGTCTTCATTGGCCTGTAGCTTCTTGACATAGTTATCGTCAAAGGTCACATAGTATGTCTCTTCAATCTTTCTCGAACGCTTGTTTAGGACCCTGTACGCCTTAGATGTGAGCGAGTAACCCAGAAAAATTCCCTCGTCGGCTTTGACATCAAACTTGTTGCGGTGTTCTTTAGAGTTAAAGATAAAACACCTTGAGCCGAACACATGGAAAAATTTCACATTGGGCTTTCTGTTGTTTAGTATCTCATATGGTGTGAGCGTGAATCGCTTGTTGAGATAGGACCTGTTCTGTGTAAAACAAGCAGCAGAAATAGCGTCAGCCCAAAAATAAAGAGGTAAAGAAGCGAAACTTAGCATAGTTCGGGCAGCTTCACACAAAGATCGGTTTCGTCTTTCGACTATTCCGTTCTGTTGTGGTGTGTAGGGAGCTGAGAAATTGTGACTAATTCCCTTTTCTGCAAGAAACTCTTCAAACTCCCTATTCTTGAATTCAAGACCATTGTCGCTCCTGATGTTGCGAACAACCTTCTTGAGCTGTACTTCAATTTGCTTGATAAACACTTTCAGCTTTTGAGTCGCTTCAGATTTGAGCTTTAGAAAGAACACCCATGTAAATCGTGAAAAGTCATCAACAATAACAAGAATATACTTGCTGCCACCGATGCTTTCAATAGATGAAGGACCACACAAATCGATATGAAGTAATTCGAGTGGTTCAACAACTTTTGTGTTGATTACAGATGGGTGACTTTGACGACTCTGCTTCCCCATTTCACATGCAGCACATAGATGCTCTCTGTTGAACTTGAGCAATGGAAGACCCCTAACATGACCTCCAGTGACAAGTCGGTTGATATCTTTAAAGTTGAGATGAGAGAGTCTTCGGTGCCACAACCAGCTTTCGTCGGATTGAGCTTTTGATAACAGGCATATGGTTGGGTTTCCTTTGATAGGTTTCATGTTTAGAGGAAACATTTCACCCTTTCGCTCTGACTTGAGAATCACTTTCTTTGTCTTTTTCTCTATGATTTCAGAACCTTCATCATCGAATGAGACTTTGAGACCTGTACCTCCAACAAGCTGAGATACACTGATGAGGTTGTGTTGTAGTCCTTCCACATAGGCAACCTTCCTTATTGTAAAGTCACCATTTGTTATCATCCCGTATCCCTATATGGTGCCGAAGGAATTATTTCCAAACTTGACGTTGTCACCATTTGCAAGGGATCTGTATTCCCTGAGCTCCTCTTTCCTCCCTGTCATGTGACGTGAGCAGCCACTGTCGATGTACCATTCTTCGTCGAACAGCTCGTCACTTATAACCTGCAAAAATTAAGCAGAGTTAGGAACCCAAAGTTTCTTGGGTCCACGTGAGCTTTTCATGGGAACAGGAACAGTAAGAGAGATGTCGACTAGATATGTTCGTTTTATGAGAGTTGTTTCATCTTTCTTTTTAATGGTAAACACTTTTATCTTATTAGGATGGGATGTGTTCGGTTTGGACTCTGGTTTAGATTCATTGACCTTCTGTTTGCCCTTTTGTTCAGCTGACGGATGAGAACGGACAAAATTTGCTTTAGAGCAAGATGGAGATGAATTGGTAGACGAATTAGAAGAGGTAGAAGAAGTGGGTTTAGATGGAGATGGCTTCTTGACTGGAGACTCTAGGTGACCCTTTTGCTTTGATCATTGGAGGGACTGACCTTAGAGTCTTGTTCTCTTTTGACTTCAGAACCGAACCTTTGCTTTCGGTTGGAATCGTCTTGTGAACCGAACCTTGACTTTCGGTTGAGGTTTGTCTTGGAACCGAACCTTCGGTTTCGGTTGAAGTCTTTTTCAGAACCGAACCTTTGCCTTCGGTTGGTATTTTCTTGTGAACCGAACCTTGGCTTTCTGTTGTTGTGATTTTCAGGTTTTCCTACAGGATTGTTTTCATACTTCAATTTCTTGTCTTGATGTGAGAAGTATGCATTCTGGGATTGCCAAAATTGTTTCCTTTCAGAAAGGTTCTTCCTGTATCTTTGGTTCCTTTCTCTCTTCTTATTCCTCATCTGCTTTGGTTGATGATGAACGTTCGCTTTCGTTTTCGGTTTCTCCTTGGCTGGTTCTTTTTGAACTGAAGAAATTTTACTTTGAGCCGAGGGAGCAGAGGGAGCGTCTTCTTTTGTCAAACTTTCATCCTCCTGAGGAATGTCTTTCGTACCACTGGTGCTAGGCTCATTGAAGTTATCCGGCTTATTCAAGGGTTCAGGTATGTATCTTCCTTTACTCATCCAAGAGGTTCTTTCAGATAAGCCAGCAGTTTCGTTTGCATTATCTATTGGAGCTTCCCAGAAGTACTCATCACAGCCATCAGCATTGTCTTCGTTCACAATAGCTGTGAGTTCAGCTGTTTGATGTTCGGTTACTCCAGTTACCTTGTATACTTGATTCGGGGTGGTCCTGACCTTTTGATACACAACTGCTTTCTCTGCTAATTTCGGGGACTTTTGTTGGGACAATCGAGCGAACTCCACAGAATTTTCAGAAATAAGATTTTTGTGGTTTTCAGGTTCGCTTTTAACAAATTCTGAGCAGTCAACCGTGTCCTCTACAGAAATTTCACTCATGTTGTCATCCTCGTTAAGCTCAGATGCATTTTCAACATCAATTTTGTTTTCTGAGCTTACGTTGGCGTTTAAAGAGTCAAATTTTTGCATGGTTTCGGTTCTTAGTTAAAGTCTATCATTTTCATCCAAAAGATTTTTGAGCATGTCCTTGTGGTCCTTGGATTTAATGAAGGATTGATATCATCAGACGATATCACACTCTCACAATTGTAGGCTTCGGCATCGATTTCATCCTCCTTAAACTCTAGGAAGGGCAAAATCATGCGATGGATCTTTTGGCCTATTTCACAGTCTAGGTGAAGCTGAGTAATATTAGAATATAGACGTTTAGCAATTAAACAAAAAACATTCCGTTGTTTCAACAATTTTAAATTGTCTCTTTGCAAATAAATGTTTTCGTCTTTAACTTTAACTAATTCTGACTCCTTTAACTCGATCCACATTCTCCGCTCCTCACTCTTCGACGCCACCCTGCTTAATTGATCAGTTAGGTTAGAATTGGTGACTCGAGTTTGAGTTAAGCTACTATCTAGATGAGAAATTCTTGTATTAACGTTTTTTAGTTCTTTCTCATATGAGGATTGTGGTACTTTAGATGAAATAAAAACCAATTGTACCTTCTTTATCAGTTCGTCGAGCTCATTGAACTGCTGGCTGAGGGGTTTGGCCGTAAAGCACATGTCTTCCTGCACCTTTGGTCCATCGCTTCCACCATCGGTGTTGTATCCCCTCATTTGTGATACGTCAGACACCATGAAGCATTTTCCTCCACTGCTTTCCTTCTTAGCCACATAAGCCTTTCCATGGGTAGGCTTCCTCACTTCATCGTCTTCTGAGTCAGTAGACCAAACTTCAGTGCTACCGAACTCGTCATCATTAACCGAACCCTGCACAATAAGAGCATTAATAGAAGGGTTAGCGGTAGACTTCTTCTTTCTCAACTCATCCAGTCTCTTCTGCAACACAGCTTCCTCATCATTTCCATCATCCTTTTCAGCCATCTTCTTAAGAACACAGTCCTTAGCATAGTGGTTTTTCCCACCACAGTAGAAACAGCTTACTCCGGAATCGCCATCCACCTTCGGTTCCTTTTTGGGCTCCTCAGCCTTCGGTTCATTGTTCACCTTTTCAGAACTGTAACTCCCCTGCCAGTTTCGGTTTTTGTTGCTGGGGAATCTCTTCTTTATGAACCTTTTAGGATTGGACACCATCATGGCATAATCCTCAGACGTGAGGTCATATTCCTCCAAGTTGAAGTCTTCATCCTCCATCACAGCTTTACTTTTAGACAGGAGGGCCAACGAACCAAGACTCGAAACGACGTTCTTCTCTTGCACCACAATCTTCTCTTGGGACTTTAGAATACCCACCAGTTTCGCCAAGGAGTATGATTTAAACTGCTCATGGGCTTTGACTGTAGAAACCACTGCTCTCCATTCAGACCTCAGTCCATTCAAGAAAGTAACCTTCTGCTCAATAAGCTTCCTTTCAATATCGTGTTTGATCATCTTGCTGAGAAGATGATTGAAGCGATCAAACGTCTGAGTCACCGATTCTTCGGCCCCTTGCCTGAATTCTCCAAACTCAGATAAAAGCAAGGTTTGGATAGAATGTTCAAGATCTTCGTCTGTAGAATACAGTTCGCGAATTCTATCCCAAACTTCCTTCGCCGTTGTGCATGAGCTGACCAATCTGAATGTGTCAGACTGAAGGGCGTATCTGATCAACCTTAATGCCTTAATATTGCACTGGAATTTATCCTTTTCATCTTGTGCAATGTCCTTCATGTCCTTCAGCAGATCATTGTACTCCTTTTGTGTCTTAATGATTCTGGATGTTGCAGAATGAGAAAATGGTCCATTGATGATGGCTTCCCATATGAGGTACCCATTAACCTCCGATCCAATCACGTAGTCTTCAAAGTGATGCGCCCATACTTCATAGTCATGGGTGTATAAGATTGGAATCTTTGTCGTCGAACCGATGTTGTTGGAAATATTAATAGGGTTTGATTGCGTCGTGTCCATTATGATCGTAAAAACCTGTTCAAAGATCAGACTTGTAATAAAGCAGATTAGGGCAAAACAATAAATATCAAGATACGTCAAGAATGAGATGACGGCTCAATAAATATCGATAGTTGCGGAAAACCCTAATGGAAATCTTTTTCACAGAAAAGATGTGTATCGATTACACAGCCTCCTGCTCTGATACCAATTGAAGAGATTAAAAACCTTTTAATCAATGAAGATCGATTAGATCTTGAACAAGTATATGAATATAAAATAGTAAGAACGCAAGAACATCAACTGTAGAGGATTGGTAGGTTACAAGAACGATTAAAGAAACCTGTTATGCTCTAGATGAATCGCTATTTCGATAATCTCTTTATCCTTAACCTAATATGCATGCAAGCAATAACTTATATACAATACATAAAAGGCTCTCGGTTGGACAGGCCCAAACCGGAGTGTACATGGCTAAACTAACGAGCCTAAAAGACGCAACATCAAAATGAACTTCAGCCCAACATAAACCAATAAGATAATCCATGAATAGTCCATGGAGGTTAAACCCATGGAGCATGAGAATGTAGAACGTTATGGGTTATTAGGGTTTACAAAGTGTAACCCTAGCATTTGCCACATTATAAATAGTGACCCCATAAGCCAAAATCGGCTAAACACTCTTTGGATTCAAGTATCTTATTCTCTTAAAGCCTCCTCTTGCATATTGGTGTTTATGAACCATTAGAGGCATCATACTTGAGGTGCTCAAGATTTCAAAGGTCAAGAACTCTACCCTACTCAATAGGTATGCATCCAAACTAAGTTTTTGTTATATAGCTTCAATTGTATCCTAGCTAGGGTTAATGCTTTGGAAAAACAAAACGCATGTATAATTAGAGAAAACATAGCTCCAAAGCATTTAGGGTTGCATGTGCACCATAGGAGTGTTATAGTACTCAAAACCCAACAGTTTCCATATAATAGTTGAAGGTGATACGTTTATCAGTGATAGTACACTGATAAATTTGGATGAACCTAACAACTACAAGGAAGCCATGGCAGGACCGAAGTCTGCAAAATGGAAAGGGGCAATGGAGAGTGAGATTTAGTCCATATATGACAATCAAGTTTGGAACTTGGTTGACAATGTACCAAGTCGTAAGACAGTCGGGTGCAAATGGATCTTGAAGAAGAAGACTAACATGGATGGGAAAGTGCATACATTCAAGGCTTGATTGGTTGTGAAGGCCTTTCCTCAAACCCCTGGGGTTGACTATGACGAGACCTTCTCACCAGTGGCCAAGATCAAGACTATTAGGGTTATGTTGGCCATCACTGCATTTCATGATTATGAAATTTGGCAGATGGATGTCAAAACCGCTTTCCTTAACGGGAAGATGGCTAAAGATGTTTACATGTGTCAGCCAGAAGGTTTTGTGTATGTCAAACACCCCAATAGAGTGTGCAAGCTTGATAAATCCATTTATGGATTAAAACAAGTGTCTCGTAGATGGAATCTTTGTTTCGATGAGAAAGTCAAAGTGTTTGGATTTTCGAGAAGTGACGATGAGTCCTGTGTGTATGTCAAGGCTAGTGGGAGTATAGTTAGCTTTCTAGTTTTGTATGTTGATGACATACTACTCATAGAAAACGACATCCCGACCATGCAGGAGGTTAAGTCCTGGCTTGGGAAGTGTTTCGCTATGAAGGATCCAGGAGAAGCTGCTTATATTCTAGGGATAAGGATATTGAGAAATATAACTAGAAGACTAATACGACTTAGTTAAAGTACTTACTTGGACAAGGTGCTGAAATATTTTAGCATGGAGAATTCCAAGAAAGGCGAACTGCCAATCCAAAGCAATACCAAGCTAAGTAAGACTTAGAGTCCGAGTACCGATGTCGATATAGCAGAAATGAGTCGAGTGCATATGCTTCCATCATTGGCTCGATCATGTACGCTATGACATGTACTCGCCCTAATGTGGCTTTTGCACTGAGCATGGTTAGTCGATATCAAGGGAACCTGGGTAGTGTGACAACCTGATATTTCGAGACAATGTAATGTAAAACCAATCAAATTTAGGTCAAAATATAACTTTCCTAAAATCTTATTTGGGTTAAATAAAGTAGTAGGCATCGTATCAAGGTTTTCGTACATATAAAGAACCCTAAAATCCGAGTTATAACGAAGAAGTTATGACCAACCGAAGATTCTCGGCAAAACCGACAGCACCGATTAAACGAAAAACGCGAAGTTTCAATACAATAGTTTTTAGCCTTAAGTATCTAAATGAAAGTTATAGATAACCTCAAGCTGTGAGCATACATAAAAAGAACGTCCAAATCTGACTTCGGATGAGGAAGTTATGATTTTTCAAAGATTCGGGTATAGCAGTAGACAGCTAAAAACTCGAAATAGAGCTCGAGATACTTTTGACCGAAACAACCTAAATGAGAATCTAAGGTCTCAACATTAGTAGCGCAACGGCGAAAAGTCTGACGAAAACGGACACCGGATGAAGAAGTTATGGATTTTTAACGGACTTTTCGTGTCCCGGCCCGTTAAAAATAAATAATTAAAAATAAAGTCAAAATTTGCTGATGAAGTCTAAATGAGAGTTGTAGATAAGATTTTCAGCTACGCGTGCATATAAAGAACGTCGAAAACGGAGCTTGTATGCGAAAGTTACGGATTTTACAAGTTCGGGGTCCAAAATCTGAGGCTGTCAGACCCCCACGACGTGGCACAGCTTGGCCGCGACCCGGCAAGTGACTGAGGGCGTCCAATCAACGGAAGGGGATAAGGCTTGCTCCCCAGGACATGGCCAACCTTAGCCACGACGTGGCACACCAGAAATGCCCCTATAAATAGAACTCTTGGGGTGCCGGGTTTAGGTGCTCCATTCTTCCATTTCTCGTGCTGAAACTCTGCGGTTAAGCTCCCGAAGCCCTCCCGAAGCCCTGGTTTTCACCTTCAAGTCCCGAAGGAAGGTTTTGTGTTCCCGAGATTCCCGAGAATCCTGAGATTTTTCCCCCGCTTTCAGCTCTTCCTGTCGAAGTTCTGCTCGATTCTTCTCTAGACTATTTCAAATCAACCACTTCAATCTAGTGAGTTCATACCCCTTAACTAATGTTTTAAACTACTTTTAAATGTTTTATGGGGGGGATACAAGTAGAATCATGCTAGTATTACATCAATCACATGCGATTAATAAGTAGAATTACGCTAGTTATTACATCAATCACATGTGATTAATATACAGCATTCAAATGATTTGGCTACTCATTAGCCGTTTTACCAAACAGTTTCCTTCAAATGATTTTTATAAACATTTTATATGTTTTAAACTCCTTATTGCACTGTACATTTTACTCTGTACATTACCTTTCAAACTTATTTACAACTGTGTTTCAAACAAATGTTTTCTTGTACTTAAACTGTCTTATCAAACTTATGCCTTCAAATTGTTTTATAGATTGACATCAAGTCGATCTTTTCTTAAAATAATATTTATGTTTCAAATGTCTTACAAAACTTATTTACGCTTTTATATTATAAATTGCATGCCTCTATATGTATAGTTATATAAGAAATGTTTAAAAGACTTAGGAAGGCTATCCACCCTATTTCCTTTTCGCGCCTTGAGATGTGGTCTGGTGGGATATCGGATACTCGTCCGAAGGTCATTTAAATATTAGTTATATATCATGTGTATATATAAAGTCATAAAAGGTCCTTCCAGTTCTTCCTATGCCCTTGGGTAGCAAGGGTATACATCCATGACCATACGTACCACTTAGATTACTAGTAAGCTACCATATGGGTAGTTTAGGAAGATACTAGAACCATTACTAGAACGCGATATCATACAATGAGTCAGTTCATTCATGAGTCAATACTTTCTAGAACATTACATATACAACTATACTAGGACGAGAACATATACAACTATACTAGGACGAGAACATATACAACTATACTAGGACGAGAACATATACAACTATACTAGGACGAGAACATATACAACTATACTAGAACGCTTACATTACTATACTTGCTTGGTAGAGAGCACGTACATTACAGCTAGAACAGTTCATTACATTACATATACTAGAATACGATAATTACTGTGATTTAAATCGGAGCATGACTTAAAACCTCATGACTTGAGTTGTGGCCAGAGTCTCTTGGAGGGGGAGCGTGAGTTTGCGTATAGATCTATACTGGATTGACAATCCTACACCCTGTTGCTAGCTACAGCCGGACCTGCAGGTCTGCGGGTGCCAAACGTCATTTCTTTATTACGACCATTCATTATGTCGTTGTTACTAGTCGATAGTATGGTGCAATTTATCACAAAATGCCTTAGCCTAAAATCCGGTTTATGGTAGTTAGTACGGTAGTAGTCCTTTTAGAGCTACGTTTTAGTACTACATTGATTTTCCCATTACATATTTTTAGTGATAACCTCACTTAAACATTAATGTACAAACTATATTTTTGGAAAATACATACTCTTACAAGAGACACACACACACAGAACAGTTAGGTCTTGGTAGAAGACACCTTCATATATTAGAAGGAATCATAGGGATTCTAGGGTTTTTCAAACACTTACAGTTCATATACACTTTCAAATACTTACAATACATAGACTTACAAATTCTTACATACAAATTAAGACACTAAATACTTATGATCTCACCAGCTTCAAAGCTGATACTCGCTTTCAAAATTACTTGTATCCTCAGGTCATCGTAGACAGGTACCGATGCAAGGAGAAAGGAAGATGGAGCTTGTTCAAGACTTATCTTTCATTTTGATTTATGCTTTAGTGTTTATCAAAATTTGACATAATACAATTGTATAATAATTATTTTATTAAATGCAATGGATGATGTTGTTGCTTGTTTACTACTTTACATTGTTGTTGATATTATACATGACGTCCTCCGCCCCAGAACGTTTCCGCCGTTCTTGGTTTTGGGGTGTGACAGGTAGTGCTCATTGGACCGCAGTGAAGAACATTCTTAAGTACCTGCAAAGGACTAGTACTGGGTCCTTACCCTTGGTGGGAGTGATGACTTGAGAGTGACTGGGTATAGTGACGTCAGCTTTCAAACTGACAGAGATAACTTCTGCTCTTAGTCGGGCTGGATATTTACCCTGAATAGAGGGGCAAGCACTTGTAAAAGTTCCAAGCAGGACACCGCAACTGAGTCAACATGTGAATGAGTACATCGCAGCAAGCGAAGCATCAAAGGAGGCAATATGGTTGAAGAACTTCATTAGCGACCTCGGAGTTGTACCAGCTACAAAAGAGCCTATGGGGATTTTATGTGATAACGAATGAGTGATTGCCTTAACCAAGGAATGGAGGGATCATGGTAGATCCAGACACATTAACAGAAAATATCACTTCATCATACATCGAGTAGAAGAGGGACTCCTCGTAGTATAGTTCTAAAGGACGATATTAGTTTTAGTGATTAGATAGTTGTTTAGAAACTTGTAATAGATAAAATGTAATTGACATTGATGACTAAATAAAGGAGTTTTATTTATGAGTAAAGTTTACTAATTGTGTAAATTGTTTACTATTGTTTCACTTTTGCATGTTTTACTTCCAGAATAATTAGATTGTTCAGATTATCCACAGTTGATCATACTTTGGGAGTTGGTTATGAGGTTAGACTGTCATGAATTGGTTTGTAGATTATCTAAGTGTTTAGACATAGCAAAGGTTTGCTGCAACGTTCATGAGTGCTCTTGAAATAATATTTGAGTATTTGATTAAACCCATGCTCATTTGAATCACTTCATGGAATTTATCACGAGTGATTGTGAGACGATAATATCGTATACTCTTTAAACCGAGATATATGAGTTGTTTGCGAGTTGGTTGTGCATTGATAATGCGTAAACGCATCAGTAACCTGATCTTATAAAACGTGTTGTTGTGTACGATTTGATGATTAAATAGTACAAGCATATAACTCAAAGTTTATTTGTTCCTTTTATCCTAAGAGGGTAAAAGCGATGTCTTATCCCCTTGATGATTTTGTGTTGACTTATATGTCGGGCCTGGTCAGGACTGAATTGATGTGTTCAATTAAGTTTTATGTCAAACGAATCAGAAGTCAGGAAATAAACTGTTGGACATTGAGAATGATTATGTTCCATGGCATTGTCCACATGATATCTTGCAGAACGGAGAATTATATGATCCCTTATATAAAGGAAGCATCATTGACTAGGTCAGAGTTCAACAACGGATTTTGAGAGCTACGATTGCTAAACGAATTTTGAAGTCGTACTTGCAGTTATAGTTATTAGACTTATCCAAGTGGGAGACTATTGGATTAGGTGTCTAAGCCCATAAGTATAATTGGTATTTACTTGACCCGATAGTAGTATGGTCCTTTTGGGTTGCCTTCGCCATAGCAATTTGATAAGATCAATTATGGAGAAAGAGTTTAATTGTGATTTATTAATATGTTATAAGAATAATATATTACATGAGAAATCATATTATTTAATTAGTATTGATCATAAATTAATTTGGAATTAATTTAGTGATCAAAAGAGACAGATTGAATTACGGGGGCTAATATTGCAATTATATGATTGTTGCAAATTGGGCTTATGGATCCCTGGGAAGGGTTGGACGAAATTCTATGTGTAGCCCACATAGATTTCCTCCAATGGGGTCTTCTAGAAGGATCTATTGTACTGCTTAAGGATTAAGCAATCAAATTAGTGTATTACTTGAAACCCTAGCAGCTCAGCTATATAAGGAATCCCTTGGATCCCTAAAATCGGCCAATGCAACAAAGGAAAGAACCCTAGTCGATTTTAGATCCTCACCCTCTCTCTCATATTCTTCCAATTGCTACTTGGTGTTTGTGACTCTCTAGAGGTGCAACAATTGAGGCACTAAGCTCTTGAAGGTCAAGATCTACAAGCTACAAAGAAAAGGTATTCATCTAACTTTGTTTTATGTTAAAAATGTTGTAAATTGTATGCTAGATAAGGTTCATTCTTTCGATGATTAGAATTGCATGTATAACTTGAGAAAAACCTAGATACAAAGCATTAGCTTTGCATGTACACCACAGGAATATTGTAGTGCTCAAAACCCAACAGTTGTTCCACCCTTGGTTTTTTCGGGGCTGATCATAAGTTCTTCAATTATGCCTAAAATAACCTCCCATAGCATTTGATTCCTCATATCCTTCTTCTTGCAATTGAGTACACATATCAGTTGGGTTCCCACTTGAATGCAAATAGCATAGGGATGGGGTGTGGATTGCACACCTTTGTCTTTATAAAGTATCTTTACCACCTAAGTCAAATCGGATAGTTGAGCTTCAATTTGATGAGTATGCACCACTTTTACACCTTAAGGTGCATCCATGTACCAATCTTCATCGTGTATCATATGTTTTGAATCTGCCGCCATGTTCTTGATATTATCAGGAATCTCTATGGGGAGGTCTTATTAGTCAAAGATCCTCCACTTGAAGCATTAAGAAGTCTTCTTTCCCAATGGGTCTTGCTTCAATGAAGTATTGGAGGATTTGATACTCACTAATACCATGATTTGAGTAACCGGCACAAAACTTTTTGAACCTATCTCAATATGTATGAAAGGAATCTCGCTTATGTTATTTGATCCTAATTATCTCTCTTCTTAGGTTTGAGGTTTTCATTTTTGGGAAGTATTTGTCAAAGAAGGGGCATGCAAGGTCCAACCATGTGTTTACCGTCCCCAGTGGGAGGTCATAGAGCCAATCTTTTGCTGACTCTTGCATCGCAAAGGGTAATGCCCTAATCTTGATATCATCCTTTGTGACTTTTTGTGGTTTCAGGCCCATGCATGCAACATGAAACTCTGTGAGGAGCTAAGGGGTTCTTCATTTTCAGGGCCGCTAAAGGTTGGGAGGATGTGGATTAGGCCGAATTTTACGTGATTTATGGCTGCCGGATAAGAGATGCAAAGAGGTTGTTGAGTAACCTCTTGTTTCGCCCATTAGTGAAGGGTTTGCTTGGGTGGGATTTGGGAACCATGGTTGTTGTTGTTCTTATTACCTCTGTTTCCTGCTCGGTCCCCCATGGTAGACATAGGAATTGAGGTTTCCATAGGTATGAAGTCTAGGATACTATGAGTGGGTGAAAAGGGTGGAGTGGTATTTTTGGATGAGGATGGTTGAGGTGAGAGTTAGAGGGTTTCTGTTTCTGTTTCTGTTTCTGTTTCTGTTTCTGTTTCTGACACACTTGAGAGGGGTATGTCATCCTAAATGTTTTAACCGAAGGGGTAGATGATGAAGAAGTCCCAGTGTAACGCCCGCGTTTCTGGCTAAACATTATTATGACGATGTAATAGTGAGGGTCAACAATTGTTACCTATTTGATGTAATGAAGAAGAATTATTTGGTTATTATGTGATTTATGTGTAAATTATGGGCAATATATGTGCTTATAACAATATAATAAAATATGAATAAAATACACTTCTAAATTAAATAATAATTACACCCAATATCTTGGAAGAAAGTTGAAGAGGTCGTAACAAAGATTCCAGATATATAAGAAACACTTAAATCTGAATTATAACGAAGAAGTTATGACCTGTCGAAGTTTCAGAATTAAACAAGCACGGCTCTGGGTATTGTAAAAAGCAATTTTTTAACAAAATACTTTTTAGCCTTAGTGATCTAAAGGAAATTTGTAGTAGTCTTTACACTGAGAGCGTGCATATAGAAAACGTCCAAATCTCACCTCGTTAGAGGAAATTATGATTTATCTAAGATTCAGTGTAACAGTTTACAACTCGGAAATCGAATTTTAGATCGGTTGATTTTTAACCGACACAATCTAAACGAGAATTGAAGATCTCGTTAATAGGAGCTCAAATATATAAAGACAGTCGAAAAGGGACGTCGGATAATAAGGTTTTGAATTCTTAATGGACTCTAATTATCTAAGTCTGTTAAAATATAATTTTAAAAATAAATTCAAAATTAGCCGACAGATACTAAATGAAAGTTGTATATATCGTCAATAGTTACGTGTGGATATAAAGAACGTCAAAAAACGGAAGCCATATGCAAAATTTATGAATTTACAAAATAATTAATTTTTGGATTCACTAAAAGCGACACGTGGCATGATCTAGCACCATACCTTCTTCCCCATGGCTTGCCACCAGGTTGTGGATATAAAGAACGTCAAAAACGGCGCTCATGTGCAAAAGTTTTTGAATTTACAAAATAATTAATTTTTGGATTAACTGGAAAGCGACATGTGGCATGATCTAACACCATACCTTCTTCCCAACGGCTTGCCACCAGGTTCTGACACATGGCCTTAGTACGCCCAACGTAACTCGCGTACGCCCAGCGTACTAGACTATTCCCCGCGTAACTTTTGAGTACACCCCACGTACTACGTCCTAGTAGCCTATAAATAGATGTCGAAAATCACTCTTTTCCACACACCTTTCTATCCAACTCTCTTCCAACCCCCCCCCCCCCCTTCCCCCAAGGTCCTAAGACCTGTTCTCTAGCACTTCTTAGGTGTTAGTGTTGGTTTTTAGTTCAAAATAGTTTCAAGAATGTGACATCCCCAATTTTCACGGCCAGAAAAGACCGATTTTGTTTATGCTTTATAAAAATCAGAGTACTTCAATTCATAAAATTGTTGCGGAATTTGTTCCCAGAAAAACACGATAAATACGTTATCAAAACATTTTCAAAGAAACGTATTTTATTAATTTTAAAATGTTTGGGATGTCATCGTCAATACAGATACATAAGCATAAACAGAACTTACATTTATTTACACTAGTGATCTACATCTCTTTAAATCTCTCAGTCTAATGGGACTTCGTATCAACACCTGTGATATAAATAAACTGAGTGGGTCAGGTTGGGAAACCTGGTGAGTACATAGGGTTTTCAACCCACAATAATATAATTATTATGTTTACACGAACAATCAACCCAATTACCCATCCCCATTATCTTATTTACTCTTAAGTATTTAACCTAAGAGTCATCTATCCTGCCTTCATTTATTCTGAAGTCCCTTACTTCTAGGGTTATAGGACTGTCACTAAATCCATAGTTGCCAATGCTCGTTCATAAAGCACTAATTCCATAGCTGCTATAGTTTATTCATCGGGTACTAAATCCATAGCTACTAGTGTTTATCTAATAGGTACTAAGTCCATAGCTACCAATTCTGAACAGGTACTAAGTCCATAGCTACCGGTGTTTGTCCAATAGGCACTAAGTCCATAACTGTCGATGCTTATTAGGCACTAAGTCCATAGCTCCCAATGTTTACTCACATCATCTTTTATCTCTCGTCATTCATCTACCCATGTCATGCCCAACATATTCGTATATATAACATACGCATACAGTTTAAAACATGTATAAAACGTTCATCAAACATAGACAACAAGTATTTAGATAATATGCACACATAGCACGTAGTTTATATAAAATACTTCATATCTATGTGTAAGATGAAAGAGACTATGCACTCACTTGATTAGGTGGTGACTCAGTACTTGAACATCACTTCGTTATCTCAAAACAATTTTTCCTTGACCAAAACCTAGTATTAATACCACTAGAGTTTAGTTTTAACATTAATCGCGACTAATTAATAGTCTAGCTATTATTACTATTATATAAGCGTTAAATAACACTCAATATAACTCATAATAATAGCCCAAATAATTATTTTAAGGTCCTAAAAATGTTACTATAATTAAATAAAAGCTATATTAAATATAGTATAGGCATAACTCACTTACAGCGGGTTTTTATTAAAAACCGGGCTTCGCTAGAGCAGCGTTTCCGAGCCGAAAGTTTTTCTTCTCGGAGCCGTCGGGCGCTCCGGGGCTTTCTTCTCGTGATAGGAGGTTCCCTAGACTTGGGAGGGGTTTAGGGAGGTTAGAGAGAAGTTAGAGAGAGAAAGAAAGGTTTGAAGGTGTGAGGAAATTATGAAGAGTTCATCTCTTATTTATAGGAATTGTATAGTAAAGTAGTCTTCAAGCTTCGTCCGTAACTTTTGCATACGAGCTCTGTTTTTGTCTGTCTTTTTACCGTTGAGTTCCTATTAATGAGATCTTCAACTTTCATTTAGACCTCGTTGTCTAATTCTCATTCTATCTCGGATTTACAAAACTGTATCGAATTCGCCGCGCTCGAAAAGTATAGACTAAGCTTCGTCCATAACTTTCGCATACGAGCCCTACTATACACGTTCTTTATATCCACGCATTGGTATTTACGATTACTACATCTTTCATTTAGATCCTGTCGGCTAGTTCTCACTCTATCTCAGATTTACAAAACTGTATCGAATTCGCAACACTCGAAGAGTAGGGACTAAGCTTCGTCCATATCTTTCGCATACGAGCTCCGTTTTCGACTTTCTTTTTATCGTTTAACTCCTATTAACGATATCTTCATTTATCGTTTAGATTATTTTGGCTAAAAATCGACCGATCTTCAGATTTCGGGTTGTGCGTTGGTATGCTAAATCTTAGAAAAATCATAACTTCCTCATACAAAGTCAGATTTGGATGTTCTTTTTATGCACACTATCGATTTAACATATACTACAATTTTCATTTAGATTGCTAATGCTAGATCTCTCTCTATCGTAAATTCACTATTTACGCCTCCCGGTATCGTGTCGGTTCCGTCGCGAAACTTTGACGGGTCATAACTTCTTCGTTATAACTCGGATTTCGGCGTTCTTTATATGTACGGAAATTTTATAACATATACTACAACTTGGTTAAGATTATTTATTCTAAATAATCTTTTGCCGAAAAGTTGTTTTCGGCCCCTATTATCTAAATTGACTAGCCCGGATCTACAGGCGTTACAAAAAACTACAAAAAAAAAATGGCTTACGGAAGACTTATGATTTTTGAGCATAACATAAACATTTTATACCCACCAAGGATCATCTTGCAAGTTTTAGAAAGATTTAAACTCTAAACATAGAAAGGATGAAGAAATAACAACCTTTGTTGTTCTTTAGGTCCTCTTGGAAGGCTTGGAAGTTGATGAAGAATGTGGAACCTTTGAGACACCAACAGTGACTCAACTTGATGTGGATGCTAGTCCATAAAGTCTTAAACCCTTAAGCTTTAAGTTTATTACCAGTATGAACTTAAAGAGGGCACATAAAAGCAAGTAATCTCTAAGTCTTCAAAGCAAAACTAGAGAAAGTGAGAGAGGAGGTGATAGTTTCGGCCATCATGCAAGAGTCAAGAAAATAAGAATAAATCCTTTCCTATAAAGCTTAATCTTTATCCAAAGGACTTAACACTTTAAGTCAATCATGCACCGAAGACCTAATTGTCCCCCATGCTTTTAAGCCATGCCTTCATTTTCATTATTATATGTTAAATCCCATAAGTTTTTCTCTAAAGAACACGTCACAGTTTTAATAAAAAAAAAGTCAAAGGTTTGTAAAATTTTATAAGCTCTTTTATAAAATATAAACTTTAACCTTTTGGTAAAAGACAAAAAGTCCTAATGGTAAAAATGTTGTACATGACTTATTAATTCATACCATATGAAATTTGCAATGTTACTTGCTAATGTAAATTATTATTTACATGAAATAAATAATTTCCAATTGAATTATAATAGTTTTATAGAATATTTATTAAAAACAATTTCCAATAAATAATCAATTATATCAAGTTGTTGTTAGTGTGACCCATTATATCATATGATAATTAGCTATATCACTTTAATATGATTCTTGAGCATACTTTATCTTTCAGTTAGTGGCGAAGCTCTAGAGTGTTAGAAAGCCCCGAGAAGAAGAGCTTTCGGCTTAGAAGTTCTGCCCGCGCAGAGTCCGATTTCTCGCTAAACTACCTATAAGTTGAGTTATGCTTACCATACTTTAAGTATAACTTATGTTTAAGTTCATTAGAGTTATTATGAACCTATAAACAAGATTTATCAGTGATTCCAAGTCGTTATACTGATTAATCTACTTATGGAGATGATGTCAAGGCTGGATTTAGTGAGGTGTTTAAAGTGGGATTTCCAAATAGTATACTTTGTATAACAAACAGACGCTACGCCCGATATGATCCTACCTTGTTCTTCCTTACTTTATAGATCTTGAAGTAGACTTTGAACTAATGATTAATATGTACTAATAATTAGTCTCAACAAATATTAGTCTAAGACTAAGTGATAGTGACGCTATGTTACGTCAAAGGAAAAGACAGTTACTAGAAGCGAAGCGCTGCACGAATTTCGAATCGTCACTTTAACAAGTGATTGCATAGTTACTTTCATCTTAAACATAGATATGAAGTGTCTAATATAAATTACATGTTCTATGTGCCAATTATATGTGTTTTTGATATCTATGTTAGATGAGCGATTTATACATGTTTTACTTTCTTTAAATTGTATATGTATTTTATACCTATAAATATGTTGGGTAAAGATGGGTAGAGGAACGATGATATAGATGATAATAGATGAAAGATAAGATAAATAATGGGAGGCATTGATTTTAAAGATGATCCAGTCATCTAGCACAGTATAGACGACAACCATAGACTATATTAGACAATCCAGTGGAATGTTGGCAGGCTCGTAACTTGTAGGTGTTTTTGAACTAAGTGTTCACCAGGTGTACTCTATCCCCCTCATGGTTGCCTTACTGACATATATTGTTGAGGAATCCCCTAAGCATTATTTTCTATCTCGAAGATAATCCTTAGGATTGGTCCCCTTAAATAGATGCTTTAGGGACATCAAGTGAGGATAACGGGAACGGGTAATCAGGTTGAATGATTTGAAGAAAATAAAGAATTTAATTATTGTGGGTTGAAAACCATATGTGCTCACCAGGCTCCCCAACCTGACCCACTAAGTTTTTTGTATTACATGTAGTGGCACAAGAGCACACGTGTGATGATCAGAAGAGAGATTTATGGATTATAGGCCAATAAAATAATAGATGTTTGTAAGGCCAATGTTATTTCTATTTATGCTTATATAATGTATTGATGATGACATCCCAACGTTTTTAATATAATTATAATACATTTCTTAGGAAATGCTTTGTTAATATCTTTATCATAATTTGGGAATAAATTCTGTTATATCATTCTTCAAAAGGATACTTTGATTTTTAAATAAATCATAAACAAATCGGTCTTTTCTGACTGTGAAATTGAGGATGTCACACCTGGAACCTAGTTACCTCTTACGAAGCTTGGCTTGCTTCCCTAACCTATTTGCAGTCTTTTTTATGTATAACAATAGGAAGTGATGTTGTAACATCCTATTTGAGGACGTTCCTTAATTCAATATTTCGGGACCGTAATGCGACCATGTAAAGGTCTTGGACTTCATCGGAATGGAGTTTAGACTCCATTGGAGGTGTATGATGACGATAAGTGATTTAATCCTTGCATTGTTCGATGGAAGTTAGGTGGTAAAATGGGAAAGGTTATGTTTTATAAATTAAGGATTTTAGTTTGAGATTTTTTAGTCATATGTAACAAGATAGAATTGTAGAGCTTGTCGATACCTTTCCGTGGATATAAAGATGACCAATAATGGAGTTGAAATGAAGAAGTTATGGCTCTTTAAAGTAAGTTGGAAAAGGGAGCCTGGCAGTACGCTGGGAGTACACTAGGAGTATGCTAAGAGTACTTGCTGAGGTGAGACACACTTTTAAGGGGTTATGTTGGGTGTAACTAATGGGATGCAAAGTGTACTACCACAATGTCAAAACCCTAATTTTTTTGGTTTTAAGCACTATTTAAGGACTCTTACCCCTTGGGGTCCTTCCTAACATCAACCTCCACCACCTTGAGCCTCCAACTCAAAACCCTAACCCCTAGAGAAAATATTGAGCCTTTGTATGTGTTTTGGGTGCATTTTGGAAGAAAGAGAAGTCCAATCTTGTTGATTCTTGAAGCTCCAGCTTGTGGATACATAGCCTATATTGCTTTTATCAACTCCAGATGGTATAAACTTGGAACCTTGATGATTCATTTGTTAGATCTAGCTAGTTTTGGGTTTTATGAGCTTTTTGTCCCAAAACCTTGATCCTTGTGAGTATGGACTATTCCAGACCATTTGAGTTGTCCTTTTAGATGTTTTTTGAGTGTATGGTGTCATAAAAATGCAAGCATGATCCTTTCCTTTCATACATTCATGAGTTATGGAGTTTTTGGTGATTTTAGAAGTTAGGGTTTTGGTATTGAGCTCTCTTTAGCCATGCAAATGCATAAATTTGGAGACTTTATGGATTAGAATGCCTTTTAGTGTCATATATGACGTTGGGGTGAAGTTTCTTAATGATTAAGAGATTAAAAATTAAGACTTAGGTTTAGGCTGAGTATGTTGAGCGTAAGTCTGGCTATGCCTAGCTTAGCCAGCCAGGAGCTCATTTTCAGGCTTTGTAATCTACACCAAGCGTAGAGCCTTGGTACACTGCACGTAACGTCAACTGTGTTGACATTTAACTTTTTGAACGAGTGTGACTTTTGGTCAATTTGTGAGGATTTTTGGTCTTAGAAGAGGCAAAATAGTCTTTTGCCCAAATTGTAGATTAGACTTGGATTGGGACTAATTTAGTTTGGATAATTTCCTCAATTGCTAATTAGGGTTATTTGGTGCGATTAATAGTCAGATTCTAGTTCTGGAAGTTTAGGTGTGAGTTTTATTAGTTTTCTCTGTGAGGTGAGTTTTCTCACTATACTTGAATATGTGGTAGTATATATGAGTGTTGACCATCTGGGTCTATTTGATGTTACTGTGATTTGTGTTGATGTGTGTGTTGAGACTTCAGGTAGTATCTAGGGTTGTTGATAACCCATAGGGTATGTTATTTTCCCACTGAGACTTTGGGTAGTCTCTATGCTTACTGATAACCCATAGTTGTTTACTTGTGTTGTGTTGTATATGATACTTTGGGGAAACTCTCTAAGCTTTATGCTTATGGTTTTTGGTTTAGATGTTTTTAGGCTTTCTTATATTAAAGGAAGAGCATGGCTAGATTGCATTGCATCCATAGGAGATTTGTGCACATGATAATTTTTGATAATACTCTGATAAATGTTTTGATTTAAATGGTTTTATCTATTATTTTATTAAGTTGTGAATTAAATAATCACTAAATTTTTAAATGAAAATTATGGGTTGAGTTTTGGGACATTACAGGTGTACATGTATGAAAAGATCTAGGCATAAATAATTATTACCACCACGTCCCCAAAAATGGCGCCAATTTTTTAGGTGTGTTAAACCCAAAAATGATAGGGTATTGTATGGTCACACCTTATGATCTGATGAGTCAAACACACGACACGCTTATCTATCAGCGTCAGCGTCTACAAGTCAACAACGCCAACATCTTAAGTTCAACAGCATCAGCTTATAGTATAGTTATCCAATTGTAATCTTTTGTATATTAAACAGTTATTATAGATAAATATAGAATAGATATCAGATCTGTAATCTTTGTGACGAGGATATAGTCATTAGTATAGATTAGACGCAATCCCTTTATTAAAGGGATATACATGTGTAGATTAGTATATATACAACATTAGGTAAAACCCTAATATTGTGTAGATAGTGCAACACGACTTTATGTCAATCGTCTTGGTGACAAACCCGTTTTCTTGGTGAAGATAAAACCTCTTTTCTTAGTGAAAGACACAAACTTTCAATTGGTATCAGAGCACGTTTGAGATACACTCAAGTAATCATGTCGTCTTCCTTATTTCCTAAGTTATCTGTTTGTAACAAGATTCCTCAATTTAACCAATACAACTTCTCTGATTGGAAATCAAAGGCAATGAATGTTTTAGATTTCATGGATTTCGATATGCTCGACATCATCAACAAAGGTCATGTAGCTGTTGTACATCAATCATCAAATAATAATGCATTTGGCAGTAAGCTGAAAGGGTAGCTTGTTCCGTGTTATAGCAAGGGAAAGAAAAGGATGCTAAATCCTGATGTAAAAGTTAGAATTGCTATTTGAAACTCACTTCCTTTTTCTATCTATCATTTAGTCTAAAACTGCTCAACTGCTCAAGAGATGATGATCACTCTGTCATCTACTTTTGAAAAGGAAATATTTTCAGACGATGAAGTTAAGTGTGTCATGGCTCAAACTGTTGAATCTCACACTAACACTTCAGACGACAGCATTAGGATTCTTAGCGCTGATTCTCCTTCCACTGCTGATAACCTCAAGTCAGAATGGGACAATGCATCAGCATATCAGGTAAAAAATCATGTTAATATTTCTTCTATTGATAATATCAAAAAAGATGACACGATCGATATCTTATGTTTCAACTTATTTATCTCAAATAAAGAAAAAATATTCTCTCTGTCTTGAGCTAAGGATTCTCAAAGAAAAACTTATTTCTCTAGAAAAATCTCTTTCTATTTTAAAAAAGGAAAACGCTTGTATATCGCTTACCAATAATTTTCTTCACACTAAAAAAGAAAAAGTTGTTGATTATGCTAATTGCACTAAACTTATTTTTAAATTTTGGGCATTCTCTCACTTTAATGTCACAAGAATCATTAATGCTAAGATTCCAGATCAATGTAAGAAAATTCTGGGAGGTGATATAGAAGGTGGTGTATCTTTAACCAAAGTCGAAACTAAACAAACCTTTTATAAAGCTAACTGCTTGAAAGAAGACTTTAAAAGTAGATTTGTAAGTTCTTACTTTATAAATCAAACCTGAATGAATACTCATTGCTCTACTAATTCTAATGGCATTACTAAATGTGTTACTAAATTATCTTCTCTTGATCCTTCTATCCAACCTTCACATCATGAGTATGTTCTTCCCTCCACTAAGACTTTGCTAAAGTTTAATATATGTGATGGTGAAGTTCATTCTATAAATGAAATCTTATGCATGTTTATTTAGTGGTCGGTTAGCAATTTTGAACCTGAAGACCAGTCAAAGCCTTTTACTCTTGACAACTCTTCAAAGGATCATGATTCTCATTACAAGGTAGTATATGGGCATGCCATTGATAACATTCATTGTTCCAAAGTCAAATCAAGAATTCTTAAATCAAATAATTAAAGTTCTTCAGATTCAATAGATGAAAAGAAATCAAAATCTAATGTTAAAAGAAAAAAAAATCCTGGAATTAACGTTTGTTATCGATGTGGAGATGCCATACACAAAGGCAACGAGTGCTCTTTTGAAAATAACGTCGTTCTTGCTGATAATATCATGACTCGAAATGACAAGTAGATCAAAAATGGAAACTCGTTGAACTTTCTCTGTTATGATTGTCATAACATCTTTTCTTAGTGTTCCTTTGCAAATGGGTCAGTCTATATATAGTGTATATTTTTTTAGACTTACTATACATCTTAGTATCTGCAAAAAGAGCATATTGGGTATTTAGACAGTAGCTGCTCAAGACATATGATAGGATTCAAATCTCTCCTAAAGATTTCATAAAGAAGGAAGGTCTGTTTGTTACATATGGCAATAATGGCAAGGGAACTACAAAGGGTTATGGAACCATCAAGTGCAATTTTGTTATCTTCAAGAATGTCTCTTATGTGAAAGGTCTTCAGTATATTCTCATCTCTATTAGTCAACTGTGTAACGTTGGCTATGAAGTTCTCTTTAATAAGAAAGAAGGAAAAGTTGATCAAAAGAACATCACTATTCTTACTACAAATCGACAAAACATCGATGTTTTGGATATGTTTTCGGGTGACAAATCTCTTCGTTATTGCTTCTTCTCTCGTGCTCAGTCTTGTCTAAATTAGCTATGGCACAAAAGGCTATCACATCTGAAGTTCAAGAATATCTCAAAGATTGCATGGAATTAGCTAGTGAGAGGAATTCTGAAGATGCAATTTGTCAAAGATAAAGTATGCTCAACGTGTGAAAAAGGAAAGAAAACCAAGTATTCGTTCAAACCAAAGTCCTATTCTTCAATCATCAAACGTCTTCATCTCCTTCATATGGACCTTTTTAGACCAATTCCGATTAAGTCAAAAGTTGGAAAGAAATACACTCTCATCATTGTGGATGAATTTTCAAAGTTTACGTGGGTAGGGTTTTTAAGAAAGAAAAGTCACGCCGCTGATGAAATCATTTCTCTCATTAACCAATGGAATTCCTTTATGATTACAAAGTAAAGAAATTGCATAATGATCACAGAACTGAATTCAGAAACTCATGTCTAGAATATTTTTTCTCTGTCTCAGGAAACGCTCAGAACTTTTCGGCAGTTAGAACTCCCCAACAAAATGGTATTGAAGAAAGAAGAAACGGAACTCTCATTGAAGTTGGAAGTACTATGGTTGTTAAAGTTGGTCTTTCATTGTTATTTTGGGCTGAAGCTGTCAATACAACGTGTTATACCCAAAACCGGTCTATTATTGTCAAACGTCGTGGGAAAACTGCTTATGAGCTACTGAAAGGAAGAAAACCAGACATTTCTTATTTTCATGTGTTTGGATGTGTTTGTTACATCTTGAATCAAAGAGATCAGCGTTCAAAGTTTGAGCCTAGAGTTGATTCCACATGTCATTAGTTATATTTTTTAAAATACATTCAAATAACAATGGTTTTTATATAAAAAAAAATAAAGAAAAATTCAAAAATAGATTTTTTTTTAAAAACAAAAGTCAAAATTAAACGTTTCAATAAAAAGAAGAGATACATGAAACAATAAATCAAAAAAATTTCAACAATTCAAAATGGCTAAAATATAATCATAATAATAACTATTGGTACGTCATATAAATGTCCGTAAACTTTCTAAACCTTTTCACTGCAATTATACGTTATAATACAATTGACAGCAAATTTCAAATAAAGTCCCAAAATTTTGGTCCGGTTCATTTTTTAGTCATAAATTAATTTTTATTTATGAAAAAGTTCTAAAAACCAGCAAAAGTTTGGATTTTGACCCTTTTTACTGGTTAGAACCGCTAATAAAAAAATTTGAGACTATTTCGTAAACTGACCCAAAATAATGGGACTTATCTGCAAATAAAAATATTAAACAAAAACCTTATTATTATTATTATTATTATTAAAAATGTAAATAAGTATATTATTTTTTAAATTAGTTATTATTAATATAATTAATAATACATATAAATACGTTTAGATGTAAAAAGAATATTAAAAACATTTTTTAAGGGTGAAGATGGAGATGATGACGAGACTTTAAACATTGAAATCATGAATGTCTTCTCGCATATTCTAACTTTGTATTTGACTATTTCATAATTTTTATTATTGTTTTCAATTCATAATATTAACACTTAACGATTTAAATTAAATAAGTTTCATATTTGTAAAATTGTTCGTAAAAATGTTCATAAATAGTTTAAGGTAGAAGGATTTCTCACTTTGTATATAAAATTATTAAAGTAAAATGATTTCTTTTCAAATCCAACAGATCTACTATAAACATCTATATAGGTAACCCATATCAAAATTCAATACTTTAATTACAATATCTTATTTAATAAAGGTAATATAACATGTTTTGCTTTATCACGCTATATTTGCTATGTTTACAAAAAAACCATCTAAATAAAGTAATGAAAAGGGCAACACATTGTCGGTATTTCAAATATTTACACGCAACACATACACACATAGCATACGCCCACACACTAATATATATGGTAGCAGACCCTATCATAATCTTGATCTAATCTCAGTTATAGACCCAAACTCAGTTCAAGAAAATATATATAAGAAATGTCTGCTTACAGGTTGAGAATGAAAAGAAAAAAAACAGAGAATTTAATGATAATGCTGATAGTTCATGATACAAAATCACTATTTATAACAATTTTACAAATTGATAACTTCTTTTTAATTGTTAAGTTTAAATATTCGAATTGAAAATAATAATAATAGATGTGAAATGAGCATATATAAAGTGAGAATATACAAGTAGACGTTCATGATTTCAATACTTAAAGCATCACCATTCCCTTCACATTCACCTTTAAAAAAATGTTTTTAATATTCTTTTTTCATTTAAACGTATTTATATGTATTATTAAAAATATTAATAATAACGAATTTAAAAAATAATAATAATAATAATAATAATAATAATAATAATAATAATAATAATAATAATAATAATAAGGTTTTTGTTTGAAAAAAGTTATAATATTTTTGTTTGCAGACAAGTCCTAATATTTTGGGTCATTTTACGAAATGGTTGGAAATTAATTTGTTACTAGTTCCAACCAGTAAAAAGGGATCAAAATGCAAACTTTTGTCGGTTTTTAGAACTTTTCGTAAAAAAAATTAATTTAGGACTAAAATGTAAACTAGGGCAAAAATTGTGGGACTTTATTGGAGATTTCCCTATAATTAACCAATTACTTAATTCATCAAGAAACAATACTCTTATACTTGAAGAATGATCAAACTTCATCAAATATACACCAATGTTGATTATTGGTTGCTCTAAGATCTTTCACTCCTATAATCTAACACAAAAAAATACAATTATAATATCTAATTATAATATATGTAACACAAAAATATCATGCAAAATAAAATAAAGAACTTAATAATACATAGAAACAAACTTGAGACAATGGATCGTATCGTTTCCTTGACTTTGAACCTTTGATATTGTTTGTTTTAAACCAATCAAACAATTTGATCCTTTGAATTTTTGATATATACAAAGAAGAACGTATGAGCCTGACATATTTCATGATCAAACTCTTTATTTTAGACAAATAACAACTACAACATTATCATCTATTACTATGCATTCTACATAACATAATAGGAAATGAAAGATAAGAAATTATAGGTAACCAAACATCAGAAACAATATTCCTATATAGCTAAAACATTTCAATTAACCTATCAATTTGTTAGAGTAAGTTGAAGAGTTAGAAGGTTTCAAATTAATATATTTATATATATATATATATATATATATATATATATATATATATATATATATATATATATATATATATATATATATATAGGAAGGATTACTTGAGAACTCAAAGTTTCCTGAGAACCCAAGAAATAAAAGTGGAACGTTATATAAAAAAAAAAGGTTGAGATGCAAGGTGACGTTTTTGTCAATAAGTAGAAAAATAAGAACAAGGGGTATCTTAATTAACTGAACTAGGGGTATTATAGGAAATAAAAATATAACTAAATCATATTAGAAATTTAATATCTAATAAACAAAATTTTCATATATCTCTCTTTCCTCCCCTTTTTCCTCTCTCGCTCAAACATTTGATCCATCCACCAACGACTCACCTTCGACGAATCGCCTCCAATCCTTCAACCAATTCAATGCAATAAAAATATCTATGTTTCTAAAATTGATTCTCCTTATTCTAGAATCGCTTCATCAATTTCATTTACACTCTACAAGAATTTCATCCATAGATTTCGATGCTTCATCCCAATGACCTTCTACGGAGACAAATATACAATCGCTTAAAAGTAAATCTAGATATGAAGGGAGTATAAGCGAAAGAGAATAAAGAGACTGTTACATCACGATAGTGTCATCGAGATATGTATGATTTATGGTGACCTATGATTTACTTCGGTATGTTGAAAGGTTGAGAGTGAGAGGATGCTATGTTTTTCCGGTTATATTTTACATAAATCACAATGTTTTAGATTTGGGTGCACTTCCTTAATCTGGATCGTGAAGATGACTAAGATCTGGTAAATTTCTTGTTCCAAATTTCATTTGTGTTAATGAGCTTTAATCAATTATCCAATAGATTTAGAAGCTAACAGTTGATAAAAAGTAATTATGATCAATGATGTGGTCATCGATTTAAAGTGTTAAAAGAAAAAAAAAAAACATTGCATATCTGAAATTTCAATGGAGTTTACACTTTACTATAGTGTTTGGATGAGACTTGTATAAATCCAATAATTTGTATGTGTGTAAGCTCTGTTGTAACTGTTATTATGTTATGTGAGACTTCTAGCCACCATCTCCAATGACCGTTAATATAAAGAAATGATTATAGAGAGATTAGTTTTTGTCTTACGAAGATGAACTATGAAATCAATAGTTATTGTAAGGTTGTCACTGCTAAGCGTTTTAAAGCTTCATAGTTGTGAAGGCATAACTTATGCTTCTATGGCTGGTACATCTTATAGTTATATGATAGATATAATGAAGTGTTTTTTTATTTTTATTTTCTCAATAATTTCTACAACTTCAATGAATCCTATAATGTCTCCCTCTCCACACAAGTTTTGGAGCTTCTTAATTGCACATTATTGACATCAGTTTACTTGAATTTTTCATCTGCAAATGAAGGTCAACGCTTATGACATTGATCCAATGTTAACTGATGAAATAGATGTTGATTAGTTGGAAGAGAGTGTCTCGGGAGAACTTATACAGCTCTATTATTTTCCGCAATTTTGCTAGACATTTTATGCTTCATCTTCGCCAGTTAAGAAATATGGTTAGCATTCTCTCTTATAATCTTCCCTATGTATTCATTTTTTTCAATTTCATCTAAAATAGTTCATTTTGGGGTGTGTGTGTGTGTAGGAACATTTATTTAGATATTTATGGAGAATTTGTTATAGATTCAGTGAGATTGACATTGTTAACGCAAATAATTGGGATCACAGTAAGATCATCATCCCCATTGGCATGGATTCAGATGTATAGATTGGGACCTTCACTTGTAGATAATATATATAGTTTTCGGATTATTATTACTATTGTTTACATGACCTACAAGTCTATGGGATTATTGTTACAATTGTTTTAGTATTTATAGTTTTTGGAGTTGTTAAATGATTAACAAGGTTGCACTAGCCTTTCTTATACTTGTTCTATTTTTGCTCTTTTGTATATTCATTTGGATATTTGCAGTAAGGGAGGATCATCCGGTAGCTATGATTATGAAACAGAAATATGAATAATGAATGACTTCTTTGTTTATTTTTCTATCTATTTAGAATAATAATTTAACTGGCCATTTTTTTACGATCCTTTTAAATAGTTGGATTTACATGCTTAAGTTTGAAATCTTTCAGAGAGAATTAGAGTTCCAGTAATCAAACAACAAACAATGTTGGAATACCTGATCCTATTGGAGAAATACATTGGCATTTCAAGTATGTTTTGGAAACAATGTCTTTTATTCTACTATTTGATACTTGATACTTATTATATTTCATTCAACTTTCAAATTAAGTATTCATTTGGATTAAATGGAATGAGTAATTACATTGCATGACCATGTTTTGTTAGTTGTAAGAAAGAAATGAATTTTCATCTAATATATAAAGATAAATATATAATTTTAACTTTATTCTTTACATATTTACAAAATTAGAAAAGGTTTACTAAACCCAAAAGTGTTGATAAAAATAGCATTATGTTCATTTTAAAGAAAAATTAAAGTAAGACTAAGTTATAGATAAAACATAGGAATTATATGTGATTCATATGTAAATCACATATGAAGTACATGTGATTCACATGTAAATCACAAGTGAATCACATATGAATTACATGTGATTCTCATGTAATTCACATATAAATTACATGTGAGTCACATGCAAATCACAAGTGAATCACATATGAATTACATGTGATTCACATGTAAATCACACATGAATTACATGTGATTCACATTTAATTCACATATGAATTACATGTGATTCACATGTAAATCACAAGTCAAACACATATGAATTACATGTGATTCAAATATAATTCACATATGAAGTACATGTGATTCACATGTAAATCAAAAGTGAATCACATATGAATTACATGTCATTCACATGTAATTTACATATGAGTTACATGTGCTTCACATGTAAATAACAAGTGAATCACATTTGAATCACAAGTGAATCACATATGAATTACAAGTGAATCACAAAATTCACATATGAATTAAATGTGATTTACCTGTAAATCACAAGTGATTCAAATATAAATTACATTGATTCGCATGTAATTCACATCTAAATTACATGTGATTCACATTTAAATCACAAGTGAATCACATATGAATTACATATAATTCACATATGAATTACATGTAAATCACATATGAATTATGTTTATATGCACACATGCATTTTGTGTGAGTTTTCTTCGTTAATTGTATTTTTTTAAATTTTTGTGAATTTCACATTTGAATTTTGAAAGATATAATCACATGTAAATGTCATATTATAGAATCACATGTGAATCTTACATTATACATATACATATGCATTTTTTTAGTGTTATTGCATTAATCATTTTTTTATTTTCTTATAGATTTGGAATAATTTCTGGAAAATATTGAAGATGTGAAAAATGATTAGTTGAAGAAAATATGGAGATCTTTACATGAAGAAATGATGACACTTTGAATCCTTGTATCATTTTGTATTTTTTATCGAATAATATACTTATATTATTGTGTTTATAGATTAGTAATAAATATAGTTTTTTATGATTCACTTACGAATTTCATAGTATAAGAAATATACATACATTTACTTGAAAAAATATACATATATGCACCTAAAATGTTGATATCTTCGTTAAAGAAATTGTAGTTTTTTTTTAATATTCTAGTTTTTTTATTTACTAATTTTTAAAAACATACTGTTTTTTTTTTTAATTACAGTTTTTTTTTAAATAAATTTTTTTAAGAATTCACGTTTTCTTAAAAAAATATGTATTTTAAAGAAAAGTGAAAATTATTATTTTTATAAAAAAAAATCCGTTATTTTTATTTATAATGGTAATTTTTAGACATTTTTGTAATACTATTTCTAATAACACAAATAATTACATTAAATAAGATTGGTAAGGTGACCATCATGCCCTTAATTTATTGATTTTGATCTAACAATCCATCTTTAGTTTTCAGATTCTATGAAAACTATGAGTTCTCAACGGATCTCACTCTTCCCTATATATATATATATATATATATATATATATATATATATATATATATATATATATATATATATATATATATATATATATATATATATATATATATATATATATATAGGTTCAGGTTCATTTGAGACCATTCTAATTTTGTGAGACCGTGAGACCAAATCTAAAAATAATTTTAAAATGCAAAATAAATGGAAAAATCTAAAAATTCTTTTTTTAAATATTATTTTCGGAACTTGAATTAACTAAAAAAAATAAAAAAACAAATTAAAAAAAATAAAAAAAAAATTCTATTTTTTTTGAAAAATACGTGAAATATTGTAAATAGAATATTACACTGTACATATTCTAAAAATAATTTTAAAATGCAAAATAAATGGAAAAATCAAAAAATTCTTTTTTAAATATTATTTTCGGAACATGAATTAACTAAAAAAAATAAAAAAAATAAAAAAAAATAAACAAATGCGTCTCACGGTCTCACAAAATATAAGTGGTCTCAAATGAACCTAACCCTATATATATATATATATATATATATATATATATATATATATATATATATATATATATATATATATATATATATATATATATATATATATATATATATATATATATATATATATATATATATATATATATATCTTTTTTAGTTTGTAATTTTACTTTCCTTATAAACTAAATATGTTCCAATTGCATACTGAAAATAGATTTTTTTTTGAATTCCTCAACATACAAAAATACTTGTGTATAGAAAGAAAATCTAACGCTTAAATGTAAACCTTAAAAAACTTAAGTTTCCCACCATGAATATTTAAATTTTAGGATCAATGTTTTCTATATATTGAAATAAAAATAAAATTTAAAAAGATTTGTGGGTCCGGAAATACAATGGTGATGCTCGTGAACTCACATTTTCGATAACGAAAAATGACAAAGATTACGTATACATTATGATGTGATTTTCGACTAAAATTAGATTTTTGTAACAATTTATATATATATATATATATATATATATATATATATATATATATATATATATATATATATATATATATATATATATATATATATATATATATATATATATATATATATATATATATATATATATATAGGTTCAGGACCATTCTAATTTTGTGAGACCGTGAGACCGAATCTAAAAATAATTTTAAAATTCAAAATAAATGGACAAATCCAAAAAATCTTTTTTTAAATATTATTTTCCGAACTTGAATTAACTAAAAAAATAGAAAAAAAATATAAAAAATCCGTTTTTTTTTAAATACGTGAAATATTCTAATAGAATATTACTCTGACATATTCTAAAAAATAATTTTAAAATGCAAAATAAAAGGAAAAATCTAAAAATTATTTTTTTAAATATTATTTTCGGAACTTGAATTAACTAAAAAAAATAAAAACAATAAAAAAATTCCATTGTTTTTGAAAAATACGTGAAATATTCTAATAGAATATTATACTGTACATATTCTAAAAAATAATTTTAAAATGCAAAATAAATGGAAAAATCCAAAAAAAAATTTTAATATTATTTTCGGAACTTGAGTTAACTAAAAAAATAAATAAATAAATAAAAATTAAAAAAAAATAAAAAAAATACGTCTCACGGTCTCACAAAATTAGGCCGTCTCAAATGAACCTAACCCTATATATATATATATATATATATATATATATATATATATATATATATATATATATATATATATATATATATATATATTAAATTCTATCGAACATATAATAATATATATAAACAAAAACAAAAGAAAATTATTATTTATTATCTTAAACAAGAAAAGTGTTTCATAATAATTTCTGTTTCAAAAAAAAAGCATTTTCGTACCATACCAAAACTAAATATGTTTCGAATGTAGGGTTGACATTTTTATTGAATCCCTTGGATACGTAATTATTCTTGTGATATAAAGGAAACTGATTTATGTTATGTAATGCCCTATTTTGCGTAACAAAAAATTTCAATTTTAATTAAAATAGAACGTCTTTTTATAAAACCCAAGTCAAGAAATCTCATATGTTCCAAATTACAGTCATCCAAAAATCGGAGTATCATAAACTATAGAATCACACAAGCTACTGATGAGTGTGTACAGTCAAGTCTTCGTTTTCCCACGACCATCTGAAATACATAAAAACATTTTAATCCACAACTGTAAGTCACAACTTAACAAGTTCCCCAAATACCACATATAACAATATACACATCAGCATACATACATGCTATTGGATCCGCACCAACCCAACGAATGTATAGAATCACATCACTCGAGTTGTTCTTGTCATCAACCCGACCGATGTGAATGTCTAGACTCACAACACTCAAGGTTGGTTTTGTCATCAAATCATACCCTTGTTGGCACCCATCCTAAAGTTGTACCACCCCCACTATTGGCCATCTACACAAAGTTGGATGCCTCAGCCCTTTATAAATATGTTGACATATACATAATACAAATAAGAACTAATTTAACATTACAAATAACAATCTACAAGTATACCTGCCTAATAGCATACAACAATCTAACAACATCCTAACACCCTAGGACACATACTACAATATATATATATATATATATATATATATATATATATATATATATATATATATATGGTGAGAAAACTCATATGAACTTCTTGGATCTATATGCTCAATAATCATTATTTAATGATATTGCTAATAACATATAATCCTATAGGGCCACACCATTATCAAGTTGGCACATTTTGAATATTTAAAATGATTATTAAAAATTAATCAACTATTGTATTTAATTAAGGAATAATTATTCTTTTTTGTTAAAATAATAATTAAAAAGATGTTAACTAGTTATTATATCATATGGTATGATTTAGTAAGTCATGTACAAAGTTTTGGACACTTTGGTTAACCACAAACTTACTAGTTAGTTAGCTTTTAGTTAAAGAAACTAACCTAATTTTTTGTCTTCTTCTTGTGACCATATTTTCAAATAGCATCGAAGGTTGCTTGTCAACCTCCCCTCACTTGTCCCCCATGCTTACTCTCATTTATATTATTTTAGAATATTTTAAGGGATTTGCTTCATTTGCATGGGGATATATAAGTGAGTTTTATGCTTGAGAAAAACTAGGTTTTTGGTCTTAAAAGGCTCCCAAAACCGTGACTTTTCTTCTCACCATCTTTTCTCCTTGTCTTTTGAAGTAAATTGAAGAAATGGTGCTTAAAAGTGCTTCTCCTTTAGTGCTTAATCGTGTTAAGCACTTAAAGGCTTAAGAACTATTTTATACAAGATGAGAACTAGCATTCCAAGTTCCTTATTCTTGATGGTGGATACATTGTAGAGAAATTCTATTCTTGAATTTTTGTTATTTTCATCAATTCCCCAATTCCAAGTGGGATCAACGGTTTCAAATGTTATCTCTTAAACATTTTATGGTTGTTATTGTCTTTCTATTTTATGTATTTGGATCCTCTTTGTTGTTTTATTAAAATGATCTAAAAATAAAGTAGTTATTTAAAAAAAAAAAAGTCTCTCATTTGTCGTTAAAAATGTTTTCACTTAAAAGAACGTTTTTTGTTATCAAAGCTCATCAGTGGTATCAGAGCCTCTTATACATATTTAGAAAGAATTATTTAAATGTTTTATAATCATTGATTTTTGGAAAAGAAGTATGAATTTTTTTAGTTAAGAAATATCCATATTTGTCTTCTTTGACTACTTCTTTCTTAAAATTGTTTATTTTTATATATAACAATTTGTCATGCATTTTGGTTATATAAAATTTGACTTAGAAAAAACAAATGGTTTTTTGTTATTATATTTAATATGTTGTAGTGTATAAACGATCTATTTGGATATTTGTGTTGTGTTTGGTTGATATTTATTTATTCACTAGTTTATAACCCGTGGGAGCCACGAGTATAAAATTAACTAAACTTTCATAGTAAAAATTCAAAATTATTAATCAATTATTTTAAATAAATTATTAATTAAGAGATATATTTTTAGTTATATAAAATTATAATCATTGATTTAAACAAATACGTGACCTTATAATCTGTACTAATTTTATTTTAATTTTTATTCTAATGTTATTTAATTTAATAAAGTTAGAGTGGGAAACTTAAAATTTAAAATTTAAAATTTAAAATTTAAAATTTAAAATTTAAAATGAAGAATCAATAGGTTGACATGTGGCATGAAATTAATTAGGGGGTTTAATAAGGTGAAACATGACAAAAAGTGAATCAACATATATTCTTTTATTAGAATAGAGAGATAAGATGTAATAGATAAATAAACAGTTTTTTTTTTTATTTGTTGATTTTTTGTAATAATTTAGTTAGATTAGTTGTATTTATTATTAAATATAACAAGATGAAGAAATGATTACTTTGAAGATGACTTAACCACTTGAGACCATAATCCTTACCATGAGTTTCTACTTTTGGAGTTTTGGTTTTGGGCTTAATTATAGTCTTAATTGTTTAAGTGCAACAACCTTTATAACATGAAGACTTTAAGTTCTTTTTGAAAGCAAGAGTTGACTTGACAAATGAGAGTTCGAAGACCTTTTGAAGTTTCCCTTAAGTACTTTAGGAAAGACTTAATAATTTTTATGATGGCTCACAAAAATTATTACTAAACATGACTTGTTTATACACATTATAATGCATGCATGTGATGTTTATTTTATGTTATTGAATCTTATGTTTTATGTATGAAAATGAGTTTTACATGTAAAATAAATTTTTAACATAAGATAATATCACTTGGAGTTTGAGTAAAAAAATTTTAAAAGATCACATAATAAGTTTATAAATGAATATTTATAAAAACCTTTTTACTGGTTATGGGTTTACCGGTTTAAAATCAATTTTTTGTTAAAAATAGTTTTATTGTAAAACTTATAAATACCCAACTTTAAAATATTTAAAACGGTTCAAAAGGTTTTTAAACATTATATAAACTCTATTTCTTTATAATAAATAAGAAGCTTTTGTTAAAAGACTAAAATCAATTTATAGCGTTATAACGACAAATAATAAAACTAGTGTTTATTTTACATAGAAAATTTATATATGATATTGGTAACTTCAAAATAATGCAACATGTTGATATTATGTGTTATTCATGTAAAATGAGTTTTAAAACATAAGTATCATCACCCAAGTATTGGTTTATCAAAATATGACTTTTATCATAAGATGTATAAAATTGAGTTTATAAAATAAAATGAGCTTATTCCACAAATTCATGAAGTCATATGTTTTTTTATTGTTAAGTGGAGATTAAAAATTTTGATTTTAGAACTCATCCACAACCCCAAGTCTTGAGTATAAAATGAAGTTTTATTGAGACTATTATCGATTCTTAACCACTCTACGACTAAAATTTAAAATATCGGATTTTAGTTTATAACTTATTGCGGTTAAATGGTAAATAAAATGAAGTTTTATTCGGTAGCTAAAGAACCATATAGCAAGTGATATTAGTTTTACAAAAGGGTACATGAATTGTTGGATGCATGTAATGTTCCATGTTTTATTATAACTATAATTGTAAAACATATATAAAACCTTTCTTAAAAATGCAAGTCATTGCCATCCTTTTGAAGAACACACGAAAACATTTGTATGGTCTTAGAGGGCGATGGGTCACCTAACCACTAAGATTTTCTTATGATGTTCGGGGTTGTTTTGTCATTTCTAGTGACTAAAGGGTCACCATGTCACCAATTAGTTGCAATACTACATGTTGTTTCAAGTAGAAAGACTTGATCAAATATTGTGTGATAAATGGCATCTAAGCATGAGACGCCTGAGGCATAGGTAGGACCAAACATGCCAAAGTAAGCAATAGTTGTTTGGGATTCCATTATCCAGGAGTTACATATCCTATGCAATTCGTAATCTCTACCTACCGAGTTTGATTAAGTGGATGAGATAAAGGGTCACCTACCATTTACTTGTTTCATTAATTTGATCATAGACTTTAGTAAATTAATGTTTTAGAAACAATAAAAGGTATTACTTTTTATAGACGTAATATTAAAAGTACTAAATGAAACTTTCTTAAAACTATTCTCTTAGGCCCTGTAAAATCTCTCTCCTGATGAGTTTCAAGAGATAGTAACATTGGATGGTTATCATTTCTATAACTGGTATAATAATTTGAGGTTCTTCTTTAAGGATAAATAAAAATTATATATACTGAAAGACCCCATACTAGGATACCCTTTGCTAACCAGTCATTCTGATCATGATGCTTTGATGTGTCTCACATCATACTAGAGTAATAAACCTTGACTTGCAGAAAGTATTGGATAATTATGAAACATATCAAATGTCTCATCAAGTAAAGCATATATTCAATCATAACACTAGAACATGCTTCAGACCTGTTCATCCATTGAATAAAGGAAGTATAAGAGATTGTGTACTGAAATAGACATATAGTTCAGTTAAGAGAAATACAACATAAACCTAAAAATTGAGAAAGGACCAAATGATTAGTGTTGTTTCTTTTGTGGAAGAAACTGGACACTGAAAGAGGAACTGCTCCTAATAGAGGAGCAGTTACTTGGAAAAGCTCCACACAGGGGACCGTGGTTGATTCTGCATGTGAATCAGAGTACATAGCTGCAAGTGAAGCATCAAATGAGGCTATATGGTTGAAGAACTTCATCGGAGACCTTGGAGTTGTGCCAGCCATAAGGAGCCAATGGAGATTTCCTGTGATAATAAAGAAGTGGTTTCCCTAACAAAGGAACCAAGAGATCATGGCAGATCGAGACATATCGATAGAAAATACCATTTTATCAGCCATAGGATAGAAGAAGGACACCTCGTCGTGAAGAGGGTATCATCGGAAAAGAATCTTGTCGATCTCCTCACAAAGGATCCGAGTAGGGTTAAGCATATTCAACATGCAAGGAGCATTGGTCTGAAGGATGATATTAGTTTTAGTAGTTAGATAGGTATTTAGAAACTTGTAATAGATTAAATGTAATTGACTTTTGATGACTAAATAATAGATAATTATTTGTGAGTATTGTTTACTATCATTTGTCGATTCATTATTATTGTGTTTCATTTTGCATGTTTTACTTCTTGCATAATTGGATTATTCAAACATCCACATTCAATCATACTTTTGGAAGCAAGTAGTGAATCAAGACTATCATGAATTTGGTTGTAGATTGTCTAAGAGTTTAGACATAACAATGGTTTGCCACAACATTCATAAAAACTTTTAAAATGGAGAATTTAAGTATTGGATTAACCCACGCTTAGAGAATTACTTCATGGAATCTATCATGAATAATTCTGAGATGATAGTATCTTATAATCTTTAAACGGAGATATATGAGTTGTTGTTTACAAGTTGGTTGCGCATTGATAGTGCCTAAACACATCAGTAACTTGATGTTATAAAATGTATTGTTGTGCATAATTTGATGAGTAAATAGTGCAATCATATAAGTCAAAGTTTATATGTTTCTTTTTCCCTAACGGGAAAAGTGATATCTTGGGTCCCTCGATGATTTGGTGTTGACTTATAGTATCAGGCCCAGCCAGGACTAAATTGATGTGTTCGATTAGTAGTTCTTTGTCATTACAAATCAAAAATCGGGAAAGAAACTGTTGGAAAATGAGAATCATTATGTTCCATGTCATTTGTCCACATGATATCTTGCAGAACGGAGGATTATATGATCACTTAACTTAGGACACGTAACTGACTAGGTGAGAGTTCGACAGCGCCTTTGAGGCCTACAAATTGTTGATCAATTTATGATGTTATACTAGCGACTATAGTTATTAGACTTATCTAAGTGGAAGACTGTTGGATTAGGTGTCTAAGCCCGTAACTATAATCGATATATAATTGAATTGATGTTAGCACAGTCCTTTTGGGTTGCCCTCATAACTAACAATTAGACAAGATGACTTTTGGAGAGAGGTTGAATTTATTATTTTGAATAATAAATTGAAATAAATGATTTATTAATGTATTATGAAAATAAGATATTAATTAAAAATCATATTATTTAGTTAATAGTTAATACGAAATTAATTTTGGGATTAATTGTATTAATTAAAAGTGCAGGGGTTGTAAGGTAATTTATTGATAGTTGAGGAATTGGGCTCTGGAACCCTCCTAGAAGGGTTGGATGTAAACATATAGGGAGGCCCTAGAATTTTCGTCCAAGGCCTATTGGATGAGAGTTCTTGGGCTGCTTGGTCCTTAAGCTAAGGGAACTAGGGTTTCCTGATAAAACCCTAGCTTTGGCTCTAAGCTACCTCACTATATAAAAGGCTTCACCCATTCACAATTTCAACCACCACATTCCTATAAGGATAACCAAATTTCTAAGTGTCACACCCCAAAACCGGAACGGCAGAAACGTTCTGGGGTAGATGACGTCATGTCAAGTATCACAACATATGCAGTATATTAATCAAAGTACAATAACCATTGCATTAATAGTAATAGTTTTACATAAGTTACATTTTATAGAGACATCAAGTAATACAAAAACTAGGATAGATGCAGATCGGTCCTAGGCTGGCTTCACAAAAGCTCCCGGGTGTACCTGTCTATTGCTGACCTGAGAATACAAGTTATTTTGAAAGCGAGTATCAGCATTTTTATAAACGCTGGTGAGTTCATAAGTATTTAGTGTCATTTGTGTAAGTAAGCATTTTATTCAAAATAACTTTATGAAAAGTAGTAGTTTAGAATCTACAATGTATTAGCGTCCTTTCCAGAAAATCCTATATTTTCTAAATAAAAGCAGTCTTCTACCAAGACTCGACAGAGTTATGTTTTAAAGAGAAATTTTCCCTTAAATACTATCATTACCAAAATACGGTATTTGAATTTAAAGAAAGTAGGAGAATATCACTAGTAAAATACTAGGGGAAAATAACATATGCCTCAGCAGAAATACTGCTGACTAAGGCAAAAGAAATCATAGACTCCAGGAGAATATCGAATGAATGATACGCCTGGCTCAGTCTAACAAAAGGAAACACAGACCCCAGACGGTATCAAATGTACGATATAGCTAGCAAGGTCTAAAACAAAGAAAAACAGACCCCATACAGTATCAAATGAATGATACAGCTAGCAAGGTCTAAAACAAAGAAACACAGACCCCAGACAAGATCAAATGAACGATACAGCTAGTAAGGTCTAAAACAAAGGGTAATCCTAAGAGTGTTGTTTCAATAATACAATGTTAATTCGCGTTACCTTAAGGCCATGAATTATAAGGTAAACATGGAGATACTCGTAACCATACTGATTGACACTAGAGTACCTGACGCCCTGCAAGCGTCGGAATAAATGTGACATTTGTCACCCCTTGGCTTGGTAGGCCGTGGACTGTAGCTAGCAGTCAGGGTGCGGGAGTGTAAGTCCCGTATAGATCTATACACACAATGCCCGCTCTCCCTCCAGGAGACTCTGGTTACCAACTTGACAATGGGGAGATCCGTGTCTTGAAGATGCATCTCGTTTATTGAATTCTATTGTAATTACTAGAATTGTAACAGCCCGGAATTCCAGGTATTGTTACATTTATGATTTTGGGTGTTTTAAGAGGGGACTCGGCGAGTTGGAGCTCAGACTCGCCGAGTAGGATTGCGGACCTGGTCGCGGGTTCGCGACTGGACTCGGCGAGTCAGGATATGGACTCGGCGAGTCCGCGTTGTTTAGCGAAACCCTAACCGTTCAGGTTTGGGACACATATAAGGGGCCTTATGGCCGTCATTGTTCACCCTAGTCCTGTGAGTGAAACCCTAATTCGATTGTGAGCATCTGAAGCAAGGTAGAAGACCATTATTGATCTTGGAAGTGTTATCTTGCAAGGAGGAGGAGGCTTGGTTAAGGGAACAATAGGAGAAGCCATATTATGAGGGTTGGGGACACAGAGCAACGTTATTCAGGTAATAATTTCGAGTTGATCCCTTCTATGTTGATGTGTATATGGATTTAGGGTTTAGTGAACCCTTTTGTGACTAGATTGAGTGTTTCCTTAGTTCCCCAAGCGATTGGAACCCTATTATGGGACCCTTGGAAGTCCAGAATGTCCCACGCCTGAGCTTTTCGGGAATCAATGGAGGTTTTGGATTGGAATCCTTATGCATTAGGTCAAAACGTAAATTAGGAGTCATGGGGTGTATTATGAGCACCGAAATGAGGACTTTACGTGATGAACCAGTCTAGGAAGGCCAGACCTATGAATTTCCGGAGCAAATCTGACCTCAGAAAGCAGTCTGAGCGGTTGCATGGCATGGACTCGCCGAGTCCGATGAACAGACTCGGCGAGTAGCTTGAAAATTAATTGGGACTCGCCGAGTTGTTCTTCAGACTCGGCGAGTTGAGTCGGGGTGGCCCCACGATTCTTCCAGAAGGAACTTGTCGAGTCAAGGGGGATACTCGACGTGTAGAAAGGGAATCTTAGAGAATTGGTGAGGATGTCTAGACTCGTCGAGTCTCCCTAGCGCTCGCCGAGACCGGTCAAGTTGACCATTGACCGTTGACCGTTGACCAGAGTTGACCTATGTTTGACTTCTTAGGGATAGTCAAACTTAGAAGATAAAAGTGTTAATAAGAGATGTATGATGTTATAGGGAGATTGTAGCTCGGCGGATCGAGCACGAGTGACTTCGGGATTTGCTAGCTTTCGATATTCACGAGGTGAGTCTTCTCACTATACCGTACCCGGAAGGGTTTGACTGTGTGACCGGAAGGTCGGATATGATATGTGATATGTGTGCTATATGTGATAAGATAATTGTTATGCGTGCTATGTATGTTTATGTGGGCCGGAAGGCATTATGTTATGGGCCGGAAGGCGGGTAATGTGGACCGTAAGGTTGGCGTGGGTAGGACCGGAAGGTTTACCCAGCAGGGACGGAAGTCCCCTGAGACACATGGACCAGAAGGTCAGGGCCTGGAGAGGCGTATGTGCGTAAGTTGTATTTTGGGGAACTCACTAAGCATTTATGCTCACAGTTGTTGTGTATGTGTTTCAGGTACTAGCGAGGACCGTGGGAAGGCGCCGGCGTGATCTGTACACACTGATAGATGTTTTGTGATCTTGGGATTCATATGATTTGTATTTTGATATGACACTTGGAATATTTATGCCTTGTTTTGAATGAAAATACTTTATTTTGAAATGAAAATTTTGTTTGAAAATTTACGTTGTTACAAGAATAATGATATAGACTCACGAATGAACTGACTCCTTTGGAATTTTCTAGACTAGGAAGAGTGGTTATAATCTCCTAACTATTCCTATAATAGTTACTAGTGTCTCTGATCTATGAATGACGAGTGGGAGGATGCCCTTGCTACCCAAGGGATATGAACTGGTCGATGGAAACCTTTATGTCCATATATGTATACATGATATATAACTAATGTTTAAACGACCTTCAGATGGATATCTGATACCCACCAGACCACATCCAAACGAGGAAAAGGAAATAGGGCGAACTAGCCTTCCTAAGTCCTTTAAACATTATTTATATAACTATACAAGTATGGGCATGCATTTAAAGAAGTAGAAGCATAGGAGAAAACTTTGGTAAAACCTTTGGAAAACCTTTAAAAATAAGAATTTACGACTTGATATCGTTATGTAAAACAAGCTTTGAAAACCGTTCATAAACACATTTTGAATATAATGTGATAAAACAATATACGTAAAGAAAACCTTTGTTTAAAACACGGCTGTAACTGGTTTTGAAGTAAAACACATGGCGTGAGAGACAATTTGGGAAAAGATTTAAACAAGTAAAGACGTTTTGGAAAAACATCTATAGTATTATACTTGGTAAAACAGTTGAAAGTGTGACAAATCCTTTTGCATGCGGGTTATTAATCACATATGATTGATATGATAACTAGCATGTTTTAACTTTTATTCCCCCCGTAAGAGCATGTAAAACATTTAAAAGGTTAATTCAGGGGTATGAACTCACCTGTTGTAAGTGGATCGGGCGGAGGTGCCGGTTGGGTGCTCGGTGTCAAGTAAAGACTTGAACACACTTAGTGACCTATTAACATATGATGACATATGTTTACATACAATTAGTAATTATAATACTATTTACACATGTAAACGCATCCTAATGTGCGGAAAACACTTTGATCAAGTGCTAGGATGCTATTGGGTTGCAAATAAGGGAGTGTATGGCCTAGTTAGGGAGTTTACTCTTCAAGAGTAAACTCTTTATGGAGTTTTTGGCCCTAAGACCATATCCCCATGAGTTTACGGCCGTAAACTCATGGGTGGTGTGTTCTTGGGTGCTTTAAGGTCTTATCTCACTCGTGGAATTAGGCTAGGTTCAAATCTAGCGCTTGTGAAGGATTTAAGGCCTCAAATAGACCATTCATGGGAGTTTACGGCAGTAAACATAGAGTTTACATCCGTAAACTCTTACTAGCCCCTTCCTTTTGTGTTTTGATGGTTCATACTTGTTTCTAGTCAATTATACAAGTCATAAGGGGTGTTAGGGGCATCATATGACCATTTTATGGAGTTTACAGCCCATGGACCAATCCTTGGGGGGTTTACGGTCATAAACTCCTAATTCCCTGGTTTAATTAATGTTTAAAGCCCCTACTTCGCTTGTGGTTGATTCTAGACATTTTCCCAATCCATAGGAGGTGTTTGAGGGCAATTCTAACACCTTTATAGGTGTTCACGGCCCATGAAGAGGGTTTTACGGTCCAAGAGTGTTCTTGGGCCATAAACTCAAGTTTGCTCTACAAAATGCAAGGTTTTGGTGTTCTAAGCTCGAAGGTGTAAGTCCACAAGTCATATCTAAGCCCTAGGAGTGATTTGGAAGGGTTTTGGGGCTTCAAAACCCCACTTATGGGTGTTCACGGTCCAAGAGTATTCTTGGGCCATAAACAAATGATTTGGTCACTTTTGGATGTCTTAAACACGAATTTGCATGCTAAATAAGCTACACAACAAGTTAGAATAGATTACTTACGATTTTGGAGCTCGAAATGGACGTTTTTGGATCGAAAGCAAGTTGTAGAGAGAGAGAGTGAAAAATATCAAATGGAGTCCACTCACCCTTATATAGGGTTTGAGTCTGTGGCTCGGAGGAAATCTACCCGATACTGACATTAAACGGGGCTTTTGGTCGCACCCGATTAAATGGTCGTAATTTGACTTGGTTGAAACTAAAACTTTTCAAGGGATATTGAGGGTGTTTCTAATTTGTTCCAACCCTTACGAAGTCATTATAAAAGTCCCAAATTAATTAACTAATCCAAAAAGGTTAACGGACAATTTAAATAAAGCGAGTTTTATTAACGGAAGAAGAGTTTAAAATGACGGGATAAATTTCGGGTTGTCGTACTAAGAGCTTCTCCCCTCTCTCTCCTCTCTCATCCTCTTGCTAAGTTTTGGGTATGATCTATTAGAGGTGTGATATTTGTGACACTTTCTCTCAAAGTTCAAGATCTTCAAGGAATTCAGTGTTATAACAATATAACAATGAAGCTATGTATCCTAACCCTAGTTTTATGATTTTCGAAAATAGCATATACCTCCTAGGGTTTTCCTTTTGATGTTCAATACTTGTATGTTCAATTAGAGAAAACATAGATCCAAGACAATTAGGGTTGCATGCACGCATATGGATTGTTTGTTATGCTCAAAACCCATTACCTATAGGTTCACACCTTTATGAAGTAGGCACATTTTGAATATTTATTATTAATATAATTATTAACAAAATAATCAACTCTTATATTTAATTAGAAATAATTATTATTTTTGTTAAAATAATAATAAAAGAGATCTTAAATAGTTATTATATCATATGATATGATTTAATAAGTTATATACAAAGTTTCAGACACTTTGGTTAACCATGGACTTACTAGTTAGTTAGCATTTGGTTAAAGAAACTAGCCTAATTTTTTTGTCTTCATCTTTTGACCATATTTTCAAAAATCATAGGAGGTTTCTCGTCAACCTCCCTTCATTTTTCCCTTTGCTTACTCTCTTTTATATTACTTTAGAATATTATAAGGGATTTGCTTTATTTGCATAGGGATATATAAGTGAGTGTTATGCTTGATAAAAAATAGTTTTTTGGTCTTAAAAGGCTCCCAAAACCATGGATTTTCTTCTTTACATCCTCCCTCATTGTCTATTTAAGTAAAGTGAAGAAATGATGCTTGAAAGTGCTTCTCCTTTAGTTCTTAATTGTGTTAAGCACTTAAAGTCTTAAGAAGTACTTTGTACAAAATGAGAACTAGCATTCCAAGTGCCTTACTCTTGATGGTGGATACATTATAGAGAAGTCATATTCATGAATTTTTGCTATCTTCATCAACTCCCCGATTCCAAGTTGGATCAAAGGCTTCAAGAGTTATGTCTTAAACATCTTTTGGTTGTTATTATCTTTCTAGTTCATGTATTTGGATCCACTTGGTGGTTTTGCTAAAATGATCTAAAACTAAACTAGTTGTTTTTAAAAGTCTTTTATTTGCTGTTAAAAATGTTTTTACTAAAAAGATCGTTTTGGGTTATCAAATCCCATCAGAACTAAATAACAGAAGTTCAACAACAACCTCAGCAACAGAAACAGCTAACACAAGCTATTTATAGCGAAACCGAAACTTGTATTTAGATAAACACATAATTTTACCAAGGTTTAACTAAAAGTCAAACTAGTTAAAGTTCAACGGTCAACGTTAACGGTCAAAGGCTCACAACACCGTGGCAAACCTTTGGTCACGCCATGGCCAGTATACGAAAAAACAGGCGCGAGACCTTTCGGTCACTGCGTCGTGGTCAACGACCCACCACGTCGTGGTTTCACAGCTTAACAACCCTTGCCATTAAAGACTTAATCCTTTAAGTCAAAAGCTACAAATCTTGGATCTAATTCTTCTAATGACTTAATTGATAAAATTTTCAACTTTATCCATTCACATGGTTCAAACAACCAAGATCTAGACTTTATGTAACGCCCGTAGATCCGAGCTAGTCAATTTAGAGACGATAAGCGTTGAAAATGACTTTTTGATAGAATATTATTTAGAATGAATAATCTTAACCAAGTTGTAGTGGTCGTGACAAGGATTCCAGATATATAAAGAACGCCAAAATCCAAGTTATAACGAAGAAGTTATGATCTGTCGAAGTTTCGCGACAGAACCGACACGACACTTTATGACGTAAATAGTGAATTTACGATATAATGATTTTTAGCCTTAGTGATCTAAATGAAAGTCGTAATGTTCGTTAAACCGAGAGCATTCATAAAAAACGCCCAATTCTTACTTCATATGAGAAAGTTTAGATTTTTCTAAGTTTCAGCTTAGCTGTATGCAGCCCGAAACTCGAATTTTAGATCGAGTGATTTTTAGCCGAAACAACCTAAACGAGAATCGAAGGTCTCGTCAATAGTAGTACAACGGTAAAAAGACAGATGAAAACAGATGTCGGATGAAGAAGTTACGAATTTTGCGGATTTTCCTGTCCCGGTCTATTAAAAATAATAATATTATAATCTCACCTATGCATGGATATAAAGAACGTCAAAAACAGAGTTCGTATGCACAAGATATGAATTTTTGAAGTTCTGGAAACAAACTTCGAAGCTTATCCGAAGGGAACGCGCTGTGTTCGCATGCAGTGACACGTAGCTCGCATATTGACACGTACGAAGCCACACACCCACCGGAACGTGCTGCGTTCGGGAGCTAGCCCCCCCCCCCCCCCCCCCCACTATAAATAGAAACTGAGGGCTTACAGATTTTATTTAGAAAATCTATTCTCTTTCACCCTCTATACCACTTTTAGCATATCCTATAACCCCCGAAGTCCCGGTATCATCCCCGACACCTGAAGCAAGTCCCGAAGCCCCAAAGATCCCGAGAAAAAGAATTATCGAACCGAAACTCTGCCCGTGTGGAGACTGGTTTTTGGGAAAACATCCTAATTTTATCGGAAACGATCATTTTAAGAGACGAGGTGCTGCTCAATTATCGTCTTAACAGGTGAGTGTATACTCACTTTCACCTTACACATAGATATGAAGTATTTTATATAAAATATGTGCTATGTGTATATATGTTGTTTGTCTATTTGAAATGGATGTTGAATGAATGTTTTATATAGGTTTTAAACTGTATATGTATTTTTATCTACAAATATGTTGCGTATAACATGGGTAGATGAAATATTTGATATGTGGTGAAACAAAATGATGAGAGGTCTCGATGTTGATGATGTTCCAGTCATCTATTGGAATACAGATCACGACCACATACTTTTCTAGACAGTCCAGTGGAACATTAACATGATTGTAAACTGTAGATGTTTTTTTAGAGTACAAATTAGACTTAGTCAATTGTCCTTGGTCCGAGAGTATGGATAGGATGTAGTTATTTGTTATTAATCTGGGAGTATGGATTAAGACATAAGTTATTTGTTATTAATCCGGGAGTATGGATTAAGACATAGTTATTTGTTATTAATCAGGGAGTATGGATTAAGACATGGTTAGTTGTTATTAATCCGGGAGTATGGATTAAAACATGGTTATTTGTTATTAATCCTGGAGTATGGATTAAGACATGCTTATTTGTTATTAATTTGGGAGTATGGATTAAGACATAGTTAATTGTCTCTAGTCCGAGAGTATGGAATGGACACAATTATTGATCCGGTAGTATGGATCAGACATACTCGATCCGGGAGTATGGATTAGGTAAAGAGGTAAATTTTAGATCCCAGAGTATGGATTAGGTAAAGAGGTTGATTTTAGATCTAAGAGTATAAATCGTGTCGTTGTGAGGATCGATAGAGTGGGGTAATAAAGAGGATAATGGGTATGGAAAATTGGGTTGATTGTTTGATATTTAAACATAATAAATTCATTTATTGTGGGTTAAAATCCCTATATGCTCACCAGGCTCCCAAGCCTGACCCACTCAGCTTTTTATATTACAGGTAGTGGACTCAGAGCATAGTTGGATGATGACAAGGGATTATGGATTATAGGCTAGTAGATGTAAATAATTGTTGTAAGGCTTATAATGTACTGTTTATACTTTTGGTCTGTATCGGAACATGACATTCCGAGGTTATGTTATATAATGAAAATACATTTCGTTAAGAAATGCTTTTATAAATTTTTATTATATTTTGTTTTGGGAACAAATTCCGCAACATCTTTTGGAAGATTACTCTGATTTTCTTTTAAAAGCATAAGCTAAATCGGTCTTTTCTAGTCGAGAAAAATGGGGATGTCACAGTTGGTATCAGAGCATTAGTTTATTCGAACTAGGAATTTATAGGATTTGTAGACTTAAACTTAGAATGCTAAGCAATGATTGTGAGATAAGTGTCTGCCATATTTTAGACACAAGCACTAGTTTATTTTAGGAAAGATGCCTAAAATGCTTTTATGTGCTAAATGATATATATTATAGCTATAAAGATGCCTTATATGATTATTTGATCGGATCTATGGCCTGTTGTCAAACGGATTTGGAAACTTTATGTGTTCAGGTTTCTAAACGTTTAATTACGGTATTAGAACTGACATGTAACTTTTTAGAGTAATTTGGAGGATTACACGTCTAAACCTTCTATATATATATATATATATATATATATATATATATATATATATATATATATATATATATATATATATATTCTATTTCCGGTGTACTGAACGCCTACTTTCGTGAACATAATATCATGGTGAAGACTCATAGTGAACTGAGTAAATGGAGGAAACAAGGAGGCTTACGATAGTGAATGACATTTATTAGAAGATATCGTAAGAGCGATATCTTGCCTTTAGAATGCGTATAATAAATAATACGTCTAGTATGGGAAAAGAACACTTTCGATTAGCAGAAAGAAAGACTTTTGGTATTATCCATAAAGTTATCCCATGATCTGGAGTTTCCATCACCAACCGAGTTGAAACATAATTATGTTGAAGATACGTATGGAAGAAGTCCTAGTAGAGTTTAGGGAAATTTTTATGATTATTTGGACACATTCGTATGTGTTCAATTGTTTTGTGATTTTAGGAGATAAGAACTTGGGGACTGCAAGACAATACTTGGGACGAGTATGAGTAGGTGTGAAAGGTAGTAGAGGCCTATACTACCAGAAGCATAGGACTCGCACTTGGATCAGGAAAAGTCACAAGGTTACCAAGAAGCTAGTAATTGATTCTGTTTTATTCAACTATGTCATTACCATCATTTCGGTAATTACTAAGGAGATTATTGTTAATCTGACCCTAGTGGTCATATCAAATCTTGTCCAACATAATAAACAGAGCATGTGCAAGATTGAGCACTACATGTGGTCGAGAAGTCCAAAAGTTAGATACTCGTTCGAAGGAACAAAGAAGTCACGGTTATTACCTAGGCTGAAGAGAAAATGTATGGAATCATTATACAAGCCCTATTTCGTTGATGATTCCGGGACGTAATCATCCTAAGGGGGAGATAATTGTAACGCATGTAGATCCGGGCTAGTCAATTTAGAGACGATAAGCGTCGAAAATGAGTTTTTGATATAATATTATTTGAATGAATAATCTTAACCAAGTTGTAGTGGTCGTGACAAGGATTTTGGATATATAAAGAACGCCGAAATCCGAGTTATAACGAAGAAGTTATGACTTTTTGAAGCTTCACGACAGAACCGACATGACACCGTGTGACGTAAATAGCGAATTTACGATAGAAAGATGTTTAGCCTTAGTGATCTAAATGAAATTCGTAGTGTTCATTAAACTGAGAGTGTCCATAAAAAGAACGCCCAAATCTAACTTCGTATGAGGAAGTTATGATTTTTCTAAGTTTCAGCTTAGCAGTATGCAACCCGAAACTCGAATTTAAGATTGAGTGATTTTTAGCCGAAACTGTTGGATTAATGTCTAATTCCATAACTATAATTGGTAAGACTTGACCCGACCCGGCATGGTCCATTTGGGTTGCATGGCATCATGCACTTGGATAGACTATAATGAGAGAAATAAGACACTTATGGTTATTAATATATTGTAAGTTCTAGTATATTAATAATAAAAATAATAAGATTATTTAATTAGTATTGATCAAGAATTAATCTAGGATTAATTAAGTGATCAAAAGAAGACTAATTAAATATATGGGTTGATTGTGTAAATCATCCAAACATGTATAGTCGGCTAATGCTCCATGGATAATCAAGTTGGGCTAAAACCCATAGGATGGTCCATGGATGCTCCATGGTGTATTTGAACCCATGGATCCAAGGAAATGGAAAGTCATGACAATTAGGGTTTACCCTAATTGTAACACTATATAAAGATCTTATTCTTGACAAAATCGGCCACTAGGATGATTCTAGAGAGGGCTAGCCGATTTCATGAAGTGTAGAATTCTCTCAAGTTATTCCAAGTGTATTTGGTGTTGTGTGAACCATTTGAGGTGTCACACTTGGGGCACTAGGCACTCAAGCTTCATGAAGACTTTCTACATGAAAAAGGTATGTATTCTATGTTGTTATATCCATTGTTTTGTATGCTAGATTAGGATAATACCTTGGATGTTCATATTTGTATGTATAATAGAGAAAACATAGTTCCAAGGTATTTAGGGTTGCATGTATACTTAGGAGTGTTAGAATGCTCAAAACCCAACAGTGGTATCAGAGCCTAGGCTTGTTTTCAATTATACTTGATGCAAATTGCTGAAAAATGCTGAAAAACTCGATTTTATGGCTTTCTGGGCTCTGGACTCGCCGATTCCACTGATGAACTCGCCGAGTCCATGAGTAAAATCATCCAACTCGACGAGTTGGTTCATGCACTCGACGAGTAGGAGCCCCAGACAACATATTTTCGAGGTTTTTGGCTAGAAATGGACTAGGAACATTACCCTAAGCTATTTTTGAACTTATAAACTTGTTTTTGATGTGGTAATGTTCATGCTAATCCAATTTCAAAGATAATTGTCAATAGATTCATGTTTTGTATTAGTTTAAGGTTTAGACTAATTACATGAAAAAGTTTGATTTGAATTATCTTGTTCTTATGAGTTGCTTAGATTAGTAGAAAAGTTGAGTGAAATAGTTGTTTTCAATCCAAATTAATCTAAGAGTTGATTCTAAAATGTGTTTTTGTAACTTGTCCTCAAGTTATATGAAAAGTCGCATTTAAGTTTCATAAAACTCATAATAGTTGGCAAAGGTTACAAAAATGAAGAGTCTAGTTCTAATTAAATGGGTTTATGACTTCATAACTTGTCCTCAAGTTATGGAGGACCAAGAGTCTCTTCATTAAATAATAAATAAATAAAAAAAGTGTAACCTTAATTAATTCCATAAGTTATAAAATAAAGGAAAAAGTTAATTCTTTTATTAGATTAAAGTCTTCCATAACTTGTCCTCAAGTTATGGAACTTGAAGAGTTTTTGGATTAAAACTACTTTAAACACATAAGTTATGAAATTAATTAGTTTTGAATAGTTTCAAAACTTGCCCTCAAGTTTTGGAATTTGAAAATTTTTCACTTATGAATACTTTAATTCCAAGTTAGCCCTTAGAATTTGAAAGAGTTAAAATTCAACCCTTATACTTTATAATATTATAAGTTAATAATATATATATATGTATAAGAGTAAAGTCAGTCTTACCGCTAGTACGCCTCATTCACGAAGCCGGTCTATAAGGTGGGTATAAGGTTGTTGCCTATAAAATGGCAACTTAATGGGTGTCCACTCTCACCCACCACTTGCTTGACTGGTGGAGGGTCGTTAGCCGAACGGGTTTGACAGGACTATAATTCTCCCTTCATTAAAAGTATTAATGATAAATACTAAGTAACTAAACTCTTAATAATACCCAATCTTAGTTACTTAGGAAAATGTGAATAAGGTGCTAATCCATGAAATTACACTTTACACTTTGTTTAAGTCGGTTGGTGGAGCGTGTGTGGTTAACCGGCACACTAACTCGTATTTAACAAGGTAGGCAAAGGGTAACTTAATGTTTATCATAGTATCGATGGAGCGTGTGTGGTTAACCGGCACATCGATTGAGGGGTAAACACTTAAGGGTACCAAGTAATTTGCATGGTTACTTCACACCTTGTTTTGTGATCCTCGGCATCCCAGTCACAAAACCTGAAGGGCACACTCGAGATTGAAACATGACATTGAACAGTTCAATGAATCTCAAAAGATCTAGGAGTTTCAAAACCAATTAAAACCTAATAATACATTTCGTTTATCTTGGTGGAAATTGGTGAATCGTCATTCACATACCTTCAAATATTTGATAGCTTGGATTACGGCATACCTCTTCTAAGTTATAAAATAGTTTTTTGGGTCCTAGCCTTAATATTTCATATGGGGTGTCATATTAAGGACTTAAGATCAACTATCTTGAATATCTCCCAAAATATGTCTGGTTTAGACATTTATGATCTTCCCAAATCTCTTGAAACCAGCTTTCCTAATGAAGATGATGTCCCATGGATATCATACTTCTTTACCTCTTCAAATTATTCTCCCTAACCCACAAGTTCTTGAAAAGATTAAGGTCACTCAAGCCCAATTGGCAAGGCAAGGTCTAGGTGTGGTCACGTCTTGGAGATGTAGTCACATTTTGACAAGCCGGGAGAGTTGGGTGTCAAAGTCTTGAGAAAGTTAGTGGTTCAATCACTTTCTAAGTCACATGGTGAGTTCCTTTAGGACACCTATGAAACAGACTATGACAAGACCCTTAATGATCTTATCTATTTGTTAAGATCAACTTCCTTAAAACTTGATGGACACTGACAATAGTGACACAGGAAATCCAGAAAAGCATTCTCTTCCCAATGGAAAGGGATCAGCCATAGTCAACTCGGTTGACCAAATGGTAAAGAGAAAAGCTAAGTCTGTGATAGTCCTGTGTACCATTATCAAAGGGTCCATATGTTTATATTGCCAAAGGAAGGGACATTGGTTACGAATCTGCCAAATTTACCTAAGGATGTTGAAGTCAATAAGTTTGACTGTACTTCAGGTAAAGTCCACTATCTAACTCTGCTAAGTTTCTAATCTGAGACTCTTGATACATGACGTGACTGGGTTACATGTTGATGTTTTAAGAATCAAAGAAAAGTAAAGAAACTTAGAGAAAGAATATGCTGAATCTGATCGCGTAGATGGATTTCTATCGCTTAGCTTGAAGATCGGATTCTTGAGCTACTTCTTAGGAGTTATGAGATATTGCTTAGGAATAGATAACAACAAGTTTTCATATGGATTGTAAGGATAAGTTTTTCCGCAAAGTTTTAAAATAAAAGAAAATTTTAGATTTTATTTATTTTAAAATATCCTTACAATGACATTTGAGGAAAAATTGTTGCTTATATGATTCCATTAATAGCAAGAGTGGAAATATGAAATTGATTCTTTCATTTGTGGTAATGTCTAAATTTACCAAATAAGGAAAGATTCTCATCACCCAAGTTTCAATTGGACCGGAACTTGGAATCATGCAAGTTGTATAGCATGATGAATGAGAACTTTCAAGTATTGGAAAATTAAGACTAACTACTTGTTCACATGGATGTGTGAGTCAAGTAACGGACTAAGGGATCGAGTACACATTCTTGTGCACTGATTAAGTCCACCACAAAAGATTCGTCATAATTTACTAAAGCTTAGTAAATATGGTTATACTTACAGGCTAAAGTATAATTCTGAGACATTGGAAAAGTTTCAATGTAAGGTAGAGCGAATAAGAAGAATCAACTTAGGCAGAAGGATAAAAGTTTCTCAAATCTGAAAAGATGGGAGAGTACTTTAGTATCAGTTTTTGTGATCATCTTAATGATTAAGAAACCATATCAAAATTAGTTCTCTAAGGAAATCTTAGTGTATTCTTATGACTAAGAAGAGGAACTTGAATTGTTGAAATGGTTAAATCAAGAACATGAGTCATACTTCGTTCCAATGCAAGTCTTAGAGTCATACTCCAAGATTGTAACTTGAGTGACATGTCTTAAAGAAGGTTTAAAACACTTGTCAAATGTAAGAGTAAAAGTTTTCTACTCTTGTACATTTGAAATTGGTAAGTTGTGATGTTTGGATAAAACAAAGACCAACTAAGGCCAATTGTGTGAAGTGTTTATCTTGATTAGAATCCTCACTATCTCTTGAATATCTGACAAGAGGGTCTTATATGTCAAGAGGACAGTGGGAGTCTTAAAGGTCTTGGAGGTCTCAAGAACTAATCAAGAATAAAACCTGAAGTTCTTCACTAGCACACGACTTGAGGTTTATAACCTATCGTGTTGACATATTCTGTGCCCATTCCAGTTAAAGTTGGCTTTGCATATGAGTTCTTAGAGTTGTCAATTTGTTGCATAACAACTTGAAAGCAATGGCATGCCCTTGAGCTGCCAGGTGGCAAGAAATTAAGATTGAGTTCAATCCATATGAGTTTGGATTTGTCATTATCCCTGTCTTGTGACTATGGTTTTGACAATTCACATGGATAAGAACACATACACCAGTAAATCTAAGTGTCATAAGGTTTCTCTCCGATTCATGAAAATGATGGTGAGGAAACACTTTCACTAAGTAGATTTTAGCTAGATAGTAATTGTGATATTTGCATTCTCAAAGTCGTTAGTGGAGCGTGTGTGGTTTACCGGCACACTAACCTGGACTTGTGAGAAGTGGCAAAAGGTCTAACCATTATGATTACGGCATCCCTCTTCATAATTGTTTAGACACACAAGTGTGCTATCTAAGGGAAGGTGTATGGTTTTGATAAAGTCTTATCAAAACAATCTAGTATCAGCAATCTGAACTTTGGTAAGAAAGTCAATGAAGTATTGATTTCTAGAAGTTTAGCTGATTTCTGAGTACATGTCAAAGCTAGTGGGAGCATAAGTGTTATGCTAATAATCATCATGTTAGTGGGAGCATGATAATTATGATAAGTATTGCAAGTTAGCAATGTTAATTATAGAAAACAAAAGGTTTCAATTGGGAAAAGTTTTTTTGCTATAATTAAGGGAGAGGAAATTATACTTCATCTCAAATCTATAAGCTTAGATCGTGAGGTTTTAATCATTTAGTTAAGGATATATATATATATGAATTTCATGTTGGAATGGCTCAACATAAGGAAATTTTGTATATGGGTCCATTATTTGCGTTCTAAAAATTCGATTATGATTACGGCATCCCTTTTTCATAATCTGAATTATGAGAACATGGCAAATTGAAATGGACATATTATAGCAAAAGACTGGTTTAGTCTTTATGTGAGACATCATGAATCGTGTCCCATATGCTTCGGATAAAGGATCGATTACATGTGCTATATTCATCCTTTCTAAAATTTTCCAAATGCCTAGGGCATTAAGAAGGGAAAAGGTTTAGAACTGGATATGACTAAAAGGATTAAACAATTGTCGAGGACAATCTAAGGTTTACCAAAGATTGGTTGCTCAAGGTCAGTTGGAAGTATAGTGATAATTCTGGAAGGACCATATTGACATAATCTGTAAGGAGGCAACTCTTGTTCAGAAGTGATAGTCAAAATGGAATTTGGAAATGTTTCAAAGTTAGAATTTTTCAATCTGTTTAAGATTAGGAAACTTAGTGCAAGAAGGATGTTTCCAAGGAGCTGATCTCCTTTGGAATACTCTGTAATGATTGTTGTCAAGTCTTTCTGACTTTGTGCATAATCATTACAAGAGGATCAATGCATATAAGTTTAGAATCTAACAGATTTCAATAAATGGCATGAGTTTGGAATTCTTGCATTTGCAGTAAGGACTTGGGAGTGTGAAAAGAGAATCGTTGAAGTTATGTTCAATTGATCTAGTTCACAAAGTAAAGATCATAGACAAACATAGTATGCATACTTGGTGTATGGCATGACTAGTGTTTAGAAAACATAGTGTACATGCTTGGAGCATGGGACAACTATTATTTTAAATTCAAGAATAAAGTTGATAGCTAAAACAGTATACATGAATAATGTGTAATCATATGGTGATAAATAAAAGATGTTTTATTTATGTTCATAGGTTTTGATACCATATTGGATTCAATTATTCTTGTGTTTCATTTTGCATGTTTTGACTTCCTGAATAAACTAGGTTATTCTTCCAGAATGACTAAGTTATTCAAACCATCCACAGTCAGTCATATGTTGGAAGTAGATATGAATTAAGACTGTCATGGGTTGGCTTGTAGAGGTCTAAGGTGTTGGACAAAGGGCTACAACACTCATGAGTACTCATAAGTTCTGAGTATTGGATTCAACCCGCGCTCATTGGAATCACTTCATGGATTTTATCACGAGTGATCATGAGACGATAATATCTTATATTCTTCAAACCTAGAGATAAGAGTTGTTACTATGAGTTGGTTGTACATTGATTGCACGAAAACGCATTTGGTAACTCGGTGCTATAAAACGTGCCTTTGTGTATGATTCAACAAGTAGTAGAACAAGCCATATGATTCGAAGTTTATCCATTCCTTTTACCTTCGGGATAAAAGCGATATCTGTGGGCCCCTCGATGATTTGATGATGACAAATGGAAGTGCTCGGCCGGGCCAGGACTGATTTGATTTGTTCAATTAGTCAGTCATCATAAATCGGAAATCGGGAAACGACAAATGGACATAGAGAATGATTATAATCCATGTCTCAGTCCATACGATATCTAGAATGGAGGAATATATGATCCCTTATCTAATGGACAAGTCACTGACAAAGGTCAGAGTTCATCTACAAAGTTAGAGTTCGACAGAAGCTTTTGAGAGCTACAATTGCCAGTCGGTTCCTAAAGTCATACGCAATATTAGTTTTAGACTTATCCAAGTGGGAGACTATTGGATTAATGTCTAAGTCCATAACTATAATTGGTAAGACTTGACCCGACCCGACATGGTCCATTTGGGTTGCATGGCATCATGCACTTGGATAGACTATAATGAGAGAAATAAGACACTTATGGGTATTAATATATTATAAGTTCTAGTATATTAATAATAAAAATAATAAGATTATTTAATTAGTATTGATCAAGAATTAATCTAGGATTAATTAAGTGATTAAAAGAAGACTAATTAAATATATGGGTTGATTGTGTAAATCATCCAAACATGTATAGTGGGCTAATGCTCCATGGATAATCAAGTTGGGCTAAAACCCATAGGATGGTCCATGGATGCTCCATGGTGTATTTGAACCCATGGATCCAAGGAAATGGAAAGTCATGACAATTAGGGTTTACCCTAATTGTAACACTATATAAAGATCTTATTCTTGACAAAATCGGCCACTAGGATGATTCTAGAGAGGGCTAGCCGATTTCATGAAGTGTAGAATTCTCTCAAGTTATTCCAAGTTTATTTGGTGTTGTGTGAACCATTTGAGGTGTCACACTTGGGGCACTAGGCACTCAAGCTTCATGAAGACTTTCTACATGAAAAAGGTATGTATTCTATCTTGTTATATCCATTGTTTTGTATGCTAGATTAGGATAATACCTTGGATGTTCATATTTGCATGTATAATAGAGAAAACATAGATCCAAGGTATTTAGGGTTGCATGTACACTTAGGAGTGTTAGAATGCTCAAAACCCAACAGAAACAACCTAAACGAGAATAGAATGTCTCATCAATAGTAAAATAGTAGTACAATGGTAAAAAGACAGACGAAAACGGACGTCGGATGAAGAAGTTATGATTTTTTAACGGACTTTCCTGTCTAGGTCTGTTAAAAATAATAATATTAAAAATAAATCAAAATTAGCCGACGGAGTCTAAACTAAAGTTGTAGAGTATAATCTCACCTACGTGTGGATATAATGAACGTCAAAAACGGAATTTGTACGCAAAAAATACGAATTTTTGAAGTTCTGGGCACAAACTTCGAAGCTTATCCAAAGGGAACGCGTTACGTTCAAGGGAACCCCCCGCGTTTGCATGCAGTGACACGTATCTCACATCTTGACATGTATGAAGCCACGCACCCACCAAACGCGCAACGTTCCTCCGAGGAACGCGCATTCGGGAGCTAGCCCCCCACTATAAATAGAAATCGAGGGCTTACAGATTTTGTTTAGAAAATCTATTCTCTTTCACCCTCTATACCACTTTTAGCATATACTATAAACCCCGAAGTCCCGGTATCATCCCCGACACCCAAAGCAAGTCCCGAAGCCCCAAAGCAAGTCCCGAAGCCCCAAAGATCCCAAGAAAAAGAATTTTCGAACCGAAACTCTGCCCGTGTGGAGCCTGGTTTTTGGGAAAAACATCTTAATTTTATCGGAAATGATCCTTTTAAGAGACGAGGTGATGCCCAATTATCGTCTTAATAGGTGAGTGTATACTCACTTTCACCTTACACATAGATATGAAGTATTTTATATAAAATACGTGCTATGCATATATATGTTGTTTGTCTACTTGAAATGGATATTGAATGAATGTTTTATACAAATTTTAAACTGTATATGTATTTTTATCTACAAATATGTTGGGTATAACATGGGTAGATGAAATATTTGGTATTTGGTGAAACAAAATGATGAGAGGTCTCGATGTTGATGATGTTCCAGTCCTCTATTGGAATACAGATCACGGCCACATACTTTTCTAGACAGTCCAATGGAACATTAACATGATTGTAAACTGTAGATGTTTTTCGAGAGTACGAATTAGACTTAGTCAATTGTCCTTGGTCCGAAAGTATGGATAGGATGTAGTTATTTGTTATTAATCTGGGAGTATGGATTAAGACATAACTTATTTGTTATTAATCCGGGAGTATGGATTAAGATATAGTTATTTGTTATTAATCCGAGAGTATGGATTAAGACATGGTTATTTGTTATTAATCCCGGAGTATGGATTAAGACATGGTTATTTGTTATTAATCTGGGAGTATGGATTAAGACATAGTTAATTGTCTCTAGTCCGAGAGTATGGAATGGGCACAATTATTGATCCGGAAGTATGGATAAGACATACCATATCCGGGAGTATGGATTAGGTAAAAAGGTAAATTTTAGATCCGGGAGTATGGATTAGGTAAAGAGGTTGATTTTAGCTCTGAGAGTATAGATCGTGTCGTCGTGACGATCGATAGAGTGGGGTAATAAAGAGGATAATGGGGATGGAAAATTGAGTTGATTGTTTGATATTTAAACATAATAAATTTATTTATTGTGGGTTGAAAACCCTATATGCTCACCAGGCTCCCAAGCATGGCCCACTCAGCTTTTTATATTACAGGTAGTGGACTCAGAGCATAGTTGGATGATGACAATGGATTATGGATTATAGGCCAGTAGATATAAATAACTTATGTAAGGCTTATAATGTATTATTTATGCTTTTGGTCTGTATCGGAACATGACATCCCGAGGTTTTGTTATATAATGAAAATACATTTCCTTAAGAAATGCTTTGATAAATATTTTGTTTTGTGAATAAATTCCGCAACATCTTTTGGAAGATTACTCTGATTTTATTTTAAAAACAAAAACTAAATCGGTCTTTTCTGATCGAGAAAAATGGGATGTCACACTTTAAGTCTCAAAGAGTCCAACAATGCATATTTCTTGGCTTAATCAATTAAATTAAAGCCTCCAACATTTAGATATGAATCAACATGATTTTTAGATAGATAAATTGTCTAACTTTATATATAATAATGCCACAACTCCTAAGATCCAAACCTTAAGCTAAGAATTGTAAAAAAACCACTTTCTTTATTCATGGAGTAAAGAGAGTTCATGTATATACTCCTTATTCCACATCATTAGATCTAAACATTAAACTTGAACCAAAGTTCATAGAGTTCTTAAAAGTCCATGGAACAAGTCACAAAGGGACAAAAATATCATAAAAAATGGACCAAAACACTAAATATTCATAGGCCTAATGATGAAACACAATAAAGCAATGATCTTTAGGCTAAAATAAGCTATTTTTTAGGTAACAAATAATTATTTATAACAAAATTTTACATGTTAAAATAAAAAAAAAATTATGGCATCTTAAGAACATTATACTAACAACTTAAAAACATGTTTTTTTGTTGAATTTTAGAAACTCAAAATCATGTTATTGTTTATTTTATATATAGGGAAAACTACAATAAAGTCCCTACATATTGACCTCATAATCGATTTAGTCTATATATATATATATATATATATATATATATATATATATATATATATATATATATATATATATATATATATATATATATATATATATATATATATATATATATATATATTCAATTAAATCCCAAATATCGGTAATCGTATTCAATTTAATCCTTTAACCCGGTCAACAGGTCATCCAACTTTCAAAAATTACATTTTTTGCCCAGATTTCAAAATTTATTACAAATTTCGTCCAAAATTTACACTTTTGGCCCAGATTTTAAATTGTGTTACAAATATGTTCCAAACTTTACCCTTTTTGCCCAAATTTTAGAATTTTATTATCAATTCATCCTAATTTTAGTTTTTTTAGAACTTTTTTTTTCTCAAAGAGTTATTTCAAATTTGTTTTTTCTTTATAAAATCATATTTATACAAAAAAAAGTATTTTCACATAAAAATCTTATATTTTCTATATAAGAACTTTCTTTAAAGAGTTTTTTGTATATGAAATATTTAGTTTTAAAAATAGGTATTTATTAAGTATATAAAAATATAGAAATTCGTTTTTATAAAAAAATGTATACAAAAACGTATTTTACAAAAAAAAAAATGTAGACAAACACCTATTTTATCTACATTTTTTTATAAAATTGTGTTTGTTTATATTTTTTTATATAAAAATGTGTTTAAATAACTTTTTATATAATACGTGTTTGTATACATTTTATAAAATGTATACAAACACGATTTTATAAAATATACAAACACATATTATATAAAAAATTATTCAAAAACATTTTTATAAAATGTATACAAACATGATTTTATAAAATGTATACGAACACGTATTATATAAAAAATTGTTCAAACACATTTTTATAAAAAAAATATAAACAAACACGATTTTATAAAAAATATAGATACACACCTATTTGTGCATATATATATATATATATATATATATATATATATATATATATATATATATATATATATATATATATATATATATATATATATATATATATAAAGGTGATAGGTGTTTGTATAATTTTTTTTTTATAAAAACGTATTTGTATATATTTGTATACTTAATAAATACATATTTTTATAACTAGATATTTAATATACAAAAAATTCTAAAAAAAACTTTTTATATAGAAAATATAATATTTTTATATGAAAATACATTTTTTTTAAATATGATTTTATAAAGAAAAAACATAGTAGAAACATTTTTTTGAGAAAAAAAGTCATAAAAAAAACTAAAGTTATGATGAATTCATAATAAAATTCTAAAATTTGGGGAAAAAAAGATAAAGCTTGGACCAAATTTGTAACAAAATTTAAAATCTGAGTAAAAAGTGTAAAATTTGTAATAAATTCTGAAATCTGGGCCGAAAATGTAATTTTCGAAAGTTGGATGACATGTTGGCCGGGTCAAAGAGTTAAATTGAATACGATTACTGATATATGAGACTTAATTGAATAATATATAATCGATTTAGTCTGTATATATATATATATATATATATATATATATATATATATATATATATATATACAGACTAAATCGATTATAAGGCCAATATATAGAGATTTTATTGTTAACCCTGCCCCCGTTCCCAAATTTTTTTAATAAATACCCTCCAAACAGGACAAGAGCCCTAGGAAACGGAATTCCACGAGACTTTTTGACATTCCTAAAAAATATACTACAATAGGAGACATTTAAAAACATAATTTATATAAGTGTTATAAAATTTTATAGTTTAAATGAAATAGCATTAAATAGTTAATAGAATTAACTAATTTGTAAATAATTAAAAATTAATTAAAACCTACATATAATTAAAGGAGTAAAATAAAATTTTGATCGAACAAATGTGTTAGATGTACAAATCCAAAAATAATTTAACTATTTAATATATATTAAATGGTTAATGAGAAAAACAAAAAAACCTTATCCCTTATAATGGTTTTTCGTGGTGATAAAAACATCTCCGTTACGACAGCTTTTTTACACAAAAAATAATATGAATTCTTTTTCAAAATTTTCAATTTTTTACTGATGTTAATAAATATGATAACATCAATTTTTATATTCTATTATTCTTTTACACAAAAATAATATCAAAATTCCATATGTTACTTTTCGTCGCTTATGTTTTACGTACATTCATTTATAGTTTAGTTAATATGATTAGATATGTTCTAAATTTGATAATTATTAATTATAATATTAAGTTACATGTTAAACTTATATTAACTAATCAAAATTGAAAGACTTAACTTTTTATGTTTCGTATTTATATAATGTTCTATAAATCTTTTACAACAAAATAGATGTAAATGCAAATATAAAAGCTAACAAGCTGAATGGTATTTTTGATAATTTATGAAAAACTAAAATAAAATAAACTGAAAATAAAATTTTTTGTTCAAAACATGATGTAAAAAATAATTTGAGTTTTAAAATCACTTGTTGTGACGTCAATATGCTAATATATCATTTATCATTGTTTATTCTTTATTTATTAGTATATTTTAGTCTTATATTTATTTCTTATCTTTTGATTAAAAAGAAAACAAATTAAATTTCTATTTATGGTAGATTTAAGGGCGTGTTCGGCATCTAGCATTTGGGAGCTTCTGACTTCTAGTTTTTAATAAAATGTTAGTAAAAAAGAAAAAATCGTCTTCGGCGACATGAACGTTTAACTTTTAACCTAAATAAAACGTGCCAAAATCAAAAACTACATGGAGTAGCTTTCAACAAAACGCTCCAAAATCAAATGTTACTCGCTACCCGCTATCAGCTATCTGCTAACCGCTACCAGTTAGTTTTGTTAAACACGCCCTAAGATAAAATAAAGTATTAATTTTGTATTCATATTCATGTTATCGTTCAAAGGTCATTATTTGATGCGAAAGATTTATAGTAATATTGCAAATATGATTAGGAAGGCAACAAATATGTTTTAAACTTTAAAATATCTGGAAAATTTCTACTTTTTAATTATTTTAATATGATGAAATCTATGATTTAATTTAATAATGTATATACAATATAACAATAGTTTTTAATTATATTGCTAAATATATTATCATATTATTTTATATAGGATTTATCGAATATTATTACTTTATTTCAGTTATCAACTAGCTTGTTAAGTCAAAGATAATTTTTTTAGCTAGTCTGTCAAATTAATCAAAATATTATATTTACAACTAGAAATGGAATAAAACAAGAAAGGATTGTTGGTCCGGTCCATAAATACACCGACAATCCTCGTGAACTCACGTTTTTTTGTAACGAAAATCTACATACTATTTATAATGTATGTTTGACCGAATGTATATTTTTGAATTGTCATAGACTTAGAATATGACATATACAAAAAAAAAAAAAAAAACTAAAAGTAATAACATGTAAAGTGTATTTTAAAGACTTTTTAGCTAAAATAAATGGCAAATCGTAGAAAATCATAATCATTTATCTACCAAAATTCAGAAAAAACTCTTATATTTTATTTATATATATAAAATAACTTTATATTTTCAATTGTCTTTCAAATTTACCTAAATATTTGTTTTTTTAAAGAAGTTACAGATTGTTTTATGATATTTATGACATTACATTTATCTTGTTTATTTTTAGGTTTACATGAAAAAAAAATAACAATATCACTTACTTTTACTTGAATAAATTATCGTTGAGTAATGAGTTGTTTCTCACGTTTTACCTTAGATATAAGACAACGTGACTTATTTTTGTTTACATGTTAACTTAAAACGAAAAAGATAAATAATATATCACAAACCAACTAATAATTTCATAAAAAAATCTGAATATTTGGGTTAATTTGAAAGGTAATTAATAATGTAAAGATTTTTTTTTTAATTTCACAAACCAAATGTTTTTTTAAATAATGATAGATAAGTGATTGTGATTTTTTACATTTTGCCCGTAAACAAAAGAACTATATAATAACAATTTTACACCATTTGCTTACCATATGAAGACAAAATGAATAGTTATTCTAAATTTCTAATTTAATTACTATGAAAAAAATCATAAGTAAACCCATATTTTGGTACAAAAAACAACGTAATTGTGCCTACTTCTACAAAAAAAAAATGAGCAAATTTGTGATCAATATTTTCCTTTTCTAAATATTTAAAAATAAAAAAATAAAAATAAAAATAAAAAAAAAATCTATAACTTTGATTATTAAAAGCGTTTTATGGCTACTTCCAGAAGGTCTTTCTGATAAGCACTACTACTTATATATAGGTTATAAATATAAGTTATTGCATGCAATAATAATAGCTGTTCTGCTTATCACTCGGTGGGACCAGAATGTACCCACACTTGCTTAACGCATGTCAAATCCACGGACATGCCTGTTGCGCAACACGTGTATAACTAGACTTCCCTTGTCAATACGTGTTTTTAACACTTTACCTAGGCGCGTGAGAGAGTGCAACCTTTACAAACCCAAAAAATCTTTATAAATACTGCCCCGAAACCTTTTTCTAACTCACAGTTGCGATACTCTCTCTCTCTCTCTCTCTCTCTCTCTCTCTCTCTCTCTCTCTCTCTCTCTCTCTCTCTCTCTCTCTCTCTCTCTCTCTCTCTCTCTCTCTCTCTCTCTCTCTCTCTCTCTCTCTCTCTCATTGCTAGAGAGAGAAAGTAAGAAAGAAAACCATCTCCGTCTTTCCGCGTCGATCACGTCTCTCTCTGGTAATCTTTTTCTCCATGTTTTAGTTTCTCTCTCTATATCTAACTACGTGTATGTATGCATACGCCTTTAGTATTCGATCGGTGTACGGAAAGCTATGAGTTTCTCTTGAATTTCTTCTTCTTGTTACTATGTACACATGCTGTTCATAAATTTATTCAATTCAATTTTGTTTTTGTTATAATAATGTTGATCAAAGCCTAACTGATTGGAATAGACCGACGAGATCATGATTGCTGGGTTGCCGAGAGAGCTTGTTTTTCTGATACTTCAGTTCTTAGATGAAGAGAATTTCAAGGAAACACTACACAGGTAATTAACTTACAAATCCTTTGTATTGAAATTTAAATTTACTATTTTTTAGCTTTCACGTTTTTCTTTTTATGAATGAAGGCTGGAATCGGAGTCTGGATTATTCTGTAATATCAAGTATGTTGAAGAGCTTGTTACTAAAGGAGATTGGGATGAGTTGGAGAAGTATTTGTCTCCTTTCGTACAAGTTGATGATAATCGTTTTTCAGTGAAGATTTTATTTGAGATTCGTAAACAGAAATACTTAGAAGCTCTAGACACGTACGTAACATTTTTTTTTTTTTATCATAAATAGTTGACTTGATGAGTACTTTAATTTTATTATATTTAATTTTGTTGGTTGATGATCACAGAAAGGATCGTGCTAAGGCTGTGGAGATTCTAAACAAAGACCTGAAAGTTTTCAAAACCATCAATGAAGATCTATTCAAGGAGATGACACTTCTTCTCACTATGGGGAATTTTAGGTACTTTTCAACTTTATAACACCAATCATGGATCATACATACATACATACATAAAATCTGTTTGATTTTTTTTTTGTTCTTTCAGGGAGAATCAACAGCTTTCTAAGTACACAGATACAAAAACCGCAAGAGCTGTATTGGTTCATGAGCTCAAGAAGCTGATTGAAACAAACCCACATTTGAAAGATAAGTGTCAATTTCCTGATTTCAAGAACTCAAGGTTGCGTTTATTAGTCAATCAGAGGTAATTAATAAACAAATACTATAATAATAATAATAATATTTAATCTTTGTTTATCTACTAATTATATGTTATAACCAATTTTGCAGCCTAAACTGGCAACATCAACTTTGCAAGAACCCTAAATCCAATCCTGAGATCAAAACTCTCTTTGTTGATCATGTTTGTGGACAACAAACAAATGTTGGTCAAGCTTCAACTCACGTGACCAGTGAGATTGTGAATTCCATGCTTAGAACAAGTGGTTTTCAAACGGTAGGTTTTGGTTTTAACTTTTAACTTTTAAAAGTCAATTAATTGTTACCATTAATTTTTGTTTATTTGTTAATGAATTATAATTATTTTCTTCTTTCAGCCATTAAAACAAGAAGCAGCACCATTTGTTGGACAAGGAATAGTCAACACATCATCTTTGACTCACCAACCTGTATCTTCACGAACTCTTCTTCTTGCTGCTAATACTTCAGGTAACATTAATTAATCTTGAAATTGTATCTTGAATCTTGATAATGTCTTCTTTTATACATAGATTGATAATTAAATATGGAATTGTAGATTCTGAGCATACCTTGAGGAGAGCAAGGCCTTTTGAGATATCAGAGGAGGTAGAATTGTTTTTTTTTTTTTTTTTCACAATTTCCATGATCAAACTTCTTGTAATTTTTCTTTAAAATGATGACGTGGCGTGGCCATCAATTCTTGCAAGAAGTCTTTTAAAGTCTTTTAAATGCAAGTCACTTGTATGCCCCACTATTTATTATTTTAAATTATATTATTACATGAATATGTTATTTATATATTAAATTACATTGTTATATATCTTTTGTTCAGTTATTTTGTCATATTGGTTTGTTATTTCATAAATATATTATTCATATTCATAGATAAAATATATTTAATTTTTATTTCAGTTAAAAATTAAATTGTAGTCATAGCTATTTAATTACAAAAGTTTCTTTTATAAATGTATTATTATATGGATACCCTTTTATATTATAAGAATTGTCTTATATTTATATGAAAAGTATTTTATATTTATACACAAACAAATAATGGTTTATATATATATATATATATATATATATATATATATATATATATATATATATATATATATATATATATATATATATATATATATATATATATAAAAGATTGTTTTTTATACAAACAACCTTTTATGTATAAATAAGTAATATCTTGTATTCCTATATAAAATTATAAAATATTTTATATTGATGTATAAAATTAGAAAACTGCTTTTTATATAAACAAAAAGGTATTTTCTATTTATAGAAACAGAAAACAAAGTGTTATAAGTAAACAAAAAGCACATATAAACAAAAACATCAAACAACGTTCTATATTTATATTTTAACAAAAGTAAACTCTTCTAAAAGAAATAATATTTTACATCTAAACATTTTCATAAACACATATCAATTAAAATAATAAGATATTTATTAAAAGGTATAAAAGATAATCACTAATATATCATTGGAGACCATTTGTGTAAATGTGTTAGCATTACTTTATTGCAGAATCACACTGTTATTGAAATTTCACTGTGTATATTGTCTCATCGATTTTCCTAGCTAACGCATGGAGTTTTGCAGAACAATAATCTTGCCACATCATCATCCACACGTCCTGGTCAAACCCATGTGTACGGCTTACGTCATCATGATGACTTACCCAAGACTGTTATTTTAACTATAAATCAAGGTTCAGATGTGAACACCATGGATTTTCACCCCGAGTACCCCACTGTGCTTCTAGGTTTGTTCTTCATATATTATATCGATCATATATATAACTCAAGTTTTTTTGAGTTTCCATTTTCTTTATTTTAATTTACATTTTCCACGTGGCTTTTCCTTTTTTCATTTTCAGTTGGAACAAAAACGGGTGATATTTCCATTTGGGAGGTCGCTAGCAAGTTGAGAATTGCCCTTAGAGGTTTCAATGTTTGGAACATCATGGCATGTTCTATGTCTCTTCAGGCATGACCATTAATTGACTCATAGATTAACACCTCATTTTGACTTTTACTATAATTTTTTTTAATCCTTTTAATGTCATCTGTTATATGTGTTCAGGCTTCTTTGACCAATGATCCAGTCATAGTCAACCGTGTTACATGGAGTCCAGATGGCCTTTTTTTGGGTATCACCAAAAAAAACAATTTTTTTTTTCGTTTGAAGGATATAAATTATATATACTAAAAATTCGGTTAATGAGTAATGTATTTGGATTTCTGTAACAGGTGTCGCGTACTCCAAGCACATTGTACACTTGTACTCATATCGTGCTGGTGATGAGTTACGAGATCACCTTGAGGTGCATGCATTATTATATATAATATTACCTGTATTTAATTTATAGTCTTTTTTTTGTTCATTTATGTTACTAATTATTAATTAAATTAATTCAGATAGAGGCACATGTTGGCAATGTTAATGATATTGTGTTCACCATTCGAAACCAGAAGTTATCCTTTATAACTTGTGGAGATGATAAGAAGATTAAGGTTTGTTTAATTTAATATTCACACATCACAAATATATGACAAGTTTAAAACGATTTATACTAATGTGAATATAATTCTTTAAATTTGTAGGTGTGGGATGCTGCAACAGGTGTCAACGAACACACCTTTGAAGGTCATGATGCACCAGTCTATTCTGTCTGCCCACATCGTAAGGGACACATTCAGGTATCTCATATTCATATAAAATCCAAATTTTATCTTTATAAAACGGAAAATTTTATAAAAGCCAATATATTTTGGGCTGAACCATTGCTATTCTATTTTGTTTATCTCAAACAAATCATACAAGTGTGAGACATTTTTCCAATTTAACAGTTTTGACTTGTTATATCATACTTCACCGCTTATGTAACTTTTTTATACTAAAAGAATGGCGTGTCAATTATTATTAGTAAAAAAAAAAACTATACTAATACTTTATTAATTTTTCCGACATGTGATCCTTAAATCTTTTTGATGTTTTCGAAGATGAAATGTATTTGGGCCAGGCCTTGACTCAAAGTCACAAAACTACCCCAAAATATAATGATTCGAAATGAAGAAAAAAATAATAAAACTATAATAATAAGCTTTAGTAAAATTGTCCAAAATCATCGATGTAACTAACTTTACACGTCAAAATGGTTAAGTTGGAAAAAAGACATTAATTAAACATATGATTTCGTTGGAATAAATAAAACAAGGGTGAAATTGTCCAAAATATAATGACCTTTGTATAATTTTAACTTTATATTAAAAACAAACTAATTTAAAGTATTTATCTTGGCTAGTTTATCTTTTCAACATCTATTGATGGAAAGATCAAGGCATGGTTATACGATGACATGGGTGCAAGGCTAGATTATGATGCACCAGGTTACACTTGTACAAGAATGGCATATAGCAAAGATGGGTTGAGGTACATACATATGACATATAATATATACACACCATCATCTTCATTATTATGTTTATTAATTATTATACTATAAACACTTTAAAAATCACTTTATTGATTATATATATAATTTCCAAAATTGTAGGCTTTTCACATGTGGTTTTAGTAAAGACAGGGAATCATACCTTGTCGAATGGAACGACAGTGAAGGTACTGTGAAACGAACATATTATGGTCTCGGGAAACAATTTGCAGGTGTTGTGCAATTTGATACAACCAAGAAATTATTAGCAGCTGGAGATGAATTTTCTATTAAATTCTGGGACATGGATAATAAACATCTTTTGACTTCTACAAATGCAGAGGGTGGATTACCGGTAAATTAACATTTTTTAATTTCCGTTTTTTTTAGTTATATCTTTGGTATGTAAATTGTTATTAAATTTAATTTACAGGCGTCACCTTGTATTCGGTTCAACAAAGGTGGGATACTTTTGGCTGTATCAACTTCTGAAAAGGGTATAAAAATACTTGGGAATACAGAAGGTGCTCGGATTATAAGATCCAATGATGATCGCCGGAAAATGCCAGGTGTCAGATCTAGAAACCCTGATGATATGGAAGTTTCCGGTGTTTGGAAGCCAAAAGAAATCACTGAACCTTCACAACTTCGTTCCATGAGGCTTCCTGATAATATGTTATCAGTTCGAGTAAGTTGTTCTTTTTGACTTAATCTTGAACAAAATAACTTATTGGGACTTAATCTTGAACAAAATAACTTATTGGGTTAAGCCAAAATAACTACATAATGTGTATTAAAAGAATAACCTTTACCTATTTATCATTTTTCTTTTTTCATTCCAACTCCTCGCATTGCACTTTGTGAATATTTTTAAACTTAATGAATATCATGAAATTTGTATTTTGAAATGTACGGGTAAAATAGTCATTTAAATTCATTTTGTGATCTTATTCGATTTAGAAAAGAAACAAACCTTACACTATATGCTAACACACATCATTATCTATTCAACCATTTAACCCCTACGTACATATCTTAATGTGAAAAATATAACAACCCTCGGGTATTGCGTCTTTAATAGATAATTTTTTTTATTAAATTTAATCTTTTCATCTGTTGTGTTTTCAGATTTTAAAGCTTATGTATGCAAACTCTGGGACTTCCATACTTGCACTTGCTTATAACGCTGTACACAAACTATGGAAATGGGAAATGAACAACCAAAACATAACGGGAACCGTACGTACTCAACTTTTATATCTCTAAACTTCATATGGTTTTACCTATTTACCCTTTACAAATGTTTGTTTTTTTTCATAGGCAACCACTAGTGCCCTACCACATCTATGGCAACCATCTAGTGGAATTCTAATGACAAATGATATTAGAGATGCAAATCTTGATGATACGATTTCTTGTCTTGCTCTGTCAAAGAATAGCTCATATGTTTTATCAGCATCAGGTGGAAAAGTATCCTTGTTTAATCTCACAACATTTAAGGTAGTTTGTTTTTTTCTAGGGTAAATTACCGAAAAATCCATTATATTTTGTGTAATTTTACCTTTCAATCATATTTATACTTTTTTTATGAGACCATAATAGTATCAAACATTTCTCAAATTAACTATTTTGGTTGTCATGATGGTTAATATGTAAAGTTACCACTGATCAAACCTGAAAAGTATTTTTACTTTGAGAAAATGTCCAAAACTTTATGGTTAGAGTGTAAAAAAAACAGAGTATTAATATTTTAAACTCAAAATATAATTACATTTTTGTAAGTTGTAAAGTTTCATGTATTTAATATTTTCCATGTATTTCATAAATAAATGAATGCAGACTATGACAAGGTTCGGGCGCCCACCACCATCAGCAACATGTATTGTTTTTAATCCACATGACAACAACATTATCGCCATTGGAATGTCGGATGCTTCAATTCACATCTACAATGTTCGTGTTGACAAGGTATTATTCAAAAAATTTAGTTTATATATATATTCAACATAAAATTTTATGTATTAGTCGAATAATATCATTTAATTTTTTATAAATTACAGCTCTTGGAAAAGCTAACAGGTCACGAGAATAGTGTAACTGGGCTTGCATTCTCTATGGATAAAAACATTCTAGTCTCATCAGGATCTGATGCTCAATTATGCGTTTGGAAAACCGATACTTGGGAGAGACATACAAACAAATTCTTACAAACTCCTCCTGGAAGAACAACAAATACCCATTCAGAAACCCGAGTACAGTTTAACCCTGATCAGACACGTGTCCTGGTTATTCACGAAACACAAGTCGTCATTTCTGACCCAATCAAACTCGACTTTTTGATGCAGGTAACAATCAAACTATTTCATATATCCGTAATTCTTGTAGGGTAAATTTCGGATTTAATTTCAGTTGAAAAGTGGTTATGTGATTTTTTTACATAAAACCGATGATAATTTGGAATTTTTTAATTTGTCATTATGTGCTTTGATAACCGATTATATGGTTGGTAAATAATGGCTTAACTAAAAATAATGTTTTCTCAGCAAAAAAAAAATCGTAATAACCTTTTTGGTAAAAGCCTGAAAATGTAAAGCTTAATTTTCCGAAGTCTTCTTTTTTTATATTTATTCCGAAGTCTTCTTTTTTTATATTTAAGAAATCAATATATATATTTTTACAGTGGATTCCGCGACATGGAAGTGGAGCAATTACGGATGCGGTGTATTCATGTGATGGGAAATCGATATTTGTTACCATTGAAGATGGGAGTGTGAATGTTCTGAATGCAAAGTACTTGAGGCTGAAATGTCGGATTAGCCCTTCATCATATATCCCAACTAGCTCAAGGGTGTGTCCACATGCGATTGCTGCTCACCCATTTGATCCGAATCAAGTTGCAATGGGGCTTTCAGATGGCGGAGTTTATGTTATTGAGCCTCTAGAGTCGGATAAAAAGTGGGGGAGTGACCCGGATGTCAGTTTGGGATTAATGAGTTTATGAAGAATAAAGTATAGTTTGAGTGTTGGTTTATGTTTTTGGAAGTTAAAACTGTTTGTCTTAGTTTGTGTTGGATGTTTTTCAGTATGGTGTAGTAACCGAATAATTTGTTAGGATTTTATCTGTGGTTTTATGTTTTGTGTTTAAGTGGTGTGCTAATTGGAGTGTTTTATGAATTTATGGATTCCTTGGAAGTTTTTTGATTTTAAAGTTCTAAATATTATAATAGAATAACTTTGACTAGACTTACTAAATGATTTTATATATTGCACTAAAAATATAAACAAAAAGAAACTTGAAAAATTGAATTTGGAGTCGTGAAGATTCTCAACAATGAACTTTATGCCTATACCATTAAATAGAGGTGCACAAAATCGATTTTGAAACTATACTGGTCAAGCTTTTAGGGTAACGTAAAAAAAAAAATCAGTTTTCCACAAAATTGGTTACTTTTCAACTGATTTTAGGACGAAAAAGTATGAACTAGTATAAGAGGTTTGTAATAGTTACTAAAATTTTTCTTTCTCTAACTTTCTTGGTTTGTAACCGTTTTCAGTTATCATGTCAATCTTTTTTTTAAAGCTATTTATTCAAATATTCTTGTTCTAACAAGTAACTAGAACTTTTAAGAAAATGATTATCCTAAACAATTACTCAAGTCATCTTTTCTTGTTAATCGACCAGTTGAAGTCATTTACCCAAGAAGTTGAAGTCATTTACCCAAGAAAATCATTCAACTATAGAACCAGATGCAAGAAAGATGACATCACACATACATAGGGGCGTATCCACCATATGCTTTAGTAGGTCTTAGGACCTGCCTAAGTTTTCAATTTCATTTGCAATGTATATAGTAGAAAAATTAGGAACTGTCTTAGAAAAAATAGATGACTTATCTTGAGTTTGTTTTTTTTTTTTTTAATTTCTTAAAAAACCATTTTAAAAAGAGAAAAATATAAGTTATTAAAGGCAATTTGTTATTTTAAATTATGAGATTGATAACAAAAAGTTAACCACTCTTAATCGGCACTCTCAAAATATTAATAAATAAATAAGTTGTTCTAATAAAATGAAAGCCCACATAACAAAGACTCTCACTCTCCGTTCGCCGCTTTATCAATGGACTAATAATCAACTAGTTTTACGTTAAACTTTACGCATTTTTCAATTATATTTTAATCGGTTTTTTAAAATTTTTAATCGGTGGTACAAGGTACATGAGCCGATTGAATTGGTTCAGTTCTTTTAAGGTACATGAGTCGACCCAACTTGACCCCAAAAGTGTTGATTTTTTTATTAGACTCACTTAATTTAGGAACCACATGATTTTTTGTTCTAGATTCGTCACTGCACACACATGCTACACGACACCAGACATGACACATCCATCAAAACTTGAGATTGAAAAAAAAAGATGATGAGTAGTCTCCCCATATCGCAAATCAGGCACATCAAGGATTCCAATTCAATGCCTTTTTTGACAAGCTAAAATGAGTTAGGAGTCTGTCAATGATTAATCGTCAAATAAGGATATTTATCTTCGTTAGGACTATTCTACACCACCTTGTACTATTACTACGATTAGTGTAACGTCCCCCAAAATATAGAGTAAAATTTTCATTTTTACATAAATCAAACTAATCAAAATCCTTTACATAAAAAGATCATCATAGTTTCAAATGTAGTTTTGAAAAGACATCAAAGTATCATAAAATGATAGTGCAAAAACTCCAGTGGATGCGGTGCAATCACATCGTGTTCTTCCATGTTTTGATAAAATATCTGCAACATTTAAACTTAAAACTATAAGCACGAAGCTTATTTAGTTCCCCACATTATCATGATACCAATACATGCCCCATCCAAACTACATAACGGACCCCACCCAACAAGAATAAGGGGCCTTTCCAACTTGCATAACGGGCCCCGCCCGACAGGCATAATGGTCCCCGCCCAATATACATAACGGGCCCCGCCCAACATACATAACATACATGCAAGAGTCACAAAGATAATCTAGCATTCTACATAGTATAGTGAGAAGACTCACTTGAACTACTCAATAGAAGCCAACAACTACCTCAATAACAGAAGAACTAACCCAAACTACCTAATGCCAAACTAAGACCATTCCTAAGTCAAGTACTCGATTCTACCAAAGTTTGAACAAAAGTCAAAGTGTTCAAAAAGTCAACGATCAATGGTTAACCATCCATTGATCACTGCGTTGGCCTAATCCCCTTGGTCGCGTCGTGGTCACTAGAGGACAAAACAAATGTGGGTACACAAACAATCCCTCTCTGGCCAACCGTGTCGTGGTGAACGTCCTCAACAATTTATTCCACTAAGCTCTTAACCCTTAAGTTCATAGTTCTAAAGCTCATATATATATATATATATATATATATATATATATATATATATATATATATATATATATATATATATATATATATATCGATTAAACCTCTTCATGAATAAAGTTCCCAACTTTATTCATTTCTTCCATTCAATAAGTTAAGATCTTAAACCCTAACCACAATTGGAATAGATCTCCAAGCATAACTCAAAGGAGAAGCATGCATATGCATTTTTCTACAAACCAACAAGTCCATAAGTCATTACATCTTAGAATATTGCTCTGGGGTTATCTAAACTACAAGAACTCCAAAGAAGTGGGATAAAATGGACCAAAATGATATAAAACCAAGATTAAAGAATCTAATGAACAAGTTTGAGACTTTATACCTCAAGTAGCTCTAGGAGCATGATGAGAATGTTGGAATAAGACTTCAAGACAATAAGAACAACCTTCTTCGACCACAACACTCAATATCAATGGAAAACCAAGGTCAAAACACAAAGAACACAAGTGCTAGAGTGAGAGAGAGTTAGGGTTTCGTTTTGGGAGCTGGAGGCTGCAAAATGGGCAAACCAAATCCATACATTCCTTAAATAGGGCTCAAGGATTGAGTCCTAGGGTTTTAGGTTTTGGCGGTCACCGCTCTATGGCATATACTAGTACCACGATATAGTCGCCAGGTAGACCCGCTCTTTATTTAATGATGCGGCCGCCCCGTAGACACCAAACCACCATGTCGCGTTTGAAGGCTTTTCCCTAAAAATCGTAATCCTCAAGATTCAAGATTTCAAATCTCTAAGCTGGTCAATCCAGAAAACTAGTGTTACAACTCCCCCTCCCACTTAAATTGGATTTCGTCTTCGAAATCCGACTAAGATATACTTCATAAATAGATCAAAATTAGTCAACGGAGTCTAAACTAAATTTGTAGAGTATAATCTCACCTACGTGTGGATATAAAGAACGTCAAAAACGGAGTTCGTATGCAAAAGATATGAATTTTTGAAGTTCTGGGCACAAACTTCGAAGTTTATTCAAAGGGAACGCGTTGCATTCTAGGGAACGCCCCGCGTTCGCATGCAGTGACACGTATCTCGCATCTTGACACGTCCGAAGCCACACACCCACCGAAACGCGCAACGTTCCTCCGAGGAACATGCTGCGTTCGGGAGCCCACCCCCAACTATAAATAGAAAACGATGGCTTATAGATTTTGTTTAGAAAATCTATTATCTTTCACCCTTTATACCACTTTTAGCATATCCTATAACCCCCGAAGTCCCGGTATCATCCCCGACACCCGAAGCAAGTCCCGAAGCCCCGAAGATCCCGAGAAAAATAACTATTGAGCCGAAACTCTGCCCGTGTGGAGCCTGGTTTTTGAGAAAACATCTCGGTTTTATCCGAAACGATCATTTTAAGAGACGAGGTGCTGCCCAATTATCGTCTTAACAGGTGAGTGTATAGTCACTTTCACCTTACACATAGATATGAAGTATTTTATATAAAATACGTGCTATGTGTATATATATGTTGTTTGTCTATTTGAAATGGATGTTGAATGAATGTTTTATACAGGTTTTAAACTGTATATATATTTTTATATACAAATATGTTGGGTATAACATGGGTAGATGAAATATTTGATATGTGATGAAACAAAATGATGAGAGGTATCGATGTTGACGATGTTCCAGTCATCTAGCGGAATATAGATGACGACCACATACTTTTCTAGACAGTCCAGTGGAACATTAACAGGATTGTAAACTGTAGATATTTTTCGAGAGTACGGATTAGACTTAGTCAATTGTCCTTGGTCCGAGAGTATGGATAGGACGTAGTTATTTGTTATTAATATGGAAGTATGGATTAAGACATAAGTTATTTGTTATTAATCTGGAAGTATGGATTAAGACATAAGTTATTTGTTATTAATCCGGGAGTATGGATTAAGACATAGTTATTTGTAATTAATCCAGGAGTATGGATTAAGACATGGTTAGTCGTTATTAATCTGGGAGTATGGATTAAGACAAGGTTATTTGTTATTAATCTGGGAGTATGGATTAAGACATGGTTATTTGTTATTAATCTGTGAGTGTGGATTAGGACATAGTTAATTTTCTCTAGTCCGAGAGTATGGAATGGGCACAGTTATTGATCCGAGAGTATGGATCAGATATACCCCGTCCGGGAGTATGGATTAGGTAAAGAGGTAAATTATAGATCTGGTAGTATGGATTAGGTAAAGAGGTTGATTTTAGATCTGAGAGTATAGATCGTGTCGTTGTGAGGATCGATAGAGTGGGGTAATAAAGAGTATAATGGGGATGGAGAATTGAGTTGATTGTTTGATATTTAAACATAATAAATTTATTTATTGGGGGTTGAAAACCCTATATGCTCACCAGGCTCCCAAGCCTGACCCAATCAGCTTTTTATATTACAGGTAGTGAACCCAGAGCATAGTTGGATGATGACAAAGGATTATGGATTATATGCCAATAAATATAAATAACGGATGTAAGGCTTATAATGTATTGTTTATGCTTTTGGTATATATCGGAACATTACATCCCGAGGTTTTGTTATATAATGAAAATACATTTCCTTAAGAAATGCTTTGATAAATTTTTATTATATTTTGTTTTGAGAACAAATTCCGCAACATCTTTTGGAAGATTACTCTGATTTTATTTTAAAAACATAAACTAAATCGGTCTTTTCTGGTTAAGAAAAATGGGGATGTCACACTTTAAGTCTCAAAGAGTCCAACAATGCATATTTCTTTGCTTAATCAATTAAGTTAAAGCCTCTAACTTTTAGATATGAATCAACATGATGTTTAGATAGATAAATTGTCCAACTTTATATATAATAATGCCACAACTCCCAAGATATAAACCTTAAGTTAAGAATTGTAAAAAAAAAAACCACTTTCTTTATCATGGAGTAAAGAGAGTTCCTGTATATACTTCTTATTCCAAATCATTAGAACTAAACATTAAACATGAACCAAAGCTCATAGAGTTCTTCAAATTCCATGGAACAAGTCACAAAGGGATAAAAATCATAAAAAATGGACCAAAACATTAAATATTCATAGGCCTAATGATGAAACACAATAAAGCAATGATCTTTGGCATCTTAAGAACATTATACTAAAAACTTAAAAACATGTTTTTATTGAATTTTAGAAACTTAAAATCATGTAATTGTTAATTTTATATATAGGGAAAACTGCAATAAAGTCCCTACGATCTTATAATCGATTTACTCTCTCTCTCTCTCTCTCTCTCTCTCTCTCTCTATATATATATATATATATATATATATATATATATATATATATATATATATATATATATATATATATATTCAATTAAATCTCAAATATCGGTAATCATATTCAATTTAACCATTTGACCCGGTCAACAGGTCATCCAACTTTCAAAAATTACATTTTTTGCCCAGATTTCAAAATTTATTGCAAATTTGGTCCGACATTTACAATTTTGGCCCAAATTTTAAATTGTGTTACAAATTTGGTCCAAACTTTACCATTTTTGCCCAAATTTTAGAATTTTATTATAAATTCATCCTAAGTTTAGTTTTCTTTTACAACTTTTTTTCTCAAAGAATTGTTTCAAATATGTTTTTTCGTTATAAAATCATATTTATACAAAAAAAGTATTTTCACATAAACATCTTATATTTTCTATATAAGAACTTTCTTTAAAAAGTTTTTTGTATATGAAATATTTAGTTATAAAAATAGGTATTTATTAAGTATATAAATATATAGAAATTCGTTTTTATAAAAAAAATGTATACAAACACCTATTTTATCTACATTTTTTTTATAAACTTGTGTTTGTTTATATTTTTCTTAATAAAAACGTGTTTAAATAATTTTTTATATAATACGTGTTTGTATACATTTTATAATGTATACAAACACGATTTTATAAAATGTATACGAACACGTATTATATAAAAAATTATTCAAACACATTTTTATATAAAAAAATATATAAACAAACACGATTTTATAAAAACAATATAGATACACGCCTATTTGTGCATATATATATATATATATATATATATATATATATATATATATATATATATATATATATATATATATAAATGTGATAGGTGTTTGTATAATTTTTTTTATTAAAACGGATTTGTATATATTTGTATACTTAATAAATACATATTTTTATAACTAGATACTTTATATACAAAAAAGTTTTTAAAAAGAGTTTTTATATAGAAAATATAAGATTTTTATGTGAAAATATGTTTTTTTAATATGATTTTATAAAGAAAAAACATACTAGAAACAATTTTTTAAGAAAAAAAAAGTTGTAAAAAAAAAACTAAAGTTATGATGAATTCATAATAAAATTCTAAAATATGGGCAAAAAAAGGTAAAGTTTTGACCAAATTTGTTGCAAAATTTAAAATATGTGTTAAAAGTATAAATTTTGGACCAAATTTATAATATATTTTGAAATCTGGGCCAAAAATGTAATTTTTGAAAGTTGGATGACCTGTTGATCGGGTCAAAGTGTTAAATTGAATACGATTACCGGTATTTGAAACTTAATTGAATAAAAAAATATATAGAAACTAAATCGATTATGAGGCCAATATGTATGGAATTTATTGAAGTTTATATATATATATATATATATATATATATATATATATATATATATATATATATATATATATATATAATGTGAATATATGTATAATTTATTAATGGGGTCCTTATGGTGTTTTCGGGAAGGGACTTCCTGCCCCCACCTCCGCCCCAGAAATTAAAACGAGGGTTAACATTGCCCCCGCCCCCGATCTTGAAAGACCCCAACTTTCGTATTTCTAAAAGACCCAAACTTTCATACTTTACAATACTATTACTCCAAAAAATGCTACTTGCATATTCATAAAAGCAATATTTTACATTGACAAAGAGGTTACAAACTACTGGATATAAACCGATTATTACAAAGTGTTATATATTACATAACTAACCAGGATATTGGAATTTATACAAACATAAACTGAAGTACAAAAGTATTATTACAAACTATTCTAATTCTTTCAACAATATATGATTATACTGGTTACTTATCACCTGCAATTGTTAAACATTGATAGGGTAAGCGGTGACGCTTAGTGATGTGACATCCCCATTTTCACGGCCAGAAAAGACCGATGTTGTTTATGCTTTATAAAAATCAGAGTACTTCATTTTATAAAAATGTTGCGGAATTTGTTCCCAGAAAAACATGGTAAATACGTTATTAAAACATTTTCGAAGAAACGTATTTATTTCATTTTAAAACGTTTGGGATGTCATCGTTAATATAGAAACATAAGCATAAACAGAACTTACAATTATTTACACTAGTGATCTACATCTCTTTAAATCTCTCAGTGTAATGTCACTTCATATCAACACCTGTGATATAAATAAACTGAGTGGGTCAGGTTGGGAAACCTGGTGAGTACATATGGTTTTCAACCCACAATAATATAATTATTATGTTTAAACAATCAAATAATCAACCCAATTACCCATCCCCATTATCTTCTTTATTCTTAAGGATCTACCCTAAGAATCAGCTATTTCTCATTCATTCATTCCTAAGGATCATCCTAAGGAAACAACATGAAGTCCATTGTTGCCAATGACACTTTGGTCAAGCGCAGCTGCTAATCTTGTCACTTAGGCACAGCTGCCAGAATTGGGACATTTCCTATGAGGCGCTTCTGTCGGTATTGACCTTTTAACGCTACTGTCATGGTCATAAGGCTCCCTATTAGACGCAACTGCCGATACTATCCTTAGAGCGCAGCTGCTAGGACGTTTACCGTAGATCTAAATCATCTACAGGTTGTGGCGCAGCTGCCAGTGCTCATCTATAGGGTACTAGGTCCACTGCTGCCAATGTATACCTATAGGGCACTAGGTCCGTACTACTAATGTTCCTCTATTTCAGCTTTTATCCATCATCATTCATCTACCTATGTTTTACCCAACATATCTTGTAGATATAAAATACTTTATACAGTTTACATCATTTAAAACATGTATAAAAATCTTTCACCAGCATAGACAGCAAGTATTAAGACAATATGCACACATAACACGTAAATTTATAATAAAATACTTCATATATATGTGTAAGATGAAAGTAACTATGCACTCACTTGAAAGGTGGTGAGTCGGCACTCGGACAGCACTTCGTTACTCTTAAAACAATTATCCCTTGACGAAACCTAGTACCATTACCACTAGAGTTTAGTCTAACGCTTGACGAGACTAATTTAATAGTCTAGCTATTATTACTATTATATAAGCGTTAAATAACACTCAATATAACTCATAATAATAGCCTAAATAATTATTTTAAGGTCCTAACAATGTTACTATAATTAAATAAAATCTATATTAAATATACTATAGGCGTAGCTCACTTACAGCGGGTTTTTATTAAAAACCGGGCTTCGCTGGAGCAGCGTTTCCGAGCCGAAAGCTTTTCTTCTCGGAGCCGTCGGGCGCTCCGGGGCTTTCTTCTCGTGATAGGGAGGTTCCCTAGACTTGGGAGGGGTTTAGGGAGGTTAGAGAGAAGTTAGAGAGAGAAAGAAAGGCTTATGGTGTGAAGAAAATATGAGGAGTTCACCCTTGTATTTATAGGAGTTTTATAGTAAAGTAGTCTCTAAGCTTCGTCCGTAACTTTTGCATACGAGCTCCGTTTTTGTCTGTCTTTTTACCGTTGAGTTCCTATTAATGAGATCTTCAACTTTCATTTAGAACTCGTTGGCTAATTCTCATTCTATCTCGGATTTACAAAACTGTATCGAATTCGCCGCGCTCGAAAAGTAGGGACTAAGCTTCGTCCATAACTTTCGCATACGAGCTCCATTTTTGTCTGTCTTTTTACCGTTGAGTTCCTATTAATGAGATCTTCAACTCTCATTTAGACCTCGTTGGCTAATTCTCATTCTATCTCGTATTTACAAAACTGTATCAAATTCGTCGCGCTCGAAAAGTAGGGACTAAGCTTCGTCCATAACTTTTGCATACGAGCTCTATTATCGATGTTCTTTATATCCACGCGTTGGTATTTACGAGTACTACAACTTTCATTTAGATCCCGTCGGCTAAAAATCGACCGATCTAAAATTCAGATTTCGGGCTGTGCACTGCTATGCTAAATCTTAGAAAAATCATAACTTCCTCATACGAAGTCAGATTTGGGCGTTCTTTTTATCGATGTTCTTAGTTTAACATATTCTATGACTTTCGTTTAGATCGCTAAGGCTAAATCTCGCTCTATCGTAAATTCACTATTTACGCTTTCCCGGTATCGTGTTGGTTCCGTCGCGAAACTTCAACGGGTCATAACTTCTTCGTTATAACTCGGATTTCGGTGTTCTTTATATGTACGAAAACCTTGTAACATACTCTACAACTTGGTTAAGATTATTAATTCTAAATAATCTTTTGTCAAAAATTCGTTTTCGACCCCTATTGCCTCTAATTTGACTAGCCCAGATTTGCGGGCGTTACAAGTGAGTTCAATAATAGATACAATATAATGTTATGTCATATATATACTTCAATATGACAGAAGCAAAGACAATCAAGGAGCAACAAAGGCATATGTGAATCATGTGTTAAGCTTTCCATATCAAACAATGACTTGATTCAAAGGTATACAATCAATGAGACATAACAATTTCCATACTTGATATACATCAATAAAGCTTCGGCCCAAATGGCATAGAAGACATAAGATTTCTGATTAACATCTTGGTAGATTTCAAGCTTATAGCCCTGTCTAACCAATTGCCAATGCCATAGAATATAAGTCATTCTCTTATGGAGACATGCTCTACATGGCCAGAGGCTACGTACCAGTACCAATGTGAATTTAAGTCCTTTCACTGATCACATGGTCAAAGGTATTACTTTTGCTATAAAAATAGCGAATAAAATAACACGGGAAAATAACTCGGAATAATAACACTAAAAAGCACATAGCATATATAAAACATAACATACAAATGTTCCTATATATTGAACTCACCTTGAATTAACCGGGGGTCAAAATAGTAATTTAGGCAGCGCTTCGGCTTTAAATATGACTTTCTATGTTGAAAACCGGGAGCTTAATTGAAAACCGGGCTCTGCGAAGGTAGGGCTTCAAAACCGAAAAGATAAATTTTTCGGGCTTCTCGGGCACTTCATGGCGTATTTCGGGGGTTATAATCGATATTGGGGCTTCAGGGAATTTTAATATGAAGAAAATATGGAAAAAGGGGTAAAATATGGCAATTTTTAAAGATTACCCGAGAAGGCTCGCAGCCCTCTTTTTATAGGGCCGAGGTTCGGAGGGTGCGCTGGCAAAAGGAACACGCGGCATTAGGAGGCGAAGGCAGATGGCGCAGCAGCGAGGCTCGAACGCAGCAGCTGGCTCGGATGCGAGGGTCGGACGCCAGACGTCGCACAAGCGAGGTGGCCAGGTGCGAGGCTCAAAAGGGTGACACGGGGCGAGGCGCGTCGGAAGCTGGTTGGGCTGCGGCTTCAGACGAATCGGAAGGCAACACACGTCGGATCCGAGTAGAGCGGCTACTGTTCATGCGAGGTGACGTGGCTTAGTGCTGACCATGCGAAAATTTCCGATATTATCCACTTATTTCTCGGTTTTTGAGCCAAAATCTTCTAAAATCCATAACTTTCGCATACGAGCTCCGTTTTTGACGTTCTTTATATGCACACGTAGGTAAAATTACGCTTACAACTTTCGTTTAGACTTCGTCGGCTAATTTTGACTTTAATTTTTATATTATTATTTTTAACAGACCGGGACAGGTAAATCCGTTAAAAATTCATAACTTCTTCATCCGACATCCGTTTTCGTCAGACTTTTTACCGTTGTACTACTATTGACGAGATCTTCAATTCTCATTTAGGTTGTGTCGGCTAAAAATCACTCCATCTAAAATTCGAGTTTTTAGTTGTCTACTGCTAAGCTGAAACTTGTAAAAATCATAATTTCCTTATACGAAGTCAGATTTTGACGTTCTTTTTATCGAACTTCTCGGTTTAACGAATAATACGACTTTCAATTCGATTACTAAGGCTAAAAAGTAGTTTATCAAAAACTCACTGTTTACGTCATTTGGCGTTGTGTCGGTTTTGTTGCAAATCTTCGATTGGTCATAACTTCTTTGTTATAACTCAGATTTCGACGAGGTTTTCGCCTACAAGTTTCTAACGAGATTATTTACAACTTTCAATAATAAAATTTTACTTATTTCAAATTTTATATTTTCGTTAAATTTCACTATTTGGCTTTTAATTGGAATCTCATAAGACTTCCAATATTTTCTGAGTGATTCTAAACATAGTTTTACTTCATTTCTAGTAAAAACTATCTGTTAGAACTCGACACTCAATTTCACATAGTATTTCACAATTTTATTCATTACAAAACACGATTTCAAAACATATATGTTACATATCTTTTTTAATAAATACCCCCAAACAGGATAAAAGCCCTAAGGAATGGAATCCCACAAGACTTTTTGACATTCCTAAGAAATATATTACAATAGTAGACATCTAAAAACATAATTTATATAATTGTTATAAAATTTTATATTTTAAATGAAATAGCATTAAATAGTTAATAGAATTAAGTAATTTGTAAATAATTAAAAATTAATTAAAACCTACATATAATTAAAGAGGTAAAATAAAAATTTGATCGAATAAATGTGTTAGATATACACATCCAAAAATAATTTAACTATTTAATATATATTAAATGGTTAATGAGAAAAACAAAAAACGTTATCCCTTATAATGGTTTTTAGTGGTGATATAAACAACTCCAGTACGACAGCTTTTTTACACAAAAATAATATGAATTCTTTTTCAAAATTTTCAATTTTTTACTGATGTTAATAAATATGATAACATCAAATTTTATATTCTATTATTCTTTTACACAAAAAGAATATCAAAATTCCATATGTTACTTTTCGTCGCTTATGTTTTACGTAATTCATTTATAGTTTAGTTAATATGATTAGATATGTTCTAAATTTGATAATTATTAATTATAATATTAAGTTACATGTTAAACTTATATTAACTAATCAAAATTGAAAGACTTAACTTTTCATGTTTCGTATTTATATAATTTTCTATAAATCTTTTACAACAAAATAGATGTAAATGCAAATATAAAAGCTAACAAGCTTAATGGTATTTTTGATAATTTATGAAAAACTAAAATAAAATAAACTGAAAATAAATTTTTTTGTTCAAAACATGATGTAAAAATAATTTGAGTTTAAGATCACCTGTTGTGACGTCAATATGCTAATATATCATTTATCATTGTTTATTCTCTATTTATTAGTATATTTTAGTCTTATATTTATTTGTTATCTTTTGGTTAAAAAGAAAACAAATTAAATTTCTATTTATGGTAGTTTTAAGGGCGTGTTCGTCACCTATCATTTAGGAGCTTCTGGTAGGGCGGACGCAAGATTTTACAGTAGAGGTTGCACGGGTGAGTTAGGGGTTGCACGGTAGTAGAAAAAAATAAAAATTTCAAAAAATTTCAAAATTTTTTCCACTGCGGCCGGAAAAATTAGGAGTTGCCGGTGTCACTATGGACCATCCCTAAGTCCGCCCCTGGCTTATGGCTTCTAGTTTTTAAGAAAATGTTAGTAAAAAAGAAAAAAACCTCGTTCGGCGACATGAACGTTTAACTTTTAACCTAAACATAACGTTCCAAAATCAAAAAGTACATGAAGTAGCTTTCAACAAAACGCTCCAAAATCGAACGTTACTCGCTATCCGCTACCAGCTATTCGCTAACCGCTACCAGTTAGTTTTGTCGAACACGCCCTAACATAAAATAAAGTATTAATATCATTCAAAGGTCATTATTTGATGCGAAAAATTTATAGTAATATTGCAAATATGATTAGGAAGGCAACAAACATGTTTTAAACTTCTGGAAATTTTCTACCTTTTAATTATTTTAATATGATGAAATTTATGATTTATTTTAATAATGTATATACAATATACCAATAGTTTTTAATTATATTGCTAAATATATTATCATATTATTTTATATAGTATTTATCGAATATTATTATTACTTTATTTCAGTTATAAACTAGCTTGTTAAGTTAAAGTTAATTTTTTTAGCTAGTCTGTCAAATTAATCAAAATATTATATTTGCAATTAGAAATGGAATAAAACAAGAAAGGATTGTTGGTCCGGTCCTTAAATACACTGACAATCCTCGTGAACTCACGTTTTTTGTAACGAAAAAAGAAAGAAATTCTACATACTAGTTATAATGTATGTTTGACTGAATGTATATTTTTGAATTCTTATAGACTTAGAATAAGACATATACAAAAAACTAAAAGTAATCACATGTAAAGTGTATTTTAAAGACTTTTAGCTAAAATAAATGGCAAAATGTAGAAAATCATAATCATTTATCCGACAGAATCTAAACTAAAGTTGTAGAGTATAATCTCACATACGTGTGGATATAAAGAACGTCAAAAACGGAATTCGTAAGCAAAACTTGAGATTGAAAAAAAAAAAAGATGATGAGTAGTCTCCCCATATCGCAAATCAGGCACATCAAGGATTCCAATTCAATGCCTTTTTTGACAAGCTAAAATGAGTTAGTCAATAATTAATCATCAAATAAGGATATTTATCTTCGTTAGGACTATTCTACACCACCTTGTACTATTATTACGATTAGTGTAACGTCCCCCAAAGTATAGAGTAAAAATTTCATTTTTACATAAATCAAACCAACCAAAAGCCTTTTCATAAAAAGATCACCATAGTTTCAAATGTAGTTTTGAAAAGACATCAAAGTATCATAAAATGATAGTGCAAAAACTCCAGTGGATGCGGTGCAATCACATCGTGCTCTTCGATGTTTTGATAAAATACCTGCAACATTTAAACTTAAAACCATAAGCACGAAGTTTATTGACTTCCCCACATTATCACGATACCAATACATGCCCCATCCAAAGTACATAACAGACCCCACCCAACAAGAATAAGAGGCCCTTCCAACTTGTATAACGGGCCTCGCCCGACATGCATAATGGTCCCCGCCCAATATACATAACGGGCCCCGCCCAACATACATAACATACATGCAAGAGTCACAAAGATAATCTAGCATTCCACATAGTATAGTGAGAAGACTCACTTGAGCTACTCAATAGAAGCCAACAACTACCTCAATAACAGAAGAACTAACCCAAACTACCTAATGCCAAACTAAGACCATTCCTAAGTCAAGTACTCGATTCTACCAAAGTTTGGACAAAAGTCAAAGTGTTCAAAAAGTCAAGGATCAATGGTTAACCATCCATCGATCACCGCGTTGGGCTAATCCCCTTGGCCGCGTCGTGGTCACTAGAGGACAAAACAAACATGGGTACACAAACAATCCCTCTCTGGCCAACCGTGTCGTGGTGAACGTCCTCAACAATTTATTCCACTAAGCTCTTAACCCTTAAGTTCATAGTTCTAAAGCTCATATATATATATATATATATATATATATATATATATATATATATATATATATATATATATATATATATATATCGATTAAACCTCTTCATGAATAAAGTTCCCAACTTTATTCATTTCTTCCATTCAATAAGTTAAGATCTTAAACCCTAACCACAATTGGAATGGATCTCCAAGCATAGCTCAAAGGAGAAGCATGCATATACATTTTTCTAAAAACTAACAAGTCTATAAGTCATTACATCTTAGAATATTGCTCTGGGGTTCTCTAAACTACAAGAACTCCAAAGAAGTGGGATAAAATGGACCAAAATGATATAATACCAAGATTAAAGAATCTAATGAACAAGTTTGAGACTTTATACCTCAAGTAGCTCTAGGAGCATGATGAGAATGCTGGAATAAGACTTCAAGACAATAAGGACCACCTTCTACAACCACAAGACTCAACATCAATGGAAAACCAAGGTCAAAACACAAAGAACACAAGTGCTAGAGTGAGAGAGAGTTAGGGTTTCGTTTTGGGAGCTGGAGGCTGCAAAATGGGCAAACCAAATCCATACATTCCTTAAATAGGGATCAAGGACTGAGTCCTAGGGTTTTAGGTTTTGGCGGTCACTGCTCTATGGCATATACTAGTACCACGATATAGTCGCCAGGCAAACCCGCTCTTCATTTAATGATGCGGCCGCACCGCAGACACCAAACCACCATGTCGCGGTTGACGGCTTTTCCCCAAAATCGTAATCCTCAAGAGTCAAGATTTCAAATCTCTAAGCTGGTCAATCTAGAAAACGGGTGTTACAACTTTCCCTCCCACTTAAACTGGATTTCGTCTTTGAAATTTGACTAAGCTATAATTCAGAAATAGACCTTAAAAAAAATCCTTTATGCTTTTCTTAAAATTATTCATTGGACATATGAAACACCAATAGAAAATATCCTGAGAGCACTCAGAACCCAACCGATGCTAACAAACAACCCAATCACTTAAAAACACCCAACTGTAATAACCACCCTTCTCTCCCAAATTGTAAGACCAAACTCATAGCAAAAACCACTCCAATTGGGAAACTCTCAAAACTGCAACTACAAACCAACTCCATCAATATACTTCGCAGGATTGGGAACCCAACACTCTAAACTCTAGAAACCATATCTAAAGATTGACGATCATCCATTCGTCGCACCTTCCCCCAGTACCAGACTAGGAGCACCAGCAAACCACATAGAAAGAATGCTCAAAACATGTCGATCTTGAATTTAAACCCACCCTAAATCTGAATATTAATGCTCAAAAGACATCAAGTACACACTTGACTTCCTAACAAGTCATCAATAACCCAACCGCTCCCACGAGCGTAACCTTGGTTAATCCAAAAAAATCTCGCATGATATCCAAACTCCCATAACAGCTCAGGTGCACAACAACCTAACAAATCATCAAGAAATCTACAACGAATTCCATCACTGGAACTTCACTCACATGAAATCATTCTCATAAAACGAACAAGGATTCATTAAGAAGAAGCTCCATAAGGTACTACTGATAACAACCAAAACTTTTCCATTATTAAAATGCTATTGCGGGCTTCATAAACATATAAAATATCACTACTCAAATGCACTAAAGAATAATATAGGAAAGTGGGGTCGAATCCACATGGTCAAAGTCTAACAGTTAATGTCTCTTTGCGTAAGACACATACTAGTCAAAAACATAAAATATGGAAAGGGGGATTTTTGTTTATTAACTAAAAACTAAAACAAAAGTGAAATAAATGAAATAAAATTTAGGAATAAAAAGCGAACTCATTTCTGTTGCGACTTTTCTAATCATGCAATAAACCCAGACCTGGTTATTTGAACTGTATTATATCTAATATGGTACTGAAAACTACAAACAAGCTCTAGTAAATTCTTTTTTAGCTAGTTAACTAACCAAAAAAAAACATTTTTCAGTTAATCCTATTTTGTTACTAATTTAATTAAACAAGCTCTTAATCAAATTAGAAAAAGCAACACTATATTTTTTGGAAATTCCTAACAATATCCAATACTTATTACAAGCTTGGAAGCGTAAGGATATGAAATTTTAGTTATATCATAATTAAATCTCACCACGGAACCAATGTGATACTTGTTACTTATTACTAGTTGATTAGACCAATTATAAATTACATTAATAGGTTAACTAGATTGATTTAATCCTAAATTAGGCGATCATGCTAAAAAGAAGTAAAATCAAACATTCATTAAGCACAAAACTGAAATATCTAGATAAAATCACAAATGAAAAACCATGTCTAGTGATCAATTACATGAAAAGTATTGATCGATGCAGAATTAAAATCTAGGGTTTAGCTAGACATGGCTAAAATCTGATCAAGACTAATTAAAAGAAAGATTAAATTACTAGTTCTTACTAAACTAAATGATTGAGATGATTAACAAGCTTCAAATCGTCATGAAGTGATGAAAAAGTGTAGAAATCGCCTCCAAAAGTCGTTTTTCGTCGTCAAGGAACGTCTAGGGTTTTAACTGATTAGATAAGAAGTATTTATAAATTAGCCAACAAAAAAATGCGAAAAAGTGAAAACATGATCATGCTTTTGTAAAAACACTATCACATTTTTTCTCCAAAGTCCCAAAAATTTATGTTTTTTTTTTTTTTTTTTGCGTTTAATGATGTACGATACTATTTTGGACACTTTTCTCAGAAACACGATTATTGTTTCCAAAAAGAGGACATATATTTTTTTTTTTTGAATTCCCGAAACTTGATTTTTTGACCTAGAAAAGTTGCAAATGTAAAGTACGATCAAAAGCACGATCATATAGGGAAAAACATGATCGTGTTTTTCCTAAAATGTGTGTTTCGGACGTGAACTCTTCAGTTTCATCAAATCCAACCCAGGTTCCAGCTTCCACAAGTGTTTTAGCTCTATTAAGCTCTAATTATGCATCCAAATCTCGTCCCAAAGTATCGCTCCACTTGAAATATCTAAAAACGATATTAAAACATGAGTAGTACAAGAGTTCTAGCAATATACATGAGCTAAACATTATTTAAACTAATACACACAAAAATGCATAAAGTATGATGCAAAATGTAACAAAAAATAACATAAAAAATGCATAAAATAGCATCTATCAAATCCCCCCAAGCATAAACCTTATTTGCCCTCAAGTAATAAAAAGATTAAACAATATAAACAAATGGAAAGATGTAGATTTCCTAAAAAGAAACTAAAATAAAGGAAACTAAAATAAAGGAAACTAAAAACTTGAAATTCAAAAACTAAAATTAATTCACTCTTTTTTTCACATGATCAGACCTCACATCGAGGAAGCTCCAATGGAATCACTACCTAGACGATCATTTCAATACCTTCCATCTTTCACAGACTTCCAAAGTTAGGAAGAAGATCGACGATGTGAACCAATAAAGCTACTATAACTTTTATTTAAACTTTATACCTTAATTAAACTTGGTCGTGAGAATAACATGTTTCAGAATTTCATGTCTTTATAAATAAATAACTATGAACCATGCTCGACTCATGCTTAAGAACCTGTCACGTCAAATCATCTTTTGTTGAATCGGTCAGCTCACCCATAGGGACCGAGCTCTTATGCTTTCACTTTTTCGAGAGTATCATATATCATATCATACAGTTCTCCATTTACTCCATATTTGATTTGGAGGTGGCTCTTAATTGATTTGATTGAAGCTTGATTTTGTGTATTTCGTCCTTTAGGTTTTACTCTTCAATCATGTTTTGCACTTTTTTTTGAGAGCTTGAAACTTAACTTGGGCAGCAGATATGATAGTTGTACCCTTTAACGAGCTTGGATACGAAGTTTGGGCTCCTTTCTTCGTTTTTTGGTTGTGAATATTATATAAGACTCTCTATTACTGCAAGGGTAACGTGTGTCAACAAATAGGTCCATGTTTTGTGGGTCCAGACTTGATGATCAATGTTCTCGTTAAACATTCCAAAGCAATTAGTTCTGAAACTATTTTATCCCTACTCATGTAGTGTTTCCGTATACAATTCTTTTTATTTTTACAGTCGGCGGTCTCGATTCATTCGATTGTAGGAGTGATGTAAGACTATAGAGAAGCTGTAGCATTCACCAGGTTAGAGTGTGGTTATGGAAGTGGAGTAAAACTATGGAGCATCCATAACATTCACTAGGTTAGTGTGTGGTTGTGGAGGTGTTATAAGACTGCGGAGCAGCTGTAGCATTCACTAGAATGGTAGGCGGTGGTAGCAGTGATGGAAGTCTATGACTTGGCTCGTGGCATTCTCTAGGATGATTTAGATCATCACAGGGTTGGGAGAAGGGTTGTGAGTGGGCCTCAACATTTTTAATACTTGGAAAATCATAGGCTGGGTTGCGGCGAATGTGATGTGAGAACTCAGCTCGGTTTGTAGCCATCTCTGGGGTTAAGCGGACTTAGTGATTGTTCATGCATTGGTTGCATTGTCCTTCATTGGGAATGATTGATTGATGGATTTGTGTTGGCGGATAGACCAGGACCACCTGTACCTATTCAGTTTTTGAGTCTGGAGGTGATTTTGTTTTCAATGAGGATTTTTCGGTACCGATAAGTGGTCGGGGCGTATATGTTTCAAGTATCCGTAAATTTGTTTAAAATGGATTTGTGTGGATCGGGATATGGATTTGATTCATTTTGGAAATGGTTTGGGTTGGTTTTGCCTTCCTAGGAGTCAGATATCAATCATGGTTTTAGTTTCAGGCGTAGCGGTTGGGCACAAGTTGATTTAGAGAAAAGTTGAGGTTCATTCTTCGTAGGGGCTTGTGATTTCTGTTGTTTTGGGTTCGAAATTAGTAAGGGTGGGTGGTTATCGAAGTGAGGTGAGTTTCCCCGTCATCCTCATGATTTAGGGAGTTCAGTCGAGATCGTTTGGTTCGGCAGAGGAGATAGTAAGGAATGATTTCGAGGACGAAATCTAAATTAAGTGGGGTAGATATGTAACACCCTGTTCTGGGCCAATCTATGATTCACGGTCGTGAGTTGGATATCGATTCCATAAAATCTTTGAGGCCTTTAAATAGGCGATGTTTAGATCTTTTGAAAGAAGGCAATGAAGGTTATGAGACCTAAATCCTCTAGACTGTGCTTTAGGCCGAAGGGTAACGTGGGAAAAGTCATAGGCTAGTTTCTTGGATGAGAAATGGATTTTTGTTCTAGGATTTCTCAGTCTAAGATATCTAGATATTATTGTGGTTCTTTTCGATACCTTTTCGTGGATATAAAGAACGTCAAAGTCGGAGTTAGTACAAAGAAGTTATGGCCACCCGAAGTTGGATGGTTTTTAGTTTGAGCCTAGTATACTAGGCATATAGGGTGTACGTTGGGCGTACTAGGTGAGGGACTATCGTGAAGTTGAACCTAGTACGCTTGGCGTACTAGGAGTACGCGGGGCGTACGTAGGCTGATGCCAAGCCCTAATTTTTAGGGTATTACCCATATTTAAAGGCATTAACTCACCCTTGGGCCTCCCATAATCAGCATCCACTCCTTCTAAACCCTAATTTCAAGTGTATCGTTTGTGAGTGAAGATATGGAATCTTGGTGGTTGTTGGATTAGTGTCTAAGTCCATAACTATATTTAGTATATGTACTTGACCCGGTTGTAGCATCATCCTTTTGAGTTGCCTTCACCAAAGCAATTAGACTGGATGATTAATGGAGAGAAAGGATATTATGGTTTATTAATATATTTTAAGAATAATATATTAAAAGAGAAATCATATTTTTTAATTAATATTGGTCAAGAATTAATTTTGTGGCTAAAAGAGATTAATTAAATAAAGGGGACTGGTATTGCCAATTATAAGATAACTAGATTTGGGCTGTAGATCCTTATGGATATGAGGGGGGCGAAATTTAGAGTGGAGGACCACTATGATTTCGTCCATGGCCTTATTGCAGAAGGTTCTTTGGATTGCTTAGGGCATAAGCTATCTAATTAGGGTTTTGACTAAAACCCTAGCATCAACATTATATAAGGAACCCCTAGGGCATCAGAAATTGGCCACTGGAAACCCTAAGACTCCTTAAAGCCGATTTTGTGCCTCTATTCCCTCACTTCAAAGACCATCTTCTGTCATTGGTGTTTGTAAGCAATTAGAGGTATTACAATTGTGATACTAAGCTCTTGAAGTTGAAGATTCTTGCTACTTGTGAAAGGTAATCATCTAAACTTGTTTTAGTTATTATTTTTCAGATTTTGTATGCGAGATCTAGGGTTTGTAAGCTTTGGATAAATTTGCATGTACAATAGAGAAACCAATATCCAAAGCTTTAGGGTTTTGCATGTACAATAGAGAAACCAATATCCAAAACTTTAGTGGCCTTTTGTTGAAGAAGAAGACTAGTGAAGAAGGAGAGGTTTCTTGCAATATTTTGGATCCAAAACTACTCCATTTGGTGCATCTTCTAAAGGTATAAAGCTCATATATTGATGAGTTTTGTTTAGATCTCCATAGATGGGTTTTTCATGAACTTTTGTCCCATATCTTGGACCTTTGTGAGTATAGAGTACTCCAGGACTTATTAGCTATCCTTTCAAGAATTTTATGTCTTGTGGATTCATAAAAATGGTTAACTGATGGTCCCTTTCTAGCCATACAAGATCTTGGAAGTTTTGAGTGTGGATGTTATTTGGGATAAGATTTGAGAGGTGGACTTAAAGGCTTAACCATTTAAGTCCTTAATGATAAGTTTGGGTTGTTGTGGAGTACAATGGGCGTACCCAGCTCGTACACAGTGCGTACTGCCCAAAGGTGGCGTACATTGGACATAGATCGAGTACGCAAGGAGTACTCAGATTGTTTGTTGCCGTTGACTTTTGTTGACTTTTGGGCCATATTTGGACTACTAAGGTTTTTAGTCTTATCGGGTCGTTAGTCATTTTTGACTTTGGGCCATTGTTAGGCCTTGGGCCTTCTTGGATTTGGGCCTATAGTGAACTTTGGGCACCATTTAGGATTTTGGGATATTGTAGGCTTTGGGTGTCTTTAGGCAGGGCCAGGTTGTGGGTTGAGACCAGATTATTAATTCGGATATTGCCTAATGATAATTAGTGCGGAGGTTCCCTAGATCAGCAACTCGAGCATTTATTTGGTTGTTTTAGTAGTTTGAGGTGAGTCTTCTCTCGGTGCTCATTAGTCGAAGGCACCAATGTTAGTTCACTAAATTATGTATGTAGGATGCTACCTGTCTTTGTGACTCTTGCATGCTTGTATGAGCCTGTGTGGTACGATAGTTGTGTCTGTGATGACAAGCTGGGTCTAGCTGTTATTATTTTGTTATGTTGTTTATATGTGTCTGAGACTACTGATAGTCTCCATGGTTGTTGATAACCCATTGGGCATAGTGTTAGCCCACTAGGACTGCTGATAGTCCCCAGGGTTGCTGTTAACTCATAGTTGTTAATTTTGTGATGTGTTTACGTGGTATTTTGGGAAAATCACTAAGCTTTGTGCTTACTATTTGTGGCTTGCATGTTTCAGGTTTTCTTATATTAAATAAGGGGCACGGCTCGATTGCATCACATCAATGGGGGATTTGTGTACTTGATAACTTTTAATGATGTTTTGATAGATGTTTTAAGATTTTGTAGTTGTGATTTCAATAAATACTAAAAGTTTTAATCGAAAAATTTGGTTTGAATTTTGTTGCGTTACAATTCGAGTGGAGCGGTACTTTAGGAGCAGCTTTGGATGCGTTTGATGGAGCATGGAGCCAAATTGGAGCTGGGAATTTGTGAAGGATGTTGAGCAATGATTGGAAGCTGCGTAAATCAAGAAAAAAATGAATATTTCGTGTGAAAAACACAAAATTTGACCGTGCTTCCTTCAGAAACACGATCAAATTGTTTGCCTTAGTTTTAAGTTTCAGGAACAAAAGAAAAAAATTCGACCGCTTTTAATCCTAAAACACGATCATGTTAATAGGTCGAGGTTCTGAGCTCTTCAAAAATCAGTTTATTGTGTTTTATGAAAATTCGACTGTGTTTTTATTTTTCTTGCTTCGGAAGTTACTGGATTGCATATAAATTCGACCTCTTTGATTAGTTTGAATGCTAGACTTTCCATACGATAAAAAAACCCTTTTCAAACGATTTCTAAAGTTGATTTTCTACACTTTTTCATCACTTTCTAAAGATCTAAAGACTGTAGATCATCTCATACATTTAGTTTAGTAAGATTTAGCTATTTAATGTCTCTTTTTACTGTTCTAGATTGGAGTTTAGCTATGTTTGGCTAAACCTTAGATTTCAGTTCTGCATAGATTAGTACTTTTCATATAATCAATGATTAGACTTGGTTTTCATTGTGCGATTCTATCTAGATTTTTCAGTTTTGTGCTTAACGAATGTTTGATTTGTTGGATTAATGTCTAAGTCCATAACGCTAATTGGTAAGACTTGACCCGACCCGGCATGGTCCATTTGGGTTGCATGACATCATGCATTTGGATAGACTATAATGAGAGAAATAACACTTAAGGTTTGTTAATATATTATAATTTCTAATATATTAATAAGATTATTTAATTAGTATTGATCAAGAATTAATCTAGGATTAATTAAGTGATCAAAAGAAGACTAATTAAATATACAGGTTGATTGTGTAGATCATCCATACTTGTATAGTGGGCTAAGACTCCATGGATTATCAAGTTGGGCTAAAACCCATAGGATGTTCCATGGTGTATTTGAACCCATGGATCCAAGTAAATGGAAAGCCATGACAATTAGGGTTTACCCTAATTGTGACACTACATAAAGATCATATTCTTGGGAAAAATCGACCACTATGTGTGATAGAAAGGGCTAGTCGATTTTCATGAAGTGTGATTTTCTCTTAAGTCATTTCAAGTGTATTTGACGTTGTGTGAACCATTTGAGGTGTCACACTTGGGGCACTAGGAACTCAAGCCTCATGAAGACATTCTACATCAAAGAGGTATGTAATTCTAACTTGATATATTCATATGAATCAATGTTATTATACTAGTTAGGATGAATACCTTGGAAAGTTCATATTTGCATGTATAATAGAGAAAACATAGATCCAAGGTATTTAGGGTTGCATGTACACTTAGGAGTGTTAGAATGCTCAAATCCCAACATGATTTTAGTTTCTTTTAGCCTGATCACCTAATTAGGGCTTAAAAATTCTAGTTAATTAGTTAATAGAGTCTATAATTGTTCTAATCAACTGGTAATAATTAACAGGTATCAAACTAGTTCCGTGTCGGGATTTAATTCTTATATAAGCTGAAATTTCATATCGTTACACTTTCAAGCTTGTAAGAAGTATTGGGTATTGCTGGGAATTTTGCACATATCTTAATGCTTCTTTTCTGAATTTAATTAAGAGCTTGTTTAATTAGATCAATAAAAAGTTAGGGTTAATTGAAGAGCTTGTTTTGGTTAACTAATTAGGTAAAAGAGAGCGTACTAGAGCTTATTAGTTTTTCTCAGTACCAACTTAGATAGAACACATTTTGAATAACCATGTTTATGTTGATTGCATGATTAGAAAAGTCGCAACAAAACTGAGTTTGGTTTTATTATTGAATTTTCTTTAGTTATTTTCACCGCTACTTAGTTTTTAACTACTAATAAAAACCCCACTTTTTATATTTTCTGTTGTATGACTAGTATGTGCCTTACGTAAAGAGACATTGACCATTAAGATGTGTCCCTGTGGATTCGACCCTACTTCCCTGTGTTATCCTTTAGTGCATTCGAGCAGTGATAAATTTTATTTGCTTAAGACATCCGTGACAATATGTTAACAATCACCCGTTAGACACAACCTATATATATATATATATATAATTAAAATGACCAAAATACCCCTCATGGGTTCCATTACTTAATTTTATTTTCTCATGTTATTCCTTATGTAAAAATATGAATGTAGCTGAAAACAACGCGTAAATCCGAGTCTGAATGCAAGACTTACGAAAAGTTTATGTGGCATTGTTCAAATTATTACATAGCACCCGTAACGGTTGCCTTGCCATTACACAGTCCGTGTAAAGAGGTCTGCACACATAAAATGCAATTTTTCACAAAATGGTACTCTACTTTGCATAACTCTTGAAGCCTCATTCCAATTCACTTTGTACCATTTATTTAGGTTATCACACATGTTTAGGAGGTGTTTTATGATCTTAAAACACTACACTTAACCCATTATGTAATAACACAAAAATCATGTTGTAGATTAATAAATCGTTATTACAAATCTTTCCCATAAAACCAAGGTAATCAAGATTTATCACAACATCATCAAATCAGAGTAATTCACAGAATACGAAAACATGTGGTGTGTGCTATGTAATCATCCCGAGATCTTCCAATTAAAAACCAGAGCACCTGAAACATAAACTGAAAACCGTAAGCAAAAATCTTAGTGAGTTCCCAAAATACCATACATCATACAACCACAAATTATCATGCAACCGACATACAGTTGCCATGGGCTCCCCCATGGTCTTGACTTGGAATGTCATGGGCTCCCCTACATGGTCAGATATCCAAGTTTCATGGGCTCCCCTTTGGTCTTTACCTGGAATGCCATGGGCTCCCCCACATGGTCTGATATCCAAGTGCCATGGGCTCCCCCATGGTCTTTACCTGGAATGTCATGGGCTCCCCCACATCCTTTGATATCCAAGTGCCACGAGCTCCCCCGGGATCTTCCATGCAAGTATCACAGAGATAAATAGCATACCACATAACACGTAATGGGCTGGCATTGGTGCCTTCGACCCATGGATATAGTGAGGAGACTCACCTCAGACAACTAAATCCCACATATACTCTCTGACTAAAGATCCGCTAAAGTCCCCTCGCTATCAAGCAAATAACACCCAATTTAACAATCGGGTTCAAAACCTAATCCAATAATCCATATATGGGATAAAAATATCATTTTACCCCTCATTTAGGTTAGACCAAGACTAAGGTCCAGACACCTCATCATAAAGGCCCACAAACCAAAAGTCATCCAAAGCCCACTTATGGCCAAAATTTTCAAAAATGGGCCCAACCCTTACATGGGCCTTAGCCTAAATCCCAAAAACTTTTACCTAATCCAAAACACATAATCATACTTGGACCAACAAAAACCCCATGCAATACAAGCCCAACGATAGCCCAAAACCCGAAATGACACCACAAGGCCCAAAAGCATCAAAGTCCAATTCTATATTGGTCCACAATTCCCAATATGCCCAAACATACCAACATTGGCCCAAAGATAATTTCAAGCCTAGACACCAGCAAGTCCAAGCCTAAAACCATTAGGGCCCAAAGGTCCGAAGTCCGCCAAGGCCCAAATCTTCCTGAGAGCATATGCCCAACGTACCTCTTCTGTACTCTTAGCGTATTGGGAAAAGGGGTTGTATGCGTAGTGTACAACATAGTGCGCCTAATGTACAAACCGCTCATGCATAAAATCCATTAAGTACTTAATGCATGCAGGCACTTCACTCAAATTCTAGATCTTGGTCGATTTAATGATCCTAAGGCATAAAGTTGGGAACTTTATGCCTTTGCATGCTATATAAAATCCCAAAAACTCAATCTACCTCATTAAGACTTTTCCAAAGGTCTTAACTCATGCATGAAGCTATAGAAGACATCAAGATTTCATTTTTATACAATAAACAAGTCTAAGAGTCACAAATCTAGCCTTCCTAACCTCTGTAGTTGCCCAAACTCACAATAGATGATTTATGGACTCAAAAGTGGGCTCTAGAAAACCCTAACTCAACAAGCAAGGAGGATAGACAAGATGCAAGCTTTTTACCTTCAAAAGTTCTCGAAGAAGCTCTATATGCAGGATTCAAAAGCTCCTTCCTTGATCAAAGCTTGAACACCATCTTCTTCTTCTTGTACACCCTCTAGAAAGGCCACCAAACATACCTTTAAGCTCAAATCTCACACTTCCTTGCAAAACTAGGGTTTTAGGACGAAATGAGGCTGTTTAGGGTTTGGTCCAAATGATATAAGGTTGTTTAAATAGGGTGCAAGTCATGAAATTAGGGTTTTTGGTCTCTGGCGTCGTATGCCCTGCGTACAAGCCTCAACTTCGCGATGCATGCTCAAGCATATGCCAAGCGTACGGATATGTATGTCCAACGTGCAGAAGGTCCTCATTTTCCAAAAAGAGATACTTCAAGGGCTAACATGAAAAGGTATCGAGAACTCATCCCGAAGGGCATAACTTTCTCGATACAACTCCGATTTCGACTATCCTTATATCCATGAAAAGGTATCGAGACACTCTACACTATCATCAACTCATACTTGCCATATGATTCCCAAACGAACATCCATTTCCCATAAAATTCTGAGTTGACAAATTACTGAAATGCTCTTTGATTCCAAAACACAAAATGAATACCCGAACCATCCGAATTACCTTATCTAACCCCAACTAAGTCCGAATCTCAATTACCCAAGGGTCTGAAGCCTGCTAATACCCAACCCCTAATCACCATCCCCGACATGTCCTACAATTTGAGCAACACGGACACAACCCCAGGCATAATCCTGCCTTCCCAATGCAACCGCAACCGACCCTCACATGGCTCTACAAACCTGCAGAAGAACGAACCTTAAACCCTTATAGAAAACCACCTCTACCTTTCTGAAACCCGAAACCTCAAATTGATCTGACTTCCCGACAAATCGCCCACATTGAACCACTATCATATCATTTCGTCATGACTACCATACTAAACAAAATACTTCCAACCCTGATTATCTTGATGCTTCCATAGGAATAAAAGTATTGATCATGAACAATTGTAGGACACTACGTCTGACAGAAGGCTCAGATAATCCTTCGAGTAGAAGATTCTTCCCCGTAACGGTTAGACTCATACAAGAGCTGCGCAACCGAGCCCAATCAACCACTCTGAGATTATTAAATCCCATAGCAAGCAACTTAGCGTATGCCCCAAAACACAAGCGACTCCACACACAAATCCTAAATCACTGAAACCACTCTGACTCATCTTGCTACCACTTAGCCACTTTCCCAAGGCAGCCGAGACCTCCCTGGTCCCAACTTGTCTGCCAACTATCTGAAACACTTGACTCTTACCCGATTGTTGAGCCAAAACACACACAAACACACAGTAACCCCACACGAATCTCGAGAGAAAAATTATTTGGAGATAATACTCCAAACCACCTTGACACCAAGCATACTGCTAAAAGAATTCCACAAGGACAACTGCAATCTCATCTCATACCCGGTCTCCAACGACCTACCTTCTCGTTATTCCAAACACGTTGTGGCCCTCCCACAAATAGAACCAACCCAAGACACAACACAATGGCTAGATTGCCATCAAAACTAAACACATTCAATATGTGACAAACCGTTATTTCATATCAACAAAAGTCAACATCGGTCAAGATACTAGAAACCATTTGATTAAATCATTATTATAATTAGGTAATAATGTAAAAGTGTTATTGAAATCAAAATATGAATTTCCTATGAATTCTAAGAAGTCTCGCAATCACTTGCCTCGGTCCGAAAACGAGTTTTCGGTCAGGGCAGCAAACCCTCACATCTGGTCATTCACTTCGGACCGCAAACAACTTTCAGCTGCAAACACCTTCGAACTGTAAACAGCTTCGGACCGCAAACTGCCTTAGTCTTATCTTCTCGGGTGTTGTTCTCGGCCGAAAACGCATGGTTACATATATATGGTGGACTGAAAACATCACTCACTTATCCACCTTTTAGGCCGAAAACTCTCAATTTCCCTCTTAACTATCACCCATAAATCCTTTGAACCTCCTTAGGATCATGCCAAGAACACCAAGTGTTCTTCATAGCATCGAGCTATCACCTTCCATTTCCGGGATCTTCAACCAAAAACGCACAAATCCTCTTGGTTTCACCAAGAACACACCCCTTGAATCTTCATGTGGCTGAAAACCCAAGGCTGACCGAAAACTCATTTCAGCCTTACGATTTCACTCCTAACACTATTATTTGTAAGTAAATCTTACGTATTAGGCCATTTCCTTAACATACTTGCCATTATATTTACTAATTTTATGCATATATATTGCGTGAAATGCTATTAGGAGTCGGTTTTGTTACGAGATCTATCTTGAAGAAATAACTTCCTATATCGGACCTTCTATCGAATCACTCACATAAGGTGAGTTTATACCCCTACGTTTTTACTATTTTTCAATGTTTTTTTTTTGGGGGGGGGGGGGGGGGATACAAGTAAAAACAAAAGGAAATCTTGTGTTAACATTCAAATGATTTCAAACAGTTTTAATAACAAATCTAATTATTTAAACTATTTTAAAAAGTGTTTTCAAACTACTTCAATTGTTTTATACTTTTATTTTCCAAAATACATGTTTATATATATATATATATATATATATATATATATATATATATATATATATATATATATATAATTTAGATCCAACAAGCTTAGGACGGGTGTTTCCACCTTATCTCTTGTTCCTTGTCTAGTTGTGGACTAGGGTTTAAATCTCTTGTTCGACTACCTGATTGATCTCAATTATATATATATATATATATATATATATATATATATATATATATATATATATATATATAAACATTAAACGTAGTTAAATAAAGCTTTAAACCCATTAGTAACATGTCGAGCAAAGGATATATTTCTTAAATTATTTCATTATGCTATATAAACTGTTAAATTACTAGAATTATCATTTCATACGGAGCATACATGTAGGCTATAATAGGTATAGTTTAGGTAGCACTAATACTATTTTACTAATTCAGGGATATCATACTAAAATGATTATTTAACTACAATTATTGTACACTACTAGTACAAGATAGTTTATACATTTTCAAGTACAATAGAACATTAGTATTTTCAAAATATCTATTTTATACAGGGTTGTGAGGTACTATCTTGTTGTACATTAGGGTACAGGTTAATGTCCTAATATTTATAACCAGAGTCTCCTGGAAGGAGAGCGTGAATTTGTTTATAGATCTATATGGGACTGACAATCCCATGCTCTGACTGCTAGCTATAGTTGATGGGTAACAAATGTCATTTCATTCAGATGCCTGAAGAACATCGTAAATGTCACTAGTCAACTTAGCATGGTTATATGAAACTCGCAATGGTATCAAATAAGGCGTTTAGAGTACGGGATTGCATAACTTCAAGTGATTTTATTAAATAATAGAACTGCACCACACTACTTTTCTAGCAACAAGAACATACATTTTAGTAGGGATCTATAATGCTAATTATATGATTCCTTGGTTTATACATCGGAGTTATATATGAATAGGATCCGATAGTCAGTAGAATGTGTGATTTCCGCTTCATTTCTTGTTCCTTGTTTGGTTGTGGACTTAGAGCAGATTCACACAGTCTACTATCTATTCGATCTCAGTTATATATGTATAATCCGTATACACTAAGTAATCATAGGAGGAATCATGTATGGGTCAGGTCAACATATATACAAGTACAACACACTATTTTCTACTACAAAACTTACTTTTCTGAAGGAACGATTAACTAAGTACATTCATACAAAAAGGGTTGCATACAAATACAACAATATTACATTATTTTCTAAGTACAATGTAGATTTCACTCAAAAGGGACCAACACTGTTAACTCTATAATTACCTAGTGTGTACACCAGGGTTGCATACAAAGTAGATCCGACAGATAGTGGAATGTGTGGTTTCCGCCTCATTTCCTGTTCCTTGTTTGGTTGTGGGCTTAAGGAAAAACTACACAATCGATCGTATGCTCGATCTGGGTTGTATAAAACTTGTATCCACTAAGTGATTGTAGAAGGAACTAGTGGGTCACATTTTTCTTACATTAGATTGCATAAGAAAATATTGGATATCTAGAGGAACTGATTAAGGTTTTCAAAGATTAAAGAACATACTTTCTAAAACTAATTGCTTATGAACTCACCAACTTAAATGTTGATACTCTCTTTCAAAATAACTTGTATTAGTAAACATGTATACACACAGGGATTTAGAAGATGGAGCATAGTAGCTTCATGTCTTTGTTTTGCTATTTACTTTTGGAGTCAATCATATATGATTTGAATACAATGTAAACACTATAATATTAATGCAATGGATGTTGTTGCTTGTTTTACTATTTTACATTTTTTGTGATACTGAACATGACATCCTCCACCCCCAAATGTTTCTGCCTTCTCGGTTTAGGGGTGTGACACATTACCCTTGAACCCTGCGATTGATGCCCTTGGCATACAGATACCCCCATTCTTATTCCACTAGAACATAGATCCTACACAAAACACATGTGATATCCGACTCGAGATCTTAACCAAAACTAATTCAATACTCCACTTACAACCCGAGATCCACGAATCTGCACTTGCATTTCACACCACAGCCTTCCGATTCCTGACGACCCCTCACCCGACCGATAAATAATTACTCCCAAACCATCACTGAGACTACTAGTCTCGCACCTGGTCCATCCACCAGGTTCCCAAGAGCCCACACAACAACGCTACCCAGCCTAAAAACCCCTCTACACTACACACTGACCCCCCACATGATCCTGCCACTCAAGATCCAATACCTTAACCCAATGGTCTCTACCAGGACCCACTGAACTACCATAATCACACGGGCCTCGCCCACGGGTCCTACTCATCTAATGCTATACAGGCCCGACTCTGTCCCGGACCCCAATGGTCCTTAACCCAAAACAGAGAATACTCCTTGACAGGTCCTAACCGATGTGCACAATGAATAAACTGATTCCCCATCACACTCGACCATCTCTAAAAGAAATAGTTTAACCTTGAGCTGTTGAAAGCTATGATCCCATCGCAGTCTTACAACACCTCCAACCAGCCATGGTTTCCACTAATGGCCTTACCAAACTTAAACCATCACAATACCATGCAACCTGAGCCGAATCCTACGGTCGAGAGTTTTCTGAACCGCCACCAACACAACCTCAATCTGAGCAGCCACTTAATTCTCCTCCACTTGGACTCGACGAAGGTCTCTCACCTCTTAGTCCTTATAGATCTGCAACCCATCTCCCTCAAACAGAATGACCCGCCCATATCCTGCCGTAAACAATACTAGCGCTCCATTGCTAGCCAACTCCATGATCACCCAACTCCTGAAACCCTGAAGAATGCTCCTTAGATTTTAACCAATATGATACTCCAAAACACCTCCCATGATACCATACCACTTTTCCGATTTCTTATGCTGGTGACTAAAAACTATAATCCATTACCCTGAACCGGCGAATCTTTATTCCAACTTCCATCCTCAAAGAATCATTAGATTCTATCTAAATAGAAACCATGTGAATATGAAACTCCACTAACACTTCCTATGACCAAACAACTTGTATAACTGACACTACCATCTTCCTGCTACTGCTCCACTTCTAGAAACAACAGTGCTTGAATCCAAGTTCTTCCATAAGCAACCACCATTCCTACTGGATCAAATACTAAGACCACCGAGTACGGACGAATACCGGACGACTACCCAGCTGAATCCTCACCATAGACCTTCCAAACAATACCCCCAAACCGATCTCAACCAAAACCAAAGTAATAACCGAACACATTGGAACCTGTTGTATGAGTTACAACCCGTCAATAGCCCATAATGATTCAAGGCATGCAAAAGAAATAAAACAATTCTCGAAGATATATCCCAACAATGAAAAAGAATTAAACCAAAGATAAAGCTTACCCAAACCAATGTAAAATTCCAAGCAACATGAATACTGATAACAACCGGAGGAACGCAAAAGATAACATACCCGTAAAATCACCTGTCAGAGCACAAACCTCTCCTGTCTGGCACTACAATGACCGACTCTTCTCTGTTGGGGCTCCTTCCCTACCCTCACGACTATCAGAGATCCGTAAAATAGTCGGAGCAGGTGCACTCACTGCTCCTCCCCTTATCCTCGGACAAACGACCCTCTTATGGCCCACTTGGTCGCAGAGAAAAGATAATGAGTTTGCCCCTGAGGACAATCTCTGTTGACATGATCAATCTTGTCACACTTGTAGCACCTACACCCCTGGAACGACAAACTCCATCGTGTAGTTTTCCGCACATGCTGCACTGACCCCGGCCCTGCCGGCCCCTCAATCGTTGATTCGAAGTCTTGGGTCTCTTTCTGAGACCCTCCTCTACCTGGACCTGAAGTCGCCCCTTCTTCCCTAGGTGCTCGAAATTCATATCCCACTCACAAAAAGATAGAGTGTGAGCTCCAACGATAGCCATAACCTCGGTGCGGATCGCGGCCAAGCACTCATCCAAGATATCTCGAATACCGTGGCTAATCTTGGACGAGATGAAATCCCGCATATGCTCGCTAATCGGCTCAGCACCTGCATCGCAGCCGGAACCAGAACCTGAATCTCCTTTTTTGAGTGCTCATCACCAAACTGATATACAACATGCCAATGATCAGAACACAATCAAAAATCCTCTTTCCACAAACTTCTTAGATTCTCCAAGATTCTTCTGATTCGAGTATGGATCCTGTGCTTTCAGTAGTACGGGTCTAATACTACCTTCCACACCTATCTATAATTTCCTCAAGAATCATCTAGAATCCTCTAACTCATCTACTCAAACTGATGCACCAAAAATTCACTAAACCGTGCCACAAAACCCATTGAAGCACTTCCTAGGCTCTCCTAGGTTCCTGACCTCACTCCGCCATCAACTATTGAAGAACTCCCTATAATGACAATAATCTACCTCATGAATACCATCATATTCACTTAGTAGCTGACTCTCATCATCTAAGAGTTCCACAAAGCATAAAGCAAGCAGCATTCGTGCAGTAGCACTCCAATCCGTAGAACTATCATAGAACATTCAACCCACACACCACCACTTATGCTAGAAATTCCACCATTATTGCCAGTTGCCTTATGCGTACAAATTATACACAGAACATGATCAAATAGAATATTGAATAATAGACTCTACCCTAGAACCACAACCAGACAAGGAACAAGAAATAAGGCCAAATCAATTATTCTGGGGCTATAAGATCCTAACAGTATACGTTTTTTAAAACATACACTTAGCAATTATTGATTCCAATAGATATTCCCATCTCAGCATAACATCCAATTCACATAGACCTGGCAAACTCGTATCGTGTCAAGACATTAAACGGGTTGAAATGGCTTGACCCTTACCCGACTCGTTTAATTATCGTGTTGTGCCGTGTCAACCCGTTTATTTTCGTGTTGGTTTCGTGTCGGGTTTCGGGTTAAGGTTTAGACCTTGTAAATACGTTATGTCATGTCGGGTTGAAATATTTTAAAGGTTGGAAAGTAGGAGTTGTGGAGGCAAAAAGGAAAAAGTGAAACACTGGAGTTATGAGATGGAATGACAAAATTTATAGTTAGTTTAGAAGGAAAAATGAAAAGAGTTAAAGTTGGCGAACAAAAGGGATAGGTGGTAAGGATGACTAAAATTAAGTAACTTTGAAAATTTGAATATTACTTCTAATTCTTGAGTTTGGCCCACTACAAGTCTATAACATATAATATATTGATAAAAAATATGAAATTTATTATAAATAATATATAATTAAACGGGTCATATTCGAGTCATCTTTGAGTTGAAAGTCTTGACTCTAACCCTACCCGTTTAATTATCGTATCGTGTCATGTCAACCTGTTTACATAAACGTGTCGAAATCTCTGACCCTAACCCGCTAATTTCGTGTTGGGTTCGTGTCGGGTTTTCGTGCCGTGTCATGTTTTGCCAGGTCTAAATTCACCCAATACAACTAGGTATCACATATTAGGCCAAACTACCACTAATTAATCAACGCTAGCATGAAAGTCTACCAGCTCGTACAATAAAAATACAAAGGCATCTCTCCTAGCATTCTTTCATGCACGAACTGAGCAGGTCCTTAGCCCTATCTAGCATGCAATTCATAGATTCATAAATCAAATCATAACAGATAACATGTATAGGTATTCTGGGAAAACTTACTTAAGATTGGTTGATTTCATGCACCATACCATTCTCTTATTTTAGAAAACTCTTTTCTTGAAAATACTTTTCTTTTGAAAACTTTACCAATCCTCAGTTTGAGTTTAGACACACACAAGAGTATATTTGAATCCCTCAAACCAAGGCTGTGACCAACTTCTAACAACCCGAAAATCATGCCATAAAATTTTTTGTTTTTAGATTAATAAATCATTATTACAAATCTTTCCCATAAAACCAAGGTAATCAAGATTTAGATTAATGCTTTTATTAACTAAATCTCAACGATATCTATTCTGAAAAATCACAAAAACTTATTTCTTATTGAAATGTTTCAATGATATCTGTTCTGAAAAATCACAAAAATCGATTTCTTATTGAAAAATAACCGAGAAACGGTATGGGATTGGCACCGACACCAAAAATATAGTTCGTGGTTCTTGCAAATTGTTAAATCCGGTCCCAATGCCAAACCGGTTCGGTTTCTGTTAGGTTCCAAAACTAATCCCTAATTACACGCACTTAAATGTTATTTGTATCATTTAAGGTTGGAGGGTGTGGTGCCATCTTACAATACTTTTTCTTTTCCACACAAGCATCACCTCACTGCCACTTCATTTTTATCACAAAATCAAGGTTTCTTGCCACACACTAGGTGTTGGTACCATGACCATCATATTAATTTTTTAAAATTTTATTAAACAATTCAATTTTATTAACAAAACATAAATTTCATTACTTCAACAAAAATAACATGACATTAAAAAAAAACTCTTAAAGAACTTAGAAATAAAAAAAACATAAAATAATATTAAAAAAACTTAGAAAATAAAAATAACTAAAAATTTTAAAATCTAAAAATATAAAACACACACACACAACAAGCGATTAAAATAACTAATTAACATAATTTTTTTAGGTCGGATTTGATCGCCAAAGCAAATTCAAGCTCCTTTCCGGTCATGTGGCTTATGTTGATCGTTACTATTTTCAGGTCATTATCTCTTTCTTTCCTATGTTTGTTTTCAGAAGCAATCTACCAAAAAATGTCAATTCTTTCTATTAGACCCTTCACCTCCCACCCCACTTTCAAGTAATTCGAATCTACCGTTTTGCATTTGTCATTGCATTTTGCTTTGTCCCTTCCATTGATCTGGAAGGTGGTGTAACTTGAACAGGTTCACCATCATTGAGGTCAATTCCAATACAAGCATCGAATGTAGTGTATTTAAATTCCGATGTTCTTGATCGTTTTGATACACTATCGATATGCTCATCGGATGTTTTTCTCTTTTCCTATTTTTAGTTATCTTTCAAGACATTCCAAAACTCAATAAACTTAAAAGTCTTCTTATTTTATTGTTGGTACACTTTTATAGCTGATATGTATTTTTATATATTATTTTATGCATTATATCTTAATATTTTGGCCTTTATTATTCTCTTTTAGAACTAAAAAGTACTTATAATGCTTTGAATTATGATTTGCAGCTATTCGTTGTCGATAGAGCACAAAAGAAAAGACTGAAGCGGAAATCGGGCTTAGAGGCTAAAAGAAAGGAAAAATGCTGGAGGAGCCATTTACGCCCCGCATAATGGACATGTACGCCAAGCGTAATAGCCAAATACGAGTTACGCCCAACGTAAGCTATATGTACGCCCCACGTAACGGCTGGCATCCAGATAACCTCATCGCGTATTAATCTTCAGTACGCCCAGCGTAATTCGACTTATGCCCAGCGTACGTAAGTCGGTTACAAGGGTTATAAAAGGCGATTATCAACTAACCAGAAGAGAGGATTCGACTTCTAACCTAATTTAGTCGATAATTAACTTCTGTTAAGCCGTTTTGAGGGTCTAGAAGGGGGCCGGAAGGCCGTTAAGCTAACGGGAGCGAAGATCGGAAGTATTGGAGAGCGGATACATGTCGGTAATCGTATGGGTTGTTAACGTGACCATGTTTAGCATTCCACTGTGTTACTATATTGTATTTAGTTTCTGATTTGGGTGTAAAAACCTTTTACTTTGTGTTTATGATTGAATGAAATCTTGATTATTAGACTAATTGCTATATTGAATTGTTTGTTTATGTTCAATTTATCTTGCCAAGCTTGTTAAAAGATCCTTACGTGTTAATGATAATTATCTGCTGTTAATTATTAAGTAAATTGAGTTGTATGAACATCTGCTTGATTGCTTGTCTCTAATGATTTTGATGACCATCGAGATTATAAGTCTAGGAATAACGAATGTGAAACTAGGATTAACTTGGGAATAAGTAAGTTAATGTGTGAGCCTTGTTTGATGACCATCAACAAGAGGTTAATTGAACGACCAATTTGATTAACTATATTTACAAGTCTTGCTTGATACGAACTGAACACTAGGAAGCATGTTAGTTTAATCAACTAATCACTGTTTGAATTGACTTGTTTGCTAAAGGATTAGTTATAGTGAACGCGAATCTAATCATTTTAGGAATCGGTGAACATGAATAAATGAATTTTTGTATGCAATTGTTTATGTTTTTAAGGTGTAATTTATCTAAACCAAAGTACCTGAAGAGATTTGCTTTCCTGTTAGTTTATCAAGAGTTGTCAATTAATTGTTCGTTTGAGATTTATTAAACTACTTCTTTATTCTTTTCGTGTGACCTGTAACCTATAATCAAATATTCTAAATTAATTCACCACCGTTCCCTATGATCGACACCCAACTTACCTAAGCTATACTGTAATCTGACTAGGTACACTGCCTATAAGTGCATAGTTAGTTTAAGTTTGTTAGGTTATAAATATTAAAAATAGTGGGTACTTTTGTGCACATCAAGTTTTTGGCGCCGTTGCCGGGGAACGACTTGAAATTAACTTAGTTTATTTGATTATTCGTTATTTGTTTAGTTAGTTTTTGTTTTTAGATTTTATTTTCGATGATATCATTTCACTTGTCGGGAAGGTTCTTGTTGTTATTTGTAGGAATTTGGGATCGTACACATTGTTTGACTTTACCTTTTGCATGAGTTTCGAGAATGCAAGCGATTAGGGAATTCTTGACTTGTTTAGCCTACTACTTTGTTGATTTGTCCAACTCAATCCATGAGGCGTAGTATAGCAAGGCGTATTGTGGTGGTTAAGTGGAAGACCGAGCTCTTGCTGTTCTTGACTAGTTAGGTCACTTCTTGTTCTACTTTTAGTTAAAGGTGCGAAGAAAACAAAGAAAATATTCTAACGGGTCCCGAAAGTGGTTGTTTTCGCAAACCAATTCTTGCGTGCAAAGGTTTTGATCAACCGTTGTTGTTTGATCTCGACAAAAACAAGTGATCATGACGTCACATTTTTTTTAAATATGTCACTCGTCAGAAAGTCATGGCTTTGTTAAAGCAATTAAAAGAAAAAAATAATTATATTTAGAAGCTCCCAAATTAATTAGTGGAAAAAAGAATTTCAAATAAGGAAAAGGAGATATTTCAGTTAAAATTACGCCCAGCGTAATTTTAACTTACGCCAAGCGTAATAAACCATTGATCGCGCATGCTTCTTTCCGGAGTTGGAGGTACGCCTAGCGTATATATGGATTTACGCCCAGCGTAAATCGACGACAGGTTTTATTATTTTACCCTTTGACTTTTTTGTTATTCTTTCAATTCCTCTTCTTTTGCATACGCTGTGATGACGAGTTCTTGCACAAGACTCTCGATTTTTCTTCTTTTCTTGTAAAATTCGACACAAAGATTATGGCCCAAAGAACTCAAAGGACCAACCCACCCGAGGACGTGACCGATCACCGGTTCTTACAATTTCCGCAAACTTTAAACGATGCAACCTGGGCCATATATGTCAACAATTTGAGTCTGCTGCTCACTAAGGAGATCGACATAGCACCATCATTCAACTGGGAATTGGCGACCCAGACTGGACTTGCTGCGCTGATCCAGGATTTTTTCAATACACGCACTCGGACGCGAGTGGAGTGCATTTGTTCGTATGTCAGGGATGGGCACAATTGTTCAGGATCCAGGAGCCTGTTTATCCGGAATTTTTGCTTGAGTTTTATGCTACAGTTTCCTATGACCCTAGGAAGACACCCGATGATAGGACAACCTTTGCCTTCAGACTGGGGGGTGTGAGTCGGGAGTGCAGTGTGATTGAGCTCGCCACTCAAGTGGGGATATATACAACAGATGAGACGAGGACTATCCACTTCCCGGCATTCCTTGCTGATTGTCTCATGGGCCGACCAGATGACTATAACGAAAACACTTTTTGGGCCGAGATTACAGGGGGAGTATATGCGCCATCTACTGCAAGGGGGAGGATGATTCGTTCTACCACATATAGACTGCTGCACCGTTTGATTTCCATGTCTCTCATGCACCATAAGAACAGTGAGAGAGTGCCTTCTCAAACTTGTATTTTTATGGGCACTTGTTACTCCAGGGAGGCACCTGAACCTTCCAGTTGCTTTAGCCGCGTATTTGGTTAGGAGGGCCAGGGGACTTCGGGAGGATAGCCCGATTTGTGGGGGGTATTTTATCACGCGAGTAGCTCGATCATATCAGTTGTTGACGCGTGAGATCACGAGATCGATGATGTTTCATGATATGAGGCCGATGAGCCTTCAGTTATTAGAGTCGATGCGTGTACTTGAGCGGGGCGGAGATGGTGTCTTGCGGGTACGACCAGATGATGTGGCGGACGAGGAGGGTGTCGTCGAGCCACAGCCGAGACGGGTCCAGCGGCGTAGACCTGCTCCTCGGGGAGCACAGCAGGGACCTGAGCCGGAGATTGATATGCGTTACCTAGCTCAGCGCATTAACCGTATTGACGAGGGGGTTTAGAACCTTGGTGAGTATGCTGCACACGTGGAGAGACAACAGCAGTGGTATGGAGATGTGTTGACCGCATTCTTTGCCCACCAGGGGTTTCAGTACTCGGTTCCTTTCCCTCCACCATTCCAGTCACGACATGATGGAGCCGGTACTTCTGGGACACAACAACATGATGACGGGGATGAAGAGTGATTTAGTTATCCTTTTTATTTTTTGTGTTATTTTTAGTTTATTTTTTGTTGCTTAGTATTAGTATTTTTATTTGGTATGTAATTAATTTTAATTTAAGATGTTTTACTTTTGTTTTCCATGTTGATGCTCTTTGGTTGTTTAGATCTTTGCAGAATTTTTGCCCTTAGAACGCTGGCAGTAAGTTCAGCAGCTAGGTCCGACTGTTGCTAGAGAGAGTCGTGTGAGAGATCGAAGATTATAGTCAAGACCCACGATTTGTCATAAGTGTGGGGTGCATATTGATTTCGTGAGCGATTGTTCAGAAGAATGACATTTTATTTTTAACTCTTATGATATGGATGAGCTGTTCCCACACCATAGAGTTTTATTTCGATGCGAGGGAGAAGTATCATCCCGGCTGCCACGACATGGTTGACACTTTCCTATGTTGTGGGGGATTTTTCATCGCGAGAAGAGGCTGCCATTCTTGACGAGACGACGTGGTCGACACTTTCCCACGTCATGGTTATTACACATTGCATTTGTTTACAATCTTTTGCACCACATTTTCAAAGTTGGCAGTCTTGATTTTATCGGCAAATTCAGAAGCAGCAGTTCCAGTTTTCAGTCTTCCAGCAATATTTGAAGCAACTTGTAGCAACCCCATTCGATCTCGCCACAACTACCCCAGGGGAGTCTGTTCCTTTTTCTCCCTTTTTATGTGCTTAATTAGTTTTATGTATACAATGAGGACATTGTATGAAATAAGTGTGGGGTAGGGGGTCGGTAAAAGTAAAAAAAAATATAATAGTTTGGAAATTGCTAGATTTAGGAAATTTAAAAACTTTATAAACTTGAAATAATAGTTTAATTTAGAAAAATCTAGTGATAATTTAATTTTTTTTTGCTAATATTGTATGAGATGATCCGATGAGAGCTCAAATGTTTAGTTGAGCCAATACACGTTATAGTGCATTTGTGGCCTCCCTTATTTTAGTAAAATCATGGAACAAAAACATAACCCCGCTTGGTTTGAGGGATGCAATATGTTTACCATCGTGTACCAGAAATGTATCTAGAAAAATTATTATCGTTAACCAATAAAGGTTGAAGTTGAGCGCCCCTGCTTAAGCATGTAGGTTTTGAGTGAAAAAAGTGAGGTACATGTAAAAAAAAAAGAGAGAGAGAATTGCAAGAAAAGTTTGAAGAATTTTGGAGCAACTAAAGTGAAGATCAAAAGATCAAAATTCCAAGAGTTCAAAAATTGAAGATACCAGAAATCAAATCAAACAAGGTGGTAAATTCAAAGAAATCAAAGATCAAATTATCAAGAAAGTGAAGAATTCAAAAAAGCTCCATAGTGGTATCATAAATTGTAATTCTAGATTATGTATGCTTGGGTTGCTCAACCAAAAACACCTTGAGGTTAGGAGGTTTTCTGTGGATGGATTCGGAGGGATGCATAAAATGAGCATTGTTCGAAAGAAGTGGGCGAGTGTTTATGAAGATTGTGAGTATTTAAAGTATGGGGGGTACTTTAGGAAAATTTTAGACACAAATGCATGCGTTGCGGTCTTGACATAATGGCTGAGTTTTAAATGGATTGTTTAGTACAATATTGGTAAAATAAAAGTAAATTTGCTTGGGGGCAAGTAAAGGCTAAGTGTGGGGTATTTTGATATGTGTATTTATATATATATATATATATATATATATATATATATGCATTATATCTTAATATTTTGGCATTTATTATTCTCTTTTAGAACTAAAAAGTACTTATAATGCTTTGAATTATGATTTGCGGCTATTCGTTGTCGATAGAGCACAAAAGAAAAGACTGAAGCGGAAATCGGGCTTAGAGGCTAAAAGAAAGGAAAAATGCTGGAGGAGTCGTTTACGCCTCGCGTAATGGACATGTACGCCAAGCGTAATAGCCAAATACGAGTTACGCCCATCGTAAGCTATATGTACGCCCCGTGTAACGGCTGGCATCCGGATAACCTCATCGCGTATTAATCTTCAGTACACCCAGCGTAATTCGACTTACGCCCAGCGTACGTAAGTCGGTTACAAGGGTTATAAAAGGCGATTATCAGCTAACCAGAAGAGAGGATTCGACTTCTATCCTAATTTAGTCAATAATTAACTTCTGTTAAGCTGTTTTGAGGGTCTAGAAGGCGGCCGGAAGGCCGTTAAGCTAACGGGAGCGGAGATCGGAAGTATTGGAGAGCGGATACATGTCGGTAATCGTATGGGTTGTTAACGTGACCATGTTTAGCATTCCAATGTGTTACTATATTGTATTTAGTTTCTGATTTAGGTGTAAAAACCTTTTACTTTGTGTTTATGATTGAATGAAATCTTGATTATTAGACTAATTGCTATATTGAATTGTTTGTTTATGTTTAATTTATCTTGCCAAGCTTGTTAAAAGATCCTTACGTGTTAATGATAATTATTTGCTGTTAATTATTAAGTAAATTGAGTTGTATGAACATCTGCTTGATTGCTTGTCTCTTATGATTTTGATGACCATCGAGATTATAAGTCTAGGAATAACGAATGTGAAACTAGGATTAACTTGGGAATATGTAAGTTAATGTGTGAGCCTTGTTTGATGACCATCAACAAGAGGTTAATTGAACGAACAATTTGATTAACTATATTTACAAGTCTTGCTTGATAGGAACTGAACACTAGGAAGCATGTTAGTTTAATCAACTGATCACTGTTTGAATTGACTTGTTTGCTAAAGGATTAGTTATAGTGAACGCGAATCTAATCATTTTAGGAATCAGTGAACATGAATAAATGAATCTGTGTATGCAGTTATCTATGTTTTTAAGGTGTAATTTATCTAAACCAAAGTACCTGTAGAGATTTGCTTTCCTGTTAGTTTATCAAGAGTTGTCAATTAATTGTTCGTTTGAGATTTATTAAACTACTTCTTTATTCTTTTCGTGTGACCTGTAACCTATAATCAAATATTCTTAATTAATTCACCACCATTCCCTGTGATCGACACCCGACTTACCTAAGCTATACTGTAATCTGACTAGGTACACTGCCTATTAGTGCATAGTTAGTCTAAGTTTGTTAGGTTATAAATATTAAAAATAGTGGGTACTTTTGTGCACATCAATAGCTTCTTCAAAATCTCATCATCATTTTCTCCACTTTGCCATTGACCTTTCCTATTTTATACAAATCATTAAACAATTGCATCCATAGATGTAGGGGATATAACATTGCTATGTACGATATGTTGTACGTTATTAAGAAGATCTACTGTATCCGACGCAAGGAAACCAAACATATCAAATGCAAATGGTATGAACATGTGTTGATTTTCCATGCATGATTTCTCATGTTTGGTAACCTTGCATGTAGCAGCTTTTAATGCAGCTTGTCCCACCGTGAAACCCCTGACCCTCAATCCTATGAGAGGGGATACCCCTATAAGGTCTACACATGCGTGTTTCCCTCCAACCCATCCAAAAATCAAAACGTCAGTAAGTCTAAGGGTTGACCTTCCTTCTGTCGGGTCAGTCAAGAAATTCACAGGAGCCTCTTTCGTGGCAGAAACTCTGACACGCTTAAATATGTCGACCAAAACATCCCTAACCATATCATGCTTGTATTTGAGACCCAGTAGTTCTTTGCAATGAACTGCATGCTCTCCAAAAGAGTCCAAACATGCCTTGCAGTACACATGACATATCTCGTCAGCTGGGAATATTGGAATCATGAGTCGATATTTGAGGATGGCATGATACTCCACATAAGACATATGTTGGCCAAGCCCTTCTATAGGGATTGCTAGAAGAAAATCTTGAGCATGTGGTGCACGTAAACACTAGAAAACTGCTTTCTGTCGAACCGTCATGATGAAATGCAGTCTTCAAAAGAATTGGTTTTACCATACAAAAAGGTTTCGCGGCACAACTTGTTTCCAGTTTGTCTTCTCATTCGTTGTATGTTGATAACTAAGTTTTATTAATGTCATTATAATCTTTGAACATTAAACAACATGATTTCCTTGTTTGTCTTCCCCTATTTATAATACACTTGGTCTTTTGTATGATTCTCTCCTTGCTTCATTCATTTGTGGAACATTTTTGTAAATTGCCTCCAAAAATGATCATGTTTTTGGTTTTTTCAAACCTTTACATCTTCGGAAACATTAATCCATGCATGTGCCAATGCTAGCACTTCTCTAGTTCACATGCTTTAGCTGTCGTGTTCTCTTTTCTTTTATTAGGTGCTTTGGTGGGTTGAGTTTCTTGAATGAATTCAGGTTCAAAATTGCTCTTGATTTTCTTGTTTAGAATTCGGGTTGAGATAAAATATCAAAGGGATTAAATTTGGGGTCAAAGAAGATTTGTGGTTTTATATGGTTATGTGGTTTCAAACAGCGCGCTTGTTGCGATCGTTGTGCTGTTACATTGCGTTGCGATGGCCTAAGCGCAATAGATGTGTTGGATGAAAAAGCCTATATGATACGAGGTGATACGTGCGCATGTAAGCGCATCCTACCCAGTACACTTTGGCACATCCTAAGTCTGATCCATTTTACTTAGAAAATACTTAAAATCCAATAAAGCCCATGCAAATGTAATTGTTTAATTATTGTCTGACCTTACTTCTACCCTAGAGACTTGCATATAAGAATACTAACCGATACAACACCATGATCACACGACAATATTTTTCTTCTTTCAATAATTATCGATGAGTAATTACTACTTCATTTTGCATGAGTATGGTAAACTTGCATTTTGTGTTTTGAGTAATTACTGTGACGTTTGTTTTCACTATGCATATGAAATGAATATTAGCTTTCGGTTTCATTTTATATGTTTAATGTTTATTGTGTTTGAGTTAGTTATTAGTAAACATGAATTTCACTTTCTGCATAAATTTAACAAACACACACACACACACACACACGTGTGTGTGTGTGTGTGTATATATATATATATATATATATATATATATATATATATAGTAATTACTACTTGTGCGTCACACCTACATGATGCACGTGCAATCACATCTCACAACGCGCATCGACCTTCGGGACATACCACAACATAACACATCATGCTTTTCTAAACCAAGGTTGTGCATATTGTTACGGAGAATATAGTAACATACCGTCATAGTGATAAATATGAGGAAAAAAATGTCGAAAGATAGAAAAACTGGATTTAGATGTGATAAATTAAGGTTTTATTTATAGTTAAAAAGAAAATACAAATGAATTTTAAAAATTTAACGATTTAGATGTGATAAATTAAGGTTTTATTTATAGTTAAAAAGAAAATACAAATGAATCTTAAAAATTTAACGACTTACAACATTGAAAGAGAGAAAACGAATCAAGAAGAGATAGAGGGTTCAACTTTTTTAAGCCTATGCGGCCAAACCGTAAGGTGACGGCGACGGTCCCATGTTCCAACATGGCAAACGTTGGGCCTAACTTTACCCACATCCTTGAGCTTAACAATACCTAATATCTAAGTGCATCTACAATGTATTGAATATACAGTTTAATGGATTGTTACATCATCTTTCTAAAATCCATATAACTTTATTATTTTTTTTTTCTACAATGCATTGAACTCAATAGAATGTTACAAAATATAATTTATAGTAATATTTAAGAATTAAAAACTTTTATTTTTTTAGTTGAAGACTATTGAACTCAAAATCCATTGAATGCCAAAATAAAATCTTATAATGATAGAATTTCATCCATTAAATAAAACATAAATTTTTTTTATTATTTTAATATTTAAATAAATACAAGATCGAGCAAAAAGTGTCATGATTAACCGGTTCTTTAAGCAACCTCTAATCCGGTTTATAAAGTTGTTTTTAAGGCACGTTTACTTTTATTATCCAACAAATCGGCTTCGTCATTATTATGGATAAGTCTCACAGTGTTTCGTTGACACCTGGCAAACTGACGCACTCCCCTCCCAACACGTACTCATTAACTTTCATCTTCTTTTGCATTTAAAATTAATGTACCGTACAACACTTCAAGCAGCAAACTGAAAAAATGCAGACAACAATGATGGGCGTCAAGAACGACAACATGCACGCCGCCGTCGAGCCACAGCGTTTAAGGGACAAAAAGGTAAAGGAACTGGTTTCCGAAAAGCGGAGGCTGGTGGAGGTTCCGTATACAGCCACCCTAGCCCACACAATGAACGCGCTGGTGGCTAACCAGGTGGTGGCGATGCCGGTGGCTGCACCGCCTGGACATTGGATTGGTGCCGGTGGATCCATGATATTAGAGTCTGATAAGCATACAGGTTCTGTCAGGAAACATTATATAGGAATGATAACGATGTTAGATATACTAGCCCATATCGCCGGCGACAACCCCGACGACAGTGGCGACCATTCGAATATGGAGCAGAGGATGGCGGTTCCGGTGTCGTCAGTTATCGGTCATTGCCTCGAAAGTCTTAGCCTTTGGACACTCAATCCTAGCACCAGGTACGTTACTTCTTAATTTTTCTTCGTTTCTTTGTCGATTTTATATGTAGAAGTTAAGTTCGCAACAGATTTTCCGACGACTTTCATGCAAATGAGTTGAACTTGCAGCATTATGGATTGTATGGAGGTGTTTAGCAAAGGAATCCATCGTGCTTTAGTGCCACTCGATAGTTCCATGGAAAACGTATCCGGAGTTGAGCTTGTGGAGTCGGCGTCGTCGTACAGGATGCTCACACAAATGGACCTTATGAGGTTCTTAAAGGGACATGAGTCGGATCTCAAACACGTGCTTGATCGAACTCTAAACGATCTGGGAGCATTGGTGGAACCCATCTTCGGCGTCACTGATCATACCAAAGTCATCGACGCCATCAAATCCATGAGAGCTGGCTCTCTCAACGCTGTCCCCATCGTCGAATCTTTCAATGCGGCCACCGAAGATCACTCACAACTCGTTAATGTAAGATTGTAAGCCACCACTTCATTTCAATTTATAATACACATCGAAATGAGGAAATAGTTTCTTTCAGGGAAAAGGAAGGAAGTTGATTGGTACGTTCTCGGCGACTGATCTGCGAGGGTGTCCGGTTTCTCATCTACAGTCTTGGTTGACGGCGAGTGTTATGGAGTACACCAGGAGCTTGTTGTCTGTGTCTGCTAACATGGCGGGGTCGTCTCCGAGGGAGCTTGTGACTAGTTGTGCTGAATCGCCGCTGGCGGAGGTGGTTGATAAGGTGGTGGTGAACCATGTTCATCGTGTTTGGGTGGTGGACAGTGACGGGCGGCTCGAGGGTCTGGTATCGCTCACGGATATTATCAGAGTGATTAGGACTTCATTATTAGAGTAGATCAAACTGTTGTTGTAAATGACGGAGGATAAATGTGTTCTTGTTTTTATATTTCTAGGTGAGGTTCGATCTGTTTAATTGTTATATTTGTTTCTTTTGGTATAGTTATATAGAAAATGAAAATGGTCCTCATAATTCCACTCCAGTAATTTATTTATCCACATGAAATTAGGGTATTTTGAAATTTTTGCCTTTTTTCTATTTTTCAAAAATATGACTAAATAGAAACATCACAAACACCGGTTCGTCCTAACGCTAATTATCTTCCCAAAATAAACGCCGATTCCTAGTCTTCATACAAGAATCGACATGCTTCTTCGGCGTTCGTTGGGCGTCTTTTCTTCTTTTCCGTTGGCCGGTCTTTGTTGCTTCTTCCAAGTCGTCGAGCCTCCTTCTGAATCGCTCCCGGTTTTGAATCGATCCCCAGATACACCTCAATGAGACCCACCCCAAACGATGCCCCAACTGTGTCTGTAGGTCTATCCCGATCTTTGCTTCGCTTCTAGATGGCATGAATGGGCTGAATCAGAAAATCATCCATACCCAAATCTTGAATAAAGTTTCTTGCAACCTCTTTCAAATTAGCAACTTTGAATATTTTCAAATCTGGTGAAATTAGCAAATTTGAATACATATGGTGATTATCAGAAAAACAATTGGGAGCAGGGGGTCACAGATGGTGATTTTCTTGCTTGTTTCTTGTTGTAGGTTTAATGGTGTTGGTGTAGGGTGAAACTAGTGAAGAGGGAACATGGGTGGCAATGATGATGGTAATGGGGGTCACAGATGGTGATTTTCTTGCTTGTTTCTTGTTGTAGGTTTAATGGTGTTGGTGTAAGGTGAAACTAGTGAAGAGGGAACATGGGTGGCAATGATGATGGTAATGGCCTGAAGTGGAACTGTGATGACTGTTCATGTGTGATGAAGGTTGTGCTGAATTGAGTCTGATCAAAAAAATGGTGGAGGCTGCATGGGAAGGGTGTGTGGCGTGAGATGATTTTGACGGTGATGGCAATGTTCTTAGGCGAACATGATGCGTATGTCGCCAATTTTATGGTGTATCAAAGGTTAGTTGATGGTGGCTGGACGTGAATGATGGTGTGGTGGATGGGATGAAGAGAATGTATGATGACCGGAACATAGAAGATGGTCGGCTGAAAGATTGAAAGAGAGATATAACTCATTTATCTCTTTCATATTAAATTAGTAACAAGGGCAAAAATATCATACCACTTCAAATTTAAGTGGACGAATAAAATAAAAAAGTGGAAGTATCCCTTTCGAACCAACAATCGTAGTGTAAAACTATTATTATTATTATTATGGGACATTAACTGAAAATCAATTATAATTTAGGTAAAGAAAGGATGTTAAGTGGGGTGTAAGCACCAAGTAAAACCCCCATGTATCCGCTAATAACTGAAAAATCAATTATAATTTAGGTAAAAAAGGATGTCAAGTGGAAAAGGATGTTAAAAGGTGTTTGGCTTGTCTTTTTGAGAGACAAATGTCCTTTTTGGAAAAGTTACAAAAAACCAGGTTTTTCTAAATTAGCTCAAAAGTCACTTTTCCTTCTATCTAAAATCCAAAAGTCACTTTTAAAATGTTTTTACCAAACATCTTTTGCCCTTTATCTTTTCTAAAAACGACTTTTGCATCTTAAAAAAAATTAAAAAAAAAAAAAACATCCCCTACATGGGGTGTATCCACCAAGTAACCCCCCCCCCCTTTTTTTTTTTTTCTATTTTCATTCGAAAGGGATACTTCCACTTTTTTATTTTATTCGTCCACTTAAATTTGAAGTGGTATGACATTTTTGCCCTTATTACTAATTTAATATGAAAGAGATAAATGAGTTATATCTCTCTTTCAATCTTTCAGCCGACCATCTTCTACGTTCCAGCCATCATACATTCTCTTCATCCCATCCACCACACCATCATTCACATCCAGCCACCATCAACCAACCCTTGATACACCATAAAATTGGCGACAGACGCATCATCTTCTCCTAAGAACATTTCCATCACAGTCAAAATCATCTCACGCCACACACCATTCCCACGCAGCCTCCACCATTTTTTTTGATTAGACTCAATTCAACACAACCTTCATCACACAAGAACAGTCATCACAATTCCACTTCAGGCCATTACCATCATCATCGCCACCCATGTTCCCTCTTCACTAGTTTCACCCTACACCAACACCATTAAACCTACAACAAGAAACAAGCAAGAAAATCACCATCTATGACCCCCTGCTCCCAATTGTTTTTCTGATAATCACCATATGTATTCAAATTTGCTAATTTCACCAGATTTGAAAATATTCAAAGTTGCTGATTTGAAAGAGGTTGCAAGAAACTTTATTCAAGATTTGGGTATGGATGATTTCTGATTCAGCCCATTCACGCCATCCAGAAGTGAAGCAAAGATCGGGATAGACCTGCACACACAGTTGGAGAATCGTTTGGGGTGGGTCTCATTGAGGTGTATCTGGGGATCGATTCAAAACCGGGAGCAATTCAGAAGGAGGATCGGCGACTTGGAAGAAGCAACAGAGACTGGCCAACGGAAAACAAGAAACGACGCTCAACGAACGACGAAGAAGCATCGTCGATTCTTGTATGAAGACTAGTTGGTTTAATAAACTGTAATGAAAATTAAGTTATTAATTTGTTGGTTTGTTTGTGTAAGGATATGAATAGAAAGACTCCTTTTAAAAGTTGATGACATTTCTGTAGGATATCTACACCAATTCCATTCCATTATACTTTTAACATTTTCATTCCATTAAAATATAAACATAACTATAAATTTAAAATTAATATGTAGTATTTCGATTAATGTAATATTTTATCGAAATTAATGTTTATTAGATTTGTACTCTTCAAAATATCTACACCAGTTTAATTCGATTGTACTTTTAACATTTTCTTTCCATTAAACTATAAACATAACTTTAAATTTAAAATTAATATGTAGTATTTCGATTAATGTAATATTTTATCGAAATTAATGTTTATTAGATTTGTAACGGATTAGTGGGTTTTTTATTTTAAATATTTGATTTATTTATTTATTTAAAAAATATAACATTTAAAAATATGATACATATAAATAATATAATATTTAAAAATATGATTAATTTTATTTGTGTCACCAATTATGTAGTGTCACATGGTTATAGAATATACTTTGGAAAATGTGATAGTAAAAGAATTCTAGCTAGATGTGGCAAGAGGAAGGAGGAAAATAAACGCCCTTTCAGATTTTATGCTGCATGGATGTACAAGGAAAGATCTTGTCAGATCAAAGCTATGAATGGTGACGATAAATGTTCTAGGCAATTTAATTTTGGTTCCATTGTTTCCCTTGAATGGATTGGAAGACATTATGTGACTGAAATTGCAAATAAGCCAAAGATGAAACTTTAGGAAATGATTGATGACATCGGACAAACGTATAGCTGTGTGGTATCTATAGGACAAGTTAGAAGGCCAAGTAAATGGGCCAAAATTTTAATAGAAGGTAAACTCACTGAGCATTATGCAAGGATTTAGGATTATGCCCATGAACTGTTAAGGTCAAACCTAGGGTCCACATGTCAAGTGGTTGTAACAACCAATCCAAATGGAAAGAATTATTTTCATAGGTTTTACATTTGTTTCAAAGCATTAAGTGTTAGCTGGAAAAGAGGGTGGAGGAGAGTAATTGGGCTTGATGGGTGCTTTTTAAAGGGGAAGGTGAATGGTGAGCTGCTAACAACCATTGGTAGAGATGCCAACAACTAGGTCTATTCAATTTCTTGGGATGTTGTTACTGTGGAAAATAAGTCAGTCAGATTCATAGCACTTCCTATGTTTTGCAGATGCGAAAGTGCATGTTGGACAAGGACGTCGTGGCATCATTGAGTGATCTTCAGAACGATGAACGCATGAACTACATCGCGAGGGCCAGTGGTCGTCTTGGAACGAGAGGTAAAGGTTGTACATAGCAAGGAGATACTTTTGGTAAAGGTACAAGTGGTAGTGTTTGGAGGGATCCGAGTAGGTTTGGGAGTTGGAGGCTGGAATGCAAGAGCATTGTCCGGATTTGTCCATCGTAGCAGGCTTCGATGACGAAGCCTAGTTCAAGTGGGGGAGAGTTGTAACATCCCGATTTCCGAGAATGAGATTTAGGGATTTCATGCAATTAAGGAAGTCCACTCGACCGGTTCGAGGCCACAACTTGTCGTGTAGACTTTTAGTCAGCCCGTGTGATTTATGTGGTCTATTCGACGAGTCAGAGGACCCCAACTCAACAAGTAGGAGCTGGAAGATGAAACCCTAATTTACAGGGTTTTGCATCCTATTTAAAGGGTCATTAGCCTCCCTTAGCCCCCCTTACCGTCCCTATTGAGCTCAGAAAACCCTAATCTTGCCTACTCTTCATTTTTGTGTGTAAAGAAGCTTGGAATGTGGATTTTGTGAAGAAGGCTTGAAGTCTAAGAAGCTTGAAGCAAAAAGAAGCTTGTGGATCTAAATCTACTTCATCTTGGCATCATTTTGAAGGTAACAAGTCGTTACCTTGACTTATCTTTAACTAGATCTCTCCATGTAAAGGTCTAGGGCCATTTTCTAGTTGCTTGTGGGTTATTTCGGTTATTGGGCCTGATCTGAAGTTGTAACTTTAGATCTGGACTCCTCTAAGTCCCTATAGTCATAAAGTTATCAGATTTATCAAGCTTTGGGCCTTGTCTTTGGGTTAAACCTTTCCCTTAGCTTGGTTTTGGCATTTATGACCATGCATGTGTTGGATTAGGTGTCTAACCCATAACTATAATTGGTATGTATTTGACCCGATAGTAACATGGTCCATTTCGGGTTACCTTCATCAGAACAATTTGATAGGATGTATATTTGAGAAAGAGGTTATTTATGATTTATCAATATATTATAAGAATAATATATTAATTGAGAAATCATATTATTTAAATTAGTATTGATCAAGAATTAATTTGGAATTAATTTAGTGATCAAAAGAGACTGATTAAATAAACAGGGACTGATTATGTAAATCAGTGAAACATATGGTTTGGTCTAATGAGCCATGATTGATTTGTGATGAACTAAGCTTATGAGATAGTCCATGAAGTGTTAGTCCAAATCAATTGTTAGATCATAAGCCTAAGTGTAAGAATTAGGGTTTACAAATGACTCTTGTGTAACGCCCGTAGATCCGAGCTAGTCAAATTAGAGGCAATAGGGGTTGAAAACGACTTTTCGACAGAAGATTATTTAGAATAAATAATCTTAACCAAGTTGTAGAATATTTCACAAGGTTTCCGTACATATAAAGAACGCCGAAATCCGAGTTATAACAAAGAAGTTATGGCCCGTCGAAGTTTTACGGCAAAACCGGCACGGTACCGGGAAGCGTAAATAGTGAACTTACGATAGAGTGAGATTTAGCCTTAGAGATCCAAACGAAAGTCGTAGAATATGTTAAACTAAGAACATCGATAAAAAGAACGCCCAAATCTGACTTCGTATGAAGAAGTTATGATTTTTCGAAGTTTCGAGTAGCAGTGTACAACCTGAAATTTGAATATTAGATCGAGTGATTTTAGCCGACACGACCTAAACGAGAATCGAAGATCTCGTTGAGAGTAGCGTAACGAGAAAAAGATGGGCGAAAACGGATGTCGGATGAAGAAGTTATGAGGATTTAACGGACCAATCGTGTCCCGGCCCGTTATAAATATAAAATTTAAAATCGAGCCAAAATTAGCCGATAGAGTCTAAACGAAAGTTGTAGAGTACGTTCCCACCTTTGCGTGGATATAAAGAACATCGAAAACGGAGGTTGTACGCGAAAGTTACGAATTTTTAAAGATGAGCATGCAAATTGCGAAATCTGATGCGAGATAGATGACGTGGCCTCATCGCAGCCGTCCATCGTCGATCAACAGAGCGCCCTTCGGATCGCGCCACGTCGCCTCACTTCGCCTTACGACCCGCGTCGGAGTTCGGTACGCCCAGCGTACCCTCGGTCCTTATCCTCTTCCGAAGTGCAAGCCAGCTGGTGCGAGCTGGCGACCCAATCCGAGATTACGCCAAGCGTAGCTGTTGGACGCGCCGCGTAGTCCGAGGCTGCTGAGGCTATAAATAACATGCGAGCCATTCCGAGTTTTTCACTCCAAATCCACTTCTTTCTCTCACTAGTTTCTCTCTCTAGCTCATCTAAACCCCCCTAAGCCCTAGTTAAACCCCTAGCACCCTAAGGAAGCCCCGAGGCTCCCGGAGTCCCGAGAAAAAGGAGTTTTTCGGTTTCGAAACGCTTCTCCAATTAAGTTCCGGTTTTCGATAAAATTCGTTGTAAGTGTGCTACGCTTACGCAATTTTTTATATAGCTTTCAAATAATTATAGGAATGTTATTAGGTCCTTAAAATAATTATTTGGGCTATTATTGAGTGTTATTAACGCTTAATAATAGTCAGACTAATTAATTTGTCGCGGTTATCATTAAACTAAACCCTAGTGGTATCGATACTAGGTTTTATCGAAGGAATATCATTTTGAGAGTATCGAAGCGCTATCCGAGTGCTGAGTCACCACCTAATCAAGTGAGTGCATAATTACTTTCAACTTACACATAGATATGAAGTATTTTATATAAATTACATGCTGTGTGTGTATATTATCTGTATACTTGCTATCTATGCTGGATGAACGTTTTATACATGTTTTCAAAGATTTAAATTGTATATGTATTTTATATCTACAAAATGTGTTGGGTAAAACATGGGTAGATGTAATAGTTGCTGTGTGACAAAATAAAATAATGAGAGGCCTCGTTATAGCTGTTCTTGATGATCTAGTCATCTAGCGGAGTATAGATGACGACCACGGACTATTCTAGACAGTCCAGTGGAACACTAGTAGACTCGCAACCGGTAGGTGTTTATTCGAACTGTGTGTTTATCCGAACTGTGTGTTTATTCGAACTGTGTGAACTGTGTGCTCACCAGGTATACCCCATCCCAATGATAGTCCTTTGACTAGGTCCCTTGTGTTAGATGTTTTAGGGACGTAATGTGAGGATAACGGGAATGGGTAATTGGGTTGATTGTTTGATGTTTAAAAATGATAATTATATTATTGTGGGTTGAAAACCCTATGTGCTCACCAGGTTTCCCAACCTGACCCACTCAGTTTATTTATATCACATGTGTTGATATGAAGTGACACTACACTGAGAGATTTAAAGAGATGTAGATCACTAGTGTAAATAATTGTAAGTTCTGTTTATGCTTATGTTTCTGTATTAACGATGACATCCCAAACGTTTTAAAATGAAATAAATACGTTTCCTCGAAAATGTTTTAATAACGTATTTACCATGTTTTTCTGGGAACAAATTCCGCAACATTTTTATGAAATGAAGTACTCTGATTTTTAAACAAAGCATAAACAAACCGGTCTTTTCTGGCCGTGATTTTGGGGATGTCACATCTTGGAATTCTACACTATAAATGTGTTCCCTTAGCTCCAAAATCGGCACCCCTTGCAGTTCAAGAAGAAGCTAGCTAATTTTGGTGTCTCCTCAACCTCCCTCATATTCATCTAATTGTTATTGGTGTTTGTGACGTGTTTAAGGCATCACACTTAAGGTGCTAAGCTCTTATAAGGCCAAGGTCCACAAGCTACAACAAGAGGTAATCTTCTAACTAGTTTTTTATGATTCATATCAAGTTGCATGCTAGTTAGGCTTCATGATTTGGAAAATGAATACTGCATGTATAACTAGAGAAAATTTAGATCCAAAGTATTAGGTTTGTATGTTCACCATAGGGATGTTAGAGTACATAAAACCGAACAGTGGTATCAGAACCTTGAGTGTAATCGGTTATATTGATGCAATTGTGTTAATTTTCAAAGCTGAAAAATTACAATTCTGGATTCTGTCAGGATGAACTCGACGAGTCCCATAAGCAAACTCAACGAGTTGGATCATATGATGATGAACTCGATGAGTCCATTTCCTGACTCGACGAGTTGGATCATCCGTTGGTAGAATTTTCGAAGTTTTTGGCTTGTTTTGGATTAGGATCATTACCGCAAACTGTTTTGCCTCATAAAATTTGATTTTACTGATATGGTAATGAAAAATCTCATTTATGAAACTTTAATTCCAAACCCTAGAATTTTAAAAGTTTAAATTTCATCCGTATACTATTATAATATTAAAATTTTAATACACACACACACACACATATATATATATATATATGTATATATATATATATATATATATGTATGTATGTATGTATAAGACAATTCAGTCTTACCGTTAGTAGGCCTCATTCATGAAGCTAGTCTATAAGGGGTGTATAAGGAAGCGACCTATAATATGACAGCCATTGGGTATCCACTTTTACCCATCGCACTCTTGACTAGTGGATGGTCGTTAGCTGAACGAGTAGGATAAGACATTAATCCTCATTAATAAGTATAATGATATTATAAAGTAACTAAACTTTTATAAATTCCCAATCTTAGTTACTTTAGGAAAAATGTGAAAACGTGCTATTCCATGAAAAGTCGTTAGTGGAGGGTGTGTGGTTAACCGACACACTAATTTGGGGCTAACAAGGGCGGAAAAAGGTAGCTTGATGATTGTCATAAGATGAATGGAGCATGTGTGGTTAACCGACACATTGATTAGGTGATAAGTAACATCAAGAGTACCAAGCACATTTACATGGTTATTCACACCTTGTTTGTGATCCTCGGTATCCCAGTCACAAAATTGAAGGACATAATTGACATTAAACATGTCATTGAAAAGTTCAATGAATCTCAAAGAATCTAGGAATTTCAATTCATTTAAAACCTAATCATCATTCTCGTTTTTCATGATGGAAATTGGTAAATCGTCATTTACCTACCTTAAAATATTTTGCAATTGGATTACGACATCCCTCTTCCGAATTGTAGAATATTGTGTTAGGTCCTAGCCTTAATATTTCATTTAGGTGGTATATTAAGGATCCTTATCTAATCTAAACTTTGTCTTTCTTTTCAGATGTCTACTTCAAACAATGCTTCAAACCTAATCCCTTCCGGGTCTTTCTCTCTCATGAACTTATGTGGGAGAGTCATCTTTAATGGATCGAATTTTAGTGATTGGATTTAAACATCCGCATGGTCATTCTCTACGAGGAAAAAGAATATGTTCTCGATAAATAGCTAAAGGAGATTGATGAAAACACTGCCACTCCTGAACAGATTACTGAATATAAGGCTCATGAGAGGGACACGAGAAAGGTGTCGTGTATCATGATTGCTACCATGACTGCTGAGATTCCAAGTCCTATGAGGACTTTTGGCCCTATGAGATGCACCAAGACTTGATGGAAAGGTACCATCAAAGTGCTCAGCGGGAAAGGTATGAAATCATTTCTTCCATGATAACAACAAAAATGAAGGATGGATAGTCCATCACGACCCACTTGCAAAAGATGCAAAGGTTTGTGGACTGCTTGCTGAAGTTGAATGTCAACTTCGATGAAGAGTTGGCTATTGACATCGTCCTATACTCATTACCTCCTTGTTATGATTAGTTTAGAATGACCTATCATATGAACAAGGAGGGAGTCAATATAGACAAGCTTTGGGGCCTTTTAAGAACTGTTGAAAGTAGTTTGAAAGGCAAATATGTTGTGTCTACTCCTACTACTGCCCTTGTCTTGGCAATTGGACATGGGAAGGGAAAGAAGAGGAAGGCTCCTTCTCAGAGCCACAAGGGAAAGTCCCATGATGGATCATCTTCTAATGGGACCAAATTTGGTTTTTCTAAACCATCATCCAATCCAAAGGAAGCTGAATGCTTCCATTATCATGAAAAGGGCACTAGAAATGAAGTTGCCCCAAATACTTTCAAGACATAAAGGATGGGAAGATCAAGCTCACCTTCGCAGTATTTACATTATTCTATCTAATTATTCATCACATGCTAATTCTTGGGTCCTTGATACATGATGTGTTTTTCACATTTGTTTTGATTTGCAGGGTCTAAAAGAAGTAGGGATGTGGAGCACGGGAAGATGAAGTTGATCATGGGGAATAGGAAAGTGTCATCTGTCACCAAGATTGGAGTTTATTCTTTATTGCTTAGTAGTGAGTTAAATTTAGAGTTGAATAATTGTTGCTACTTGTTTGATATGCTGAGAAATATTATTTCTTTTTGTGGTTTGTATAAACAAGGTTTTAATTTTTCATTTAATAATGAGATTGGTGGTATTAATGGTTATTACAATGGTAAATTTTATTTTGAAGCATTACCTTGTAATGGTATATATGAAAATGTGATGGTTGTAGATAACTTTGGAAATAATGTGTTGCATATCGATTCTTCCAATAGTTTGGATAAAGCATGCATGTGGCATTGTCGTCTTGGACATGTCAGCAAGAAGCGCATAGTCCAACTCCAAAAGGATGGAGTGTTGGTGTCATTTGACTTAAAGTAGGATGACACATGTGAATCTTGTTTGCTAGGAAAGACGACCAAGTCACCCTTCACTGGTTCTTGTGCAAGGGGTGAGGGTTTATTGGATCTCATACACACCGATGTGTGTGGAACCTTCAGATCCGCCACAAGGGATGCTAACCGCTTCTATGTGACCTTTACTGATGATTATAGTAGATATGGGTATATCTACTTAATCAAGCATAAGTCAGAAACCTTTGAAAAGTTCAAAGAGTTTAAACAATAAGTGGAGAATCAATTGGGCAGGAAGATATAGATACCCCGATCCGATCGAGGTGGTGAGTATCTTAGTATCGATTTCCACGACTATCTTAAGGAATGTGGAATTGTTTCACAATTGAAACCACCTAGGTCACCACAACTTAATGGTGTGGCTGAGAGGTGCAACCGAACCTTGTTGGACATGGTTCGTTCCATGATGATTCGAGCTTCGTTACCTATCTCATTATGGGGGCATACCTTAGTGATTGTCGCCCATATCCTTAATCTAGCCCCAAATAAAAAGGTTGCCAAAACACCTCACGAAATGTGGACAGGGAAGGTTCCCTCGTTAGCACATATCAAGGTTTGGGGTTGCGAGGCTTTCGTAAGACGAGAGACTCAGGGCAAGCTTGAACCTCGTAGTGAGCAATGTATTTTTATCGGCTACCCACATAAGTCATTTGGATATCTCTTCTATAGACCGAGTGACAAAGTTGTCTTCGTTGCGAGGAGAGGGGTTTTCCGCGAAAGAGAACTCATATGCCAAGAGGACAGTGGGAGGCAAATTGACCTTGAAGAGCTTCAAGAGTTAAGTGATGAAGGAACCTCAAACACTAGCACTCAACCCGAGGAGGAAACTCCTGTTGAACCGATTGACGAGTCCGTACCTCAAAGATGTTCCAGTAGAGTTAGTGTTCCACTTATGTTATATGGTTTTCATATAACAGTTGAAGGTTATACATTTATCATTTATAGTACACTGGTAAATTTGGATGAACCTAACAACTACAAGGAAGCCATGGCTGGTCCTGAGTCTACAAAATGGAAAGAGGCGATGGACAACGAGATTCAGTCCATGTATGACAATCAAGTTTGGAACTTGTTTGACAATGTACCAGGTCGTAAGACGGTCGGGTGCTAATGGATCTTCAAGAAGAAGACTGATATGGATGGGAAAGTACACACTTATAAGGCACGATTGGTTACGGAGGGCTTTACTCAAACTCCTGGAGTTGACTATGACGCGACCTTCTCACCAGTAGCGAAGATTAAATCTATAAGGGTTATGTTAGCAATATCTACATTTCATGATTATGAAATATGGCAAATGGATGTCAAAGCCGCTTTCCTTAATGGGAAGTTCGCTGAAGACGTTTACATGAGTCAGCCAGAGGGTTTTGTCAATGCAAAGCACCCTAATTGAGTGTGTAAGCTTGAGAAATCCATTTATGGGTTAAAATAAGAATCTCATAGATGGAATTTTTGTTTCTATGAGAAAGTCAAAGAGTTTTGTTTTTCGAGAAACAAGGATGAGTCCTATGTATATGTCAAAGCTAGTGGGAGTACAATTAGCTTTCTGGTATTGTATGTAGATGACATACCACTCATTGGAAACGACATTCCAACCTTGCAGCAGGTTAAGTCCTTGCTTGGAAAGTGTTTTGCTATGAAGGACCATGGGAAAGTTGCTTACATTCTAGGGATAAGGATATTGAGAAATAGGAGTAAAAGACTAATAGGACTTCGTCAAAGTACCTTCTTGGGCAAGGTGTTGAAACATTTCAGCATAGAGAACTCCAAGAAAGGAGAATTACCTAACTAGAGCATTATTAAACTGAGTAAGACTCAAAGTCCGAGTACCGATGTTGAGATAGCAGAAATGAGTCGAATAACATATGCTTCTGTAGTTGGCTCGATCATGTATGATATGACATATACTCGCACTGATGTAGCGTTTGCTTTGAGCATGGTAAGTTGATATCATGGTAACCCTGGTAAAGCTCACTGTACTGCAGTAAAGAACATTCTTAAGTACCTGCGGAGGACTAAGGACTGGGTCCTTACCCTCGGTGGGAGTGATGGCTTGAGAGTGACAGGGTATAGTGATGCCAGGTTTCAGACTGACATAGATAATTTCCGATCTCAGTCGGGCTAGGTATTTAACCTAAATGGAGGAGTAGTGATTTGGAAAAGTTCCAAACAGGAGACTGTAGTTGATTCAATGTGCGAATCAGAATACATAGCAGCAAACAAAGTGTCGAAGGAGGAAATATGGCTAAAGAACTTCATCGAAGGCTTTGGAGTTGTACCAGCTGTAAAGGATCCTATGGAGATTTTCTATGACAACGAGGGTGCGGTCGCCTTAGCTAAGGAACCAAGGGATCATGGCAGATCTAGGCACATCGACATAAAATATCACTTCATAAGACATCAAGTAGAAGAAGGACTCCTCGTAATGAAGGGGGTATCATCAGAGGAGAACCCAACAGATCCCCTTACGAAGGGACTGAGTAGGGTTAAACACTTGCATCATGTTAGGAGTATTGGGCTAAAGGACGATATTAGTTTTAGTGATTAGATAGATATTTAGAAACTTGTAATAGCTAAAATGTAATTGACATTTGATGATTGAATAAAAGGAGTTTTTATTTATAAGTAAAGTTACTATCTTGTGTCAATTTTTTACTATTGTTTCACTTTTGCCTGTTTTGACTTCCAAAATAATAAGATTATTCAAACTATACATAGTCGATCATACTTTGGAAGTAGGTTATGAAAGTAGACTCTCATGAATGGGTTTTTGTAAGATTGTCTATGGTGTTATACATTGCAAAAGTTTGCTACAAACATTTATGATTTGAGTATTGGACTAAACCCATGCTCACATGAGTCACTTCATGGAATTTATCACGAGTGATTATGAGACGATAATATCGTATAGTCTTCAAACCAAGATATATGAGTTGTTGATTACAAATTGATTATACATTAATTATACGGAAAAAGCATTAGTAAGTTGATGTTATAAAATGTATTGTTGTGTATGATTTAACGAGTAGTTAGTACAAGCATATAAGTCGAAGTTGATCTGTTCCTTTTATCCTAAGAGGATTAAAAGTGATATCTTGGGCTCCTCAATGATTTTGTTTTGACTAATGTGTCGGGCCCGGTCAGAACTATATTGATGTTTTCAGTTAAGTTCTATGTCAAACAAATCAGAAATCGGGAAACAAACTATTGGACAATGAGTATGACTTTATTCCATGTCTTTGTACACGCGATATCTTGAAGAACTGAGGATTATATTATCCCTTATCTAATGGATGCGTCAGATTTCGACAACAGCTTTTGAGAACTACGATTGCTAATCGGATTTTGAATTTAAATTGTAAATTATAGTTATTAGACTTGTCCAAGTGGGAGACTGCTGGATTAGGTGTCCAAGCCCATAACTATAATTGGTATGTACTTGATCCGATAGTAGCATGGTCCATTTCGGGTTTCCTTCATCAGAACAATTTGATAGGATGGATATTTGAGAAAGAGGTTATTTATGATTTATTAATATATTATAAGAATAATATATTAATTGAGAAATCATATTATTTAAATTAGTATTGATCAAGAATTAATTTTGAATTAATCTAGTGATCAAATGAGACTAATTAAATAAATAGGGATTGATTATGTAATCAGTGAAACATATGGTTTGGGCTAATGATCCATGATTGATTTGTGATGAACTAAGCTTATGAGATAGTCCATGAAGTGTTAGTCCAAATCAATTGTTGGATCATAAGCCTAATTGTAAGAATTAGGGTTTACAAATGACTCTTGGAATTCCACACTATAAAAATGTTTTCCCTTACCTCCAAAGTCTGCACCCCTTGCATTTCAAGAAGAAGCTATCCGATTTTGGTGTCTACTCAACCTATCTCATATTCATCTAATTGTTATTAGTGTTTGTTACTTGTTTGAGGCATCACACTTGAGGTGCTAAGCTCTTATAAGGCCAAGGTCTACAAGCTACAATAAGAGGCAATCTTCTAACTACTTTTTTATGATTCTTATATCAAGTTGCATGCTAGTTAGGCTTCATGATTTGGAAAATGAATATTGCATGTATAACTAGAGAAAACTTAGATCCAAAGCATTAGGATTGTATGTGCACCATAGGGATGTTAGAGTACATAAAACCCAACAGCATGTACGTAAACTTTGCAGCTTTACGTGGAAACCATGCCATTTTGAATGAGAAATGGACTGATGGGACTCGACGAGTTGCATGGTCAACTCGACGAGTCGAATGAGTTTAGCCATGGTGGGTTTCTGCATAGACTCGACGAGCCAGTTAGGGTTTTCCCGACATTTGGACAAGCATGGACTCAACGAGTTGTCTGGAAACTCGGCGAGTCAACTAGGGTTTTCACAATTTCTCGAGTTTTGGAAGGAATCGACGAGTCAGTGAGCTGCACCCAATGATTTGGGTCAACATGGACTGTTGACCTTGACCGTTGACTTTGACTTTGACCAAGGGTTGACCAGTTTGACTTATGGGGGTATTTTAGTAATTTGGGAATTTATGGAATTGGATCATTGGTGGATGTAGGTGTTGGAGTTGGAGCTGTATTTGGAGGAGTTTGACATTATCATTCTGAGCTACTTGTGAGGTGAGTTGTCCTCACTTTACTAATAGGGTCGAAGGCACTAATGCCGACCCTTTTCGGATTTGTATTCGGGTTTATTGCATGATATGCTTATTGATTTACATCCTGGTAGTTAGGATGGTGATATGCTTAGTGACCTGGTTAGGTCGGTATCCTGGTATATAGGACAATGCTATGTTAGAGATCGGTTAGGTCGGTATCATGGTATATAGGATAATGCTATGTTAGTGACCGGTTAGGTCAGTATCCTGGTTATAGGATGTTGCTATATTTAGTGATCTGTTAGATCGGTTTGACTGTTATATACATGATAACGTATGATGTTTATGTGCACATGATTGTTTGAATGGGGTTGGGTTGAGGCGGACCTGCTTTGTGCTGAAGGCCAACAACAAACCCTGGGCGGACCAAATAGACTGTAGATCCGAGAGGGCATATTAGTCAGGCCGAAGGCCTGGCAAGCGGTCTGGATAAGCTGAAGGCCATGGGCAGCGGTCCAGACGTGCCGAACGCATGGAGAGCGGTCCAGATAAACTGATGGCCTACGAGGCGGTCCAGTCAGACTGATGGCTTATTATGCATGTTGTTTGTTTATATGATATGATTATGATTTTATGGTGTTGGTATTTTGGGGAAACTCACTAAGCTTTGGGCTTACAGTTGTTGATTTTGTTTCAGGTACTTCTAATGATCGCGGGAAGGCGAAGGCGTTTTCGTGCACCTCCTTATGTTTTTATGATTTTATTCTGCGATACTCTGACATGAAACCATTTTGAAAACAAATTTTTAATAATTATTGGTTTATGAGTGATTTAAAAAGTTTTAAATTGGCATGATTTTTATGGGTATTACACCAAAGGTCTCTCAGAAATGACCTCTTGGATGACAAAGGGAAGATATGTGGCAGAACCTTTGAATAAAGTCAATTCTTGCTACGAAACAGGAAGTGTGAGTGGCACCAAAAATGTTCCAAGTGATATGTCATATGAAAAGTCCGAAATCCCTGTTAGAAAGCCAAAACATAGGGTTAATCTTCATAAATCTGCTGAGCAATTCACGGCTTAGAAACGTCAAAGAAATGCTAGATACAATAAAAATCTACAAGAAAGAAAGCTTTCTGGCAATCTAAAAATCATAACTTTGTTCATCAAGAAAAATAAGCAAATCTGAGTGCGAAAGTATCTTCAAATCCAAATCCTAAAAGTATTTCAAAAACTTAGTCATCTTCTTCTCCGACTTCAAAATGAAAAGTTTCCCCAAAACCCCAGTTTTCAAAACAAGCAAAAACTTTTGAGCAAACAAAATCTATGGTTTCACAATCTGCCAAAAGATCAAAAGATACAAACGGCAAAGAAAAGGTTGCTTCGGAGTCAAAAACTCATTTCAAAAAGTTCGAATCGACCCTGAAAAGAGAAGAGATGGTTGAGAAAAGAATTGTCAAGAAAAAAATTCAATGATAATAAAAGGAAAACCTCGTTTCAAAAGGATCCTAAAGACGAAAGGATTGTTGTTTTTAAAATCACTAAGAAAGATAATTCCACTCTGATTAAAAGATCTTACTTGGTTAATGAAGCAATAGCATTTCTTGTGTCTGAAAACCTCACATGGACCCAAAAAACTTTAGGTTCCTCAATCTATTTGACTTTTTTAGGTGATGCATGACGAGCAATTTTACTCTGAATGATACATTGATAGTGGCTGCTCGCATCACATGACAGGAAAGAAGGAAGAATTGAGAGAGTTCAGATGTCTGAAGGATGGAGGGAGAGTCAAATATGGAAATAACTCTATTAGGGAAATTAAGGGCTATGGTATGATTACGAATGGAGAATTTTTTATTGGAAAGGTAGCCTATATGGAAGGCATGCAACACAACTTAATAAGCGTATCACAACTGGTTGTGGGCACAGGCTTGAAAGTGTCGTTCGACGATGAGGGATCCAAGATAATCGAGAAGAAATCCAAAACTATGATGTTGAAGTCAAAGCGAAATTGCGAGATGTATCCACTTAATTTGAATCCCATCAAAGGAAAGCTATCCATATACCTTCTTACGAAAGCACCTTCGAATGATAGTTGGCTTTGGCACCGAAGGCTTTCACATCTCAACTTCAAAGACATCAATAAACTCATACTTAGTGATCATGTGCGAGGGCTACCATTGCTGAAGTTTGACAAGGATCATGTCTGTGTAGCCTATGAACTAGAAAAGCAAAGCAGGAAGAGTCATCCAACAATCTTAAACACCAAAGTGATCGAGCCACTTGAGCTTTTACATGTTGATCTCTATGGCCCATCTGCCATCGAGAGCATTGGTGGTAACAATTACATTTTAGTTATTGTTGATGATTTTTCCAGATTTACATGGGTGCATTTTTTTTAAGAAAAAATCAGAAGCCACACCTAAGCTCAAGGACTTTATAAACCAGATCGAGCTTCAACTGCGAAAGCTGGTTTGCAACATTTGTAGTGACAATGGTTATGAGTTCAAAAGCCAAGAGTTTGAAGAATTCCTTACTGAAAAAGGAGTAGCTCACAAAATTTCAGCTTCTTACACTCCTTAACAGAACGGGGTCGTTGAAAGGCGAAACCGATCGATGTGCGAAGCTGCGAGAACCATGCTATCGTTTGTGAAACTGCCACTCTATTTTTGGGCGGAAGCTATCGGCACAGCCTGTTTCACACAAAACATATCTTTCCTGAATAAAAGATTTTCCATTATGCCTTACAAAATTCTTAATAAAAGAAAACCTAATGTTAAGTTTTTCCATGTTTTTGGTTCAAGGTGCTTCATCTTTAATTCTGAAGAACAAAGGAACAAATTTGATGAGAACGTTGACGAAGGAATATTCTTGTTGTATTCTTTATCGTCGAAGGCATATCGGGTTCTAAACAAGATATCAAGAAGAATCGAAGAGACCTACTATGTCACCTTTGATGACATTTTTCTTAAGAAGTATCAGAAGGATGACTCCCAATCAGAGGAAATTTTTCTCGTGAAAAATCCGATGACAATTCCTCTCTATAGCCTTTATGAGGAATTCATGAACCTCTTTGAAGAACTAGAAAAAGAGATCTCTTCGGAATCTAAGGTAGCAGATAAAAAAGGAGACGAACTGAAAAATATTATGGATGATGTTGTGAAAGATATTGAACATGAGCACCCCACTCCGAAAGTCTTTGAAATTTTATCTCAACCACAAGCTGCGAATGTTGCACCGCATGGGGAGGGTTTCACTTCAAGCTATTCCCCTCATACACCTGTTCAGGGAGAGAATGAAGAACCTGAAATCAGCTTAGAACCACCATCCTAGGGGGAGGATTCAACTCCTAATGAAGAGCCAAATCCATCATTCGAGGGGGAGAATGAAAATACGAATGATGATTCGGATGCGCAATCTAAATTTTAAGAAATAAATGTTGAAATGGATCCATATTATGATCCAAACTATCCTCCTCTCACCAAATGGACCAGGGGTCATCACAAAACACAAGTAATCGGAGAAGCATCTGTAGGAGTTCTTACGAGAGCACCACAAAAGGCGAATCAGACTGCATTATTCTCCACAATGGAATTTTGCATGTTTAATTCGTTTATCTCCAAGATTAAGCCCAAAAACATTAAGATTGCTCTTGATCATTCTGATTGGGTGCAAGCAATGGAGGAGGAGCTCAATGAGCTTGAATGAAACAAGGTTTGTAGGCTAATTCCAACTTCGAAAGATGCTTCCGTCGTTGCTCTTAAATTGGTGCTCACAAATAAGCTCGACAAAGAGGGCAATCTGATTTGAAACAAGGCAAGGTTAGTCATAAAAGGATATTGCCAAGAAGAAGGGATTGACTGTGAGGAAACATTCACACAAGTAGCAAGGATGGAGTCAGTTTGCATCTTTCTGGCATATGCAACACATAAGAACTTTGAAGTCTATTAAATGGATGTTAAGTGTGCCTTTTTGAACGGGGAATTAGAAGAAACAGTGTATGTGGAACAACCACCTGGATTCATAAACGAAAAATATCCGAACCACTGTTACATTCTTGACAAAGCAGTCTATGGTTTGAAGCAAGATCCAAGAGCCTGATATGAAACTCTTAATCGATTTTTAAAACAGTATAATTTAAACAAGGCTCGGTCGGCCCAACCTTCTTTCGCAAGAAAGATGGTGACCATTTGATGATCGTCCAAATTTACGTTAAAGACATCATTTTAAGATCTACTAATCTTAGATTAACTGTTGAGTTCTGAAAGTTGATGGAAACTAAGTTTACGATAAGCTCAATGGGTCCGATTAAGTTTTTCCTTGGTTTGAATATAAGACAGAGTTAGGAAGGAATCTTTATTAATTAGGAGGCTTATATGAAGGCCTTACTTGCAAAGTTTGGAATTGTGGGAGATTCAAAGGTGAAGGTTCCAATGGCATTCAGAACAAAGCTAACACCGTCTTTGGATAAACCAGATGCATACCTCACACTCTATCATCAAATGATTAGGTCATTAATGTATTTAACTGTTAGTTTTCCAGACATTATGTTTTTTGTCTGCTATTGTTCCGGGTTTCAAGTGAATCCTCGGAAACCCCACATGACCGTTGTGAAGAACATCTTCAGGTATCTAAAACGAACATCCTCGCTCAGAATATGGTACCCATCTAGTTCGGGGTTCTTTGTGCAAGCATTCTCTGATGCTAATCTCGGAGGTTGCGGTCTTGATCGCAAAAGTACAACTGGAGGATGTTAATTCCTTGACGGCAAATTCCTTAATTGGCAATCAAAGAAACAGACCTGCATCTCACTATCAACTTCCAAAGTTGAATCTCTTGCAGCTGCATCTTGTACCTTACAGGTGATATGGATTCAAAGTCATTTAAGGGACTATGGCATAAACATGAAAATAATTCCCTTATATTGTGATTCCGAAAGCGCCATTCGCATCTGTCACAACCCAGTGCAACACTCCAAGACTAAACACATCGCACCGAGGTACCACTTAATTAAAGATCAAGTGGAAGATGGAAATGTTGAGATACACTTTGTTACATGTACTGATCAATGGGCCGACATCGTTACAAAAGCCTTATCAGAAAAATCATTTAATCGCATTCTTCAAGGCTTAGGAATGATTAAAGATGAATCAGTTCTGAAACTACCTTCGCAATAGGAAAGTATTGATTGAACTGTGAATGGGTGTGAACGCTCGTAGTGATTCTTAGTCTACTGTTCATCTGCGAAAGTCCGTAGTTATTCCTAGTTTACTGTTCATCCATGAACGTTCTTAGCGTCTCGCAGTTCACTGTTCATTCGGATAATCGGAATGTCACACCCCAAAACCGGAATGGCGGAAACATTTGGGGGTGGAGGACGTAATGTACAGTATCACAACAAAGCATGGTAGTAAACAAGCAACAACATCATCCATTGCATTAATAGTAAAATTTATTACAAGTGTGTTCTGTATAGTTTATAAGACACCAAAATATGAATCAAAATAAAAGATGAGTATTGAATGCACTCCATCTTCTCAAAAGCTAGCATCGGTACCTGTCTACTGATGACCTAAGAATACAAGTTATTTTGAAAGAGTTTATCAACTTAAAGCTGGTGAGTTCATAAGCATTGTAGTGTTGTTGTTTGCATCAAAATGTTTGTATCATTTTTTGGAGTATGAGTTTGCAAATGTTTGTAGCAAAAGTATGTGAATGTTTGTAATTATTTGTAAATGTTTGTAACTCCTAGAAAATCCTATATTTTCTACTAAATGTAGCCTTCTACCAAGGCCCGACTGTTTTGTATGTTCGTTTCTTGTAAAAGTGTGTAATTGTCCCAAGTGTGACTATCATTAACAAAATATAGTTTATACATTACCCTTTATGTGAAAAGATCACAAAGTGAATGCAACGGGAAAATTATTTAGTACCGTAGTTTATATGTGGAAACTACCTTAATACTACTTATCTTAAAGCCAATGAACTATAAGATAAGGTGAGATTTGTAACCATACTGATTGATGGCTGTAAAACACGACGATGAAAGACGTCGAAATAAATGTGACATTTGTCACCCCTTGGCTTGGTCGACCGAGGACCGTAGCTAACAGTCGGGGTGCGGGGTAGTCTGTCCCGTATAGATCTGTACACACAATGCCTGCTCTCCCTCCAGGAGACTCTGGTTACTAACATGACAACGGTGGAATCCGCGTCATGTAGAAGTAAATCTCATATTCTAATTGTTATGTTGGTGTATGTTCCTTCTGTTTACTTGTAAATGTATATGTAATGTTTCTGATAATAGTAAGTTCTCTTAGCTTCTCATCATAGTATAGTTGTATAGTTTCTCATAATAGTATGTTCTCTTAGTTTCTCATCATAGTATAGTTGTATAGTTTCTCATAATAGTAAGTATTGACTCATGAATGAACTGACTCTTTGTATGCTTCATTGAACTAGAAGTAATGAACAATATTATCCTAAACTATACCTATTATATTTTACTAGTAGAATGGTTTGTATGACTGAATGTATTGAACTGAGATAAAAGCTTTTATGTGTTATACATATATACATAATATATAACTAAGGATCAAACGACTTTCGGACAAACAACCGGGTACTCTAAGTCCACAACCAAACAAGGAACATGAAATAAAGTGAGTTATCAGTCCTAAGTCCTTCGAACCTTACTTATATAACTATATATGCATTAGACATGATTTTGACAATATATAAATATACGAGTTTAAAAAGAAGTTTTGCAAAAGCTTTTGAAGAGTTTAAAAACAAATATTGATGACTTGATGTCACTTTATAAAATGATTTAAAAGCAGTTGGGCATATAGAAACAAGTTTGATAAAGAGTTTAACGTGTAAAACAAGTTTGGTAAACAGTTTGAAGTAGTTTGTTTGATAAAACAACTGAAAGTATAGTAAATCTAATTGTTGATAGTTATTAATCACATGTGATTGATATAATAACTATAATGATTCAACTTGTATCCCCCCCAATAAAAGCATTTAAAAGGTTGATTAAGGAGTATGAACTCACCTGCAGTGAGTGGATTGGATGAACCTTCTGAAAAGGATGCTAAGTGCCAAGTGAAGACTTGAACACACGTACAGATCCTAGTTAACATATAGTGACACATATATGTATCTAATTTATGATTAAAAAACTAATTAAATAAGTATATACACCCTAGATCATGGAAAACACTTTGATCCAAGTGTTATAAGTACTAAAGGGTTGTATGGTCCTATATTGGAGTGTAAGGCCACAAAACCAAGGGTTTTGTGTTTGTGCGACCAGAGTGTGCGGCCAGGGTGTATGTGCGGCTTCACACTCCCTATTAAGTTTGAAAAAACGTATTTCCAAGTCTTAGGAAGGTCTTAGGGAAGTTGTTTTGACCATTGCTTAGCCATAATGGGAGTTTGTTGCCATTTTGGACCCTTAAAAGTGTGTGTGTGGTTACACTTGGTGTGTGCGGCCATACACAGGGTGTGTGCGGTCGTACAAAATTGCAGATTAAATGATATGGCGTTTTTCATGCTTAAATCCAAGGGTCTTTAGCTTATATCAAGCCATTGCAAGTGTATACCTGATTTTAGGGGCTTAAAAGTGTAGTTAAAGTCCAAAAAGTTTAGTAGGTCTTCTTGGTGTTTTTGAAGATCTAACACTAAATAGGTGTTTTCATGGATCAAATCAAAGGGGAAGGCTAGTTAAGGTCGTGTATCACTAATCTAAGGATGAATCACTTACTTGATTGAAGATTTGAATAGAAATGTGGATGATACTTGAGAGGATTTCGAGTTCCAACTTTGAAGGAGTGGAAAGAGTGTTCAAAATGACTAAGGGTGGTATATATAGGCAAGAATGTGTGGCTGGGATGGGTATGCGGCTGCACACACCTGTGTGTGGCCGTACACTCAAGTGTGTGGCCGCATACTCCATCTGTTATAGTGTTTGGCTCGAGTTTTCTTGATATGCATCGTGTTATCCCATTTCTAGGCTCCTACCTTGATTTTACTAGGTTTAGAACACTTGAATAGACCCTAAACGATGCTAAAAGATAGTAAAATGAGTCTAACTTTGATTGAATTGATCTATTGTACATGATAGAAATTTTGGGTTGTCACATCATCCCCCCGTTAGAGAGAATTTCGTCCCGAAATTAGAGTTTAAACAATTAAGTAATAACAAATAACTATGCGAAAAGATGAGGATATTTTAGTTTCATTTGATCCTCGCACTCCCAAGTGAGTTCAGGTCCTCGCTTGGCGTTCCAACGAGCACTCACTATTGGGATGCGGCTTTTCTTCTTCTGTTTGACCTCTCGGTCTATGATCTCTATAGGTTCTTCCAAGAAATTAAGACTCTCGTTAATTTCGATCTCGTCGAGTGGGATTACAAGTGTCTCGTCAGACAGACGCTTTTTCATGTTCGAGAAGTGGGAAGTAGAATGTATGTTACTTACTTCGCGGGGTAGGTTGAGTTTGTAAGCTACATGGCTTATTCTAGCGAGAATCTCGAAAGGCCCTAGGTATCTTGGATTTAGCTATCCATGCTTTCCAAAGCGTATCAAGCCCTTCCAGGGTGACGCTTTCAAAAGAAAAGGGTCTCCCACCTGGAATTCCGAATGTTTATTTCTCTTGTCTGCGTGGCTTTTCTGCCGGTCTCTAGAGGCTTTCAATCGTTCACGAATCTGAACGATCTTCTCTTGTCATTTTCCGAATGATCTCCAGACCTTCGGAGCAATGACCACTACTCCTAACTCCATATTGTGTGTTGTATAGCTGGATTCGAGCGTCTTACGCTGACGGGAGGTATAGGAACTGACCTTACCTCGTTGCATCAGAACACAACCGAGCCCTTGATCGGATGCATCGCAGTAGACCACGAAGTCTTTTATTCTTTCTGGGAGGGATAGTATTGGTGCGGTGCATAAGGCTTGCTTCAGCGTTTGGAACGCTTTCTCTTGCTTCTCTTCCCAGTCAAAGGCCACGCCCTTCTGGGTCAAAGTCGTAAGGGGTTTCGCAATTCAAGAGAAATTTTGAATGATCCTACGATAGTAGCCAGCGAGACCTAGAAGTTGGCGAATTTCTGTAGGCGTCTTCGGTGCTGACCAGTTCTCAATGGCTTGGATTTTGGAGGGGTCCACTTGAATTCCCTTTTCACTAACCACGTGACCCAGGAATTCTACTCTTCGAATCCAAAACTCGCATTTAGAGAACTTCGCGCAGAGCTTCTCTGATCGTAAAGTTTCCAAGATCGGACGTATATGCTTACTACGCTCTTCCTTACTATGAGAGTAGATAAGTATGTCGTCTATGAAGACAATGAAGAACTGATCCAAGTAAGGATGGCTTACCCTATTCATTAAGTCCCTGAATACTGCGGGTGCATTGGTCAATCCGAATGGTCATCACTACGAACTCGTAGTGTCCGTAACGAGTTCGGAAGGCTGTCTTCAGGACATCATTCTCTAGCACTCGTAATTGGTGACACCCGGATCTCAGATCTATCTTTGAAAAGTAATTCGCCCCCTTGCAATTGGTCGAACAAATCGTCTATGAGAGGCAGAGGGTAACGATTTTTAACGGTATGTTTGTCGAGCTCTCTATCGTCGATGTACATACGAAATGATCTGTCTTTCTTCTTGACGAACAAGACGGGTGCTCCCCAGGGTGAGAAGCTTGGTCTAATAAAGCCTCTGCTGAGCAGTTCGTTGAGTTGACCGGATAATTCTTGTATCTCGGCAGGTGCTAGACGATAGGGCGATTTGGCTACAGGGGTAGCCCCTGGAACTAAGTCGATGCTGAACTCGACTTGATGTTGTGGAGGTAATCCTGGGAGTTCTTCTGGAAAGATGTTGGGAAGATCCAAAAGAAATTACGATTACTCATGAATTGAGGAAAGGATAAGTACTTCTGTCCTATTTGTATTTCTTGTCCCGATCGGCGGGAAAGGCACTTGATTGGATTCTAAGTTTATTCGCATGGCAACACGATCACTCGTAGTTTTGAGCAGTCTCTGTCCTGAAGTTCATCTATTAGAAGTCATATTTGGTTCATCAATCACAGCTTTGCGTATACGAGTCGCATATAATTAAGATTGAAGAGGCAGTCGAATAAATTGTAACACTCGTGTTTCTAGCCTAGGCATTTATATTGAGTTGATAGTCTAGGTTAACGTTTGTAACTCATTTTGAAGAAATGAAAAGGAGTTATGTGAATATTATGTGAATTATGTGTTTTATGCTTAATTATTAGGGCTTAATTAATTAAGAATAAAAGTAAGCGTCAAAATTAAAGTGTGAGATAAGCCCGATATCTTTACATAAAGTTGTAGTGGTCGAAACAAGGATTTCGGGGATATAAAGAATACCAAAATCCGAGTTATAACGAAGAAGTTATGACCTGTCGAAGTTTCGTGACAAAACAGGCACGGTGCTGAATGTCGTAAAAAGTGAGTTTTTGATAAACTACTTTTTAGCCTTAGTAATCTAAACGGAAGTTGTAGTATTCATTAAACCGAGAAGTTCGATAAAAAGAACGCCCAAATCTGACTTCGTATGAGAAAGTTATGATTTTTCGAAGTTTCAGCGTAGCAGTAGACAGCTAAAAACTCGAATTTTAAATCGAGCGATTTTTAGCTGATACAACCTAAACGAGAATTGAAGGTCTCGTCATTAGGAGCACAACGGTAAAAAGTCTGACGAAAACGGACGTCGGATGAAGAAGTTATGATTTTTTAACGGATTTCTTGTCCCGGTCTGTTAAAAATAATAATATAAAATTTAAATTCAAAATTAGCCGACGAAGTCTAAACAGAAGTTGTAGATCTTAATTTTAGCTACGCGTGCATATAAAGAACGTCAAAAACGGAGCTCGTATGCGAAAGTTATGAATTTTAGAAGATTTTGGCACAAAATTCGAGAAATTTCGCATAAATAGGCTTCACCCGGAAGTGCCACGTGTCCTCGCTTCGCATGTGCCACGTATCCGGAACCTGCTGAGTCACCGAAGCCACCTGGCGAGGCGTGTCATGTCCTTCCGAGTCCGAGCTGCGGTCCAATTCGCTGACTACACGTAGAAGCCTCGGTGGCGAGCCTCGCATCCGACGCGTATGTAGTGACTCATGAGTCCGAACCCTCGCAGGCGCCACGAACCCCCTACTTCGGACCCTAGACCTCGGTCCAATCACAAGCCGCCAGAGAGCCCTTCGCACGCGCAGCCCTCATGCGAGCCTCCCCCTCTGCGAGCCTTCTCAGCCGTCGGATCAGAAGACTTCTGACCGTCCGATCAGAAGCTTCCCCCTATAAATAGGAGGGTGCGAGACCTCCCGGGTATTTTTGGAATTTTGCCATATTTAGCCCCTAAACCCATATTTTCTTCATATTAACATCCCGCAAAGCCCCGGTATCGATTGTAAAGCCCGGAATACCCCACGAAGTGCCCGAGAAGCCCGGAAAATTTATCTTTTCGGTTTCGAAGCCCGACTTTTACAAAGCCCGGTTTCTCAATAAAACTCCCGGTTTTATTAGAAACGATCATTTTAGGAAACGAATTGCTGCCCGATTATCCTCAAATCATGTGAGTGTATAGTCACTTTCATTTACACATAGATATGAAGTATTACCTTATAATACGTGCTATGTGTAAATATATTAATTATTTATTTGAGGTGATTGTTGTGTTGATGTTTTATACAAGTTTTAAACTGTATAAGTATTTTTATCTACAAATATGTTGGGTAGAACATGGGTAGATTGTGATGTGTGATAAAATAAAATTGATGAGAGGCCTCGATGTGTTTGGATGACGACCACAGACTTTCTAGATAGTCCAGTGGGAAACATTAGCAGGTCCGCAACCTGTAGGTGTTAATGAACTAAGAGTGTTCATTCGCTGTACTCCATCCCTCTCATGGTTGCTTTTAGGACATGTATGGCTGAGGAAACCCCTTAGCAGTAGTGTCCATCCCAATGATATTCTTTAGGCTAGCTCCCTTGTGACAAGTGTTTAGGGACATAAAGTGAGGATAACGGGAACGGGTAATCAGGGTTATTGTTGATTGATGAACTTAGTAAGTTTATTATTATTGTGGGTTGAAAACCCTATATGCTCACCAGGCTCCCAAGCCTGACCCACTCGGCTTTTTATGTTACAGGTAGTGGACCCCGAGCATAGTCGGAGGACAACGAGAGATTTTTGGATTATAGGCCAGTAGTTGTAAATAACTGTTGAAAGGCTTATAATGTCTTGTTTATGCTTTTGGATCTGTATCGGAACATGACATCCCGAGGTTTTGATATATATATGGAAAACATATACCTTCTTAATGAAGGGTTTTGATAAACTTTTATCATATTTTGTTTGGGGACCAATTCTGCAACATCTTTTAAAAAGATTTGTTTGATTTTATTTTAAAAAGCATAAATTAAATCGGTCTTTTCTGGCCGAGAAATTAGGGGATGTCACAGTTGGTATCAGAGCATTAGTTTAAGCGAACTAAGAAATTGTAGAATTTCTAAGACTTGAACTTAGAATGCTAAGTGATGATTGTGAGATGAGTGTCTACCATATTTTAGACACGAGCACTAGTTTATTTTAGGGAAGATGCCTAAAATGCCCTTATGTGCTAAATGCTATGTGTTTGCCATGTGTGCCATTATTTGTTCGGATCTATGGTCTGTTGCTGGCCGGATCTGGAAACCTTATGTGTGTAGGATTCTAAGCGTATGATTACGAGATTAGAACTAACACGCAAACGTTTCAGAGTGATAAGGGAATTGACATGTCTAACAAGGATAAAAACCTAAATTCGCCTTATTCGTTATATAGATTGTAATGGCCATAACTCGTAGTGGAGATGCAAATGCAAACGGAAACAGGGATCAACAGCCTCAACCTCAAGTAGTTGAGCAAGTACCCGTTGTAGGAGCTGCACCTGAGCCAATGACGATGGATGGGGTACAAGCAATGATGCAAATTATGTTAGATCGCCAAATGGAGGAGACAAGGCGATTACTACAACAACATAGGGAAGAGACTACGATGCCTGTTGAACAGCCCGTATTGAATGAAGGGCAATCAGTAGGAGGGAACTACAGTGGGACTCTTGGTCAAGCCAACCCACCGATAGTTAGACAAAACAAGCAGGATGGAGGAGTTGATGGACGCGGATGCAAATACAAAGATTTCATGGCATCCAAACCGCCGTGTCTATCTGGGAGTCCGACACAGGTGGAAGTCATGAATTGGATCTCCGAAATGGAGACGATGTTTGAAAGTTGCGAGTGCAACAACAAACAAAAGACCGCACTTGCAATTCCTCTGTTAAAGTCTGGTGTGTGGAGCTGGTGGAAGTTACTAGCTGATTCGATGCCCAAGGGTGAAGCTAGTAAGATGTCTTGGGAAGAATTTGTGGTCCAACTGAAATTGCAGTACTGCTCTGAGCAGGATCTTTTGGAAATCAACAATGAGTTTTAGAATTTAAAGAAAGGAAAGATGAGCGTTACTGAATACGCTGCTAGTTTTATGGAAAAGATGAAGCTAGTTCCTCATCTAGTTCCAACTGAACTCTCTAAGGTCAACAAGTTTGCCCTCGGATTACCAGCGGACTTTGGTCCGATGGTTAAGCAAGCAACCACTTTGAAAGCCGCCATATGGGCTGCTAAGAATGTCGAGGTTCAGATCAAGGAGAAGGGTCTGGAAAGGGCAGAAGTTGGTGAAAAGAGAAAATTTGAAGGAACTTTGGGTTCCAACAAGAAAAGCAAATTTTCTAAGTCCAAGAAGTTTGGAGGAGGAGGAGGTGAAGTGAAATGGTGTGAGAAGTGCAAGAGAAAGCACTCTGGGAGATGTAGTGAGGAGGTGACTTGCTTCAAATGTGGAAAGACTGGGCATTATGCCAACGTGTGTCCGTCCAACAAGAGGATATGTTTTGAGTGCCTTGAAGTAGGGCATGTTCTTAAAGACTATCCAAAGAGGAAGGATGCCGCAAAGCCCAATCTACCACCAAAGCCGAAGGCGAGAGCCTTTCAGATGACCCTCAAAGCTGCAAAAGAAGAAGTCGATGTCGCTTCAGGTACCTTTCTCGTAAACGAATTGCCTGCCCAAATTTTGTTTGATTCTGGAGCCAATTACTCCTTTATATCGCATGAATTTGGTAGAAAGCTAGCTTTGCCTGTAGATAGGCTAGTTAATGCCTTATTAGTCAAGATTGCTAGTGGCAAGTTTGTACCTGTTAGCCATCGTATGAAAAACATCCTCATTGACTTGGATGGGAATAAGTTCCAAGAGGAATTATTGCCTATCGAGTTAAATGGATTCGACATAGTTTTAGGAATGGATTGGCTTAGCGCCAATGATGCAGAAATACTATGTAGAAAGAAGATAGTAAAAGTAAACCCGCCAGGGAAATAGTCGTTTATGGTGTACGGAGACAAACGCAGAGTAAACTCTGGAATCATTTCCCTAATGAAAGCCAGAAAGTGTTTGGCCAAGGGATGTACATCATATCTAGTGTTCGTGATCGATGCCAAGATGGAAAAGAAGGAGGTGCAGAATATTCCGGTGGTGTGCGATTATCCGGAAGTCTTTCCCGAAGATCTTCCCGGATTGCCCCCTAATCGACAAGTAGAATTTCGTATCGACTTGTTACCAGGAACGACGCCGATAGCGAAAGCACCTTATCGATTAGTGCCAACCGAAATGAAAGAACTTATGACACAACTTCAGGAGTTATTGGACAAAGGTTGTAACAACTCAAATTTTCAAACAAATTTTTCATTTTTAAAAATAAGGTATTTCCATTCAGAACAAGGCATAATTAATTTTAAGTATTATGTCAGATACAAATAGTCTAAATCCCAAGATCATAAAAAAACAATCTTCAGTGTGTATCGATCACGCCGGCGCCTTCCCACGGTCCTCGCTAGTACCTGAAACACATACATAACCACTGTAAGCATAAATGCTTAGTGAGTCCCCCAATATACTCTTACGCACATACGCCTTTCCAGGCCCTGACCTTCCGGTCCTCAGTACAACGCCTTCCGGCCCATAACATGATCGCCTTTCGGCCCATAACATATTGCCTTCCGGCCCACATAACATACATAGCACACATATAACAAATAACTTACCACATATAGCATACATATCACATATCATATCTGACCTTCCGGTCACAAAATCAAACCCTTCCGGGTACAGTGCAGTGAGAAGACTCACCTCGTAAATGCTGGAAGCTAGCAACTCCTGAAATCACTCGTGCACAATCCGACGAGCTACAACCTTCCTATAACATCACATATCTCTCATTAACACTTATATCTTCTAAGTGTGACTATCCCTAAGAAGTCAGACTTAGGTCAACTCTGGTCAACGGTCAACGGTCAACTCGACCGGACTCGGCGAGTGCCATGGCGACTCGGCGAGTCTAGACGTCCTCCAACTCTCTGAGATTCCCTATCTACTCGTCGAGTATCCTCCTCGACCCGACGAGTTACTCCTGGAAGAATCGCGGGGCCACCCCGACTCCACTCGCCGAGTCTGAAGAACAACTCGGCGAGTCCCAGTAAATCTTCAAGCTACTCGCCGAGTCTGAAGAACAACTCGGCGAGTACATGCCATGCAGGAGAGCAACTGCTTCCTAAATTACGTATGGTCCCGAGATATACAATCATGGGACTTTCTGGACTTCTAAACATCTTATTACTGGGGTATAAACGTCTGGGTAATAACATAATAGCCCATCTAATCACTAAGTGGGTTTCATAAACCCTAGATTCGTATACACATCAAAATAACAGAAATGGTCCGAGTATTACCTGAAAACGCACTCTTTGTGTCCCCCAAACCTCAGGACTCGATCCTCTTTGATATTCCTTTGGCCAAATTCTTCTTCTTCTTGCCTAACAAGTTCCTCCAAGTTCCAATAGCTTTCTCTCCTGCTCTAGACGTCCACAACGATTAGGGTTCTTCTCAATCGACCAAAAGACGGACAATGACGGCCTAAGAGGCGTTATATACGATCCAAAACCGAACGGTTAGGGTTTCTGCTGAACAACGTCGACTCGCCGAGCCCATATCTGGACTCGTCGAGTCCAGTCGCGAACCCGCGACCAAGTCTGCGATCCTACTCGGCGAGTCTAGGCTCCAACTCGCCGAGTCCCCTCTTAAATCACCCCCAAAAACATAATTTAATAATACCTGAGATTCCGGGCTGTTACAACTCTCCCCCGCTAGGATTAGACTTCGCCCTCGAAGTCTCATTCTGAAAATAGTTCCGGATGCTGCTCCCGCATCTCACGTTCCGGCTCCCAAGTCATTTCCGATCCCTTACGGTGTTGCCATTGAACCAACACCAGAGGTACCTCCTTGTTCCTCAGAACCTTGATCTTCCGATCCCTGATAGCCACTGGTCTCTCCGCATAATTCAGGCTCGCATCTACCTGAATATCCTCCAATGGAACCACTGCCGACTCATCGGCTATGCACTTCCTCAATTGCGACACATGAAAAGTGTCGTGGATCTGTCCCAACTCCGCTGGCAACTCCAACCGATAGGCTACCCGGCCTACCCTTGCGATTACACGAAATGGCCCAATATACCGGGGCCCCAACTTGCCCCTCTTCCTGAATCGAATCACTCCTTTCCAAGGAGAGACCTTCAGGAGAACGAAGTCGCCGACCTGAAATTCAAGCTCGGATCGGCGCCTGTCTGCATAACTCTTCTGTCGGCTCTGGGCAGTCAATAACCTCTGCCTAACTTGCTGAATCTGCTCTGTCGTCTGAAGCACGATCTCCGTGCTGCCCATCACTCTCTGTCCCACCTCTCCCCAGCAAATGGGGGTCCGACATCTCCTACCATACAACAGCTCAAAAGGTGGCATACCAATGCTCGAATGATGGCTGTTGTTGTAGGAAAACTCTGCTAAGGGTAAATATGCATCCCAGCTACCCCCGAAGTCTAACACACACGCTCGAAGCATGTCCTCCAGTGTCTGAATCGTCCACTCGCTCTGACCGTCTGTCTGGGGATGGTATGCGGTACTAAAATGCAATTTGGTACCCAGCTCCTCATGGAATTTCTTCCAGAACCTGGAAGTGAAACGCACATCACGGTCTGAAACAATCGAGATTGGCACCCCATGCCGAGATACCACCTCTCTCACATATATCTCCGCCAACTTCTCCGCTGAAGAACTCTCACTGATGGCAAGGAAGTGTGCACTCTTCGTCAACCTATCCACAATCACCCAAATTGCATCAACTCCCCTAGCAGTCCTCGGCAATTTGGTGATAAAATCCATAGCGATTTGTTCCCACTTCCACTCGGGGATCTCCAATGGCTGTAACTTTCCATGCGGTCTCTGGTGCTCGGCCTTAACCCTACGACAGGTCAAGCACCTCTCAACGAACCATGTGACATCCCTCTTCATACAGGGCCACCAATACTCTTTCCTCAAGTCCAAATACATCTTCGTAGCACCGGGATGGATCGAGAATTTCGATCTATGAGCCTCTTCCATCAAAGTAATACGTGTACCGCCCACGAACGGTACCCAAATCCGGCCCTGAAATGTCATAAGCCCTCGACCATCCTGAACGAACTCTGAAATTAGCCCCACAACCCGCTCTTTCTTCTGCATTTCTGGTCGCACCGCTTCGGCCTGTGCCCCACGAATAGCATCCAATACAGGAGTCATCACAGTCAGTCTCAAGCATACATCTCGCAATGGAGTGCTCTCCGCCTTGCGGCTCAACGCGTCGGCCACCACATTAGCCTTACCTGGGTGGTACAGGATCTCACAATCATAATCCTTGACCACATCCAGCCACCTCCTCTGACGCATATTTAGATTGGGCGGATCCATCAAATACTTCAAGCTCTTATGGTCCGTATATATCGTACATCGAACCCCATACAGGTAGTGACGCCAAATCTTGAGAGCGAACACTACTGCTCCCAACTCTAAATCATGCGTAGGGTATCTCGTCTCATGAGGCTTCAGCTGCCTCGACGCATAAGCTATCACATGACCCCTCTGCATCAACACTGCACCCAGTCCCGAAATCGATGCGTCGCAATATACCACAAAATCTTCCATCCCTTCTGGGAGAGCTAATACCGGGGCTTCGCACAACCTCTGGCGAAGTGTCTCAAAGGAGGTCTGCTGCTCGGGCCCCCATGAGAATGCAACACCCTTCCGGGTCAATCTGGTGAGTGGCACTGCGATCTTGGAGAAATCCTTGATGAATCTCCGATAATACCCTGCCAACCCAAGGAAGCTCCTGATCTCAGAAGGTGACTTCGGCACCTCCCAACTCATCACCGCCTCAACCTTGGCCGGATCGACCAATATCCCTTTCTGATTGACAACATGTCCTAGAAATTGGACCTCTCGCAGCCAGAAGTCACATTTGGAGAACTTTGCATAAAGCTTCTCCGACCTCAATACCTCGAGGACCTCCCTCAAATGCTCCTCATGCTGCTCTCTAGATCTAGAATACACCAGAATGTCGTCGATAAATACAATCACTGACCGATCCAACATCGGTCTGCATACTCTATTCATGAGATCCATGAACACAGCCGGGGCATTGGTGAGCCCGAAAGGCATCACCACAAACTCATAATGCCCATATCGCGTCCTAAACGCTGTCTTCTGGACATCCTCATCCCGCACTCTCACCTGATGGTACCCTGACCTCAGATTGATCTTGGAAAACCAAGATGCTCCCTGCAACTGATCGAATAAATCATCGATCCTCGGTAACGGGTAACGGTTCTTGACCGTCAACTTGTTCAACTCCCGGTAATCAATGCACATCCGGTGTGAACCATCCTTCTTCTTGACAAACAGAATAGGTGCTCCCCACGGCGAGCTACTCGGCCGAATGAATCCCTTCCCCAGCAACTCCTGGAGCTGCGAGGACAACTCTTGCATCTCTGGAGGTGCAAGACGATAAGGCACCTTAGCAATAGGCGCGGCTCCCGGAACCAGATCAATACCAAACTCTACTTGCCTCACAGGAGGTACTCCCGACAGCTCCTCGGGAAAAACATCTGGAAACTCACGCACCACAGGGACCTCCTCAACTGACTTCGGTCTCTCGGAAGCCTCCCGCGTATCCATCACATACGCCACAAAACCCATACAACCCTGCTGTAGACACTGCCTCGCCCTAGCGGCCGAACAGAAAGCTGATCCCGAACGGGTACCCTCGCCGTACACCGAAAGAACTCCCCCACTATGGTCTCGTATAGTCACCAACTGACGCTCACAGTCGATGACAGCGCCGAATCGGCTCAACCAGTCCATGCCCACGATGATACAGACATCACCCATCGCAATAGGAATCAGGTCAATCGGGAATTCGACCCCGAAAATCTCTAACACGCATCCCCGGAGAACCTCCGTGGCACAAATCACTCTTTCTTCAGCTATAGAAACCCTCAGAGGTCGACTCAACGACTCACGACTAACGCTGATATGCTGACTAAAAGCTAAAGATACAAAGGATCTACTCGCACCCGAGTCAAATAACACTAAGGCAGGCACAGAGTTCACAAGGAAAGTACCTACGCATATAATAACATAAGCATAACATCTCGACATTAAAAATAATTACATGAATTACAACATACCTGCCACAACATCGGGCGCAGCACGGACCTCCTCCGCAGTCAGCTGAAAGGCTCTCCCCCGAGCCCTCGGGGCCTCGACCTTCACCGGTCGAGCCTCAGTAGTCCTGGCAATAGGTGCAGATCCCTGACGAAGCTGCGGACACTCGGCCTTCCGATGGCCGGTCTGGTTGCAATGAAAGCAAACCATAAACCCCTTGGGGCACTCCCTAGCAATGTGCCCCTCCTTGCCGCACTTGTAGCAAGCACCGGCTCGACACGCCCTATCGTGACCCTTGCCGCACTTTCCGCAAGTACGGCTCTTCAGACCTCCCGTCCTCGAATCGGCGGACTTGATCCGCTTGGCTGCCGGCTGAGACTGAGCCGGCCGCCGGTCTGCCTGCTGAGACTCGGCCTCCTCCCTGGCCTGAGTCTCCAACTCGATCTCACGCTTCCTGGCATTCGCCTGAAGCTCCGTAAAAGTATGATAGGTGGAGTTCGACACAAACTCCCGGATATCCCTCCTCAAGACACCCAAGTACCGGCTCATCCGAGCCTGCTCTGTGGACACCAGCTCGGGGCAAAACATCACCCTCTCATGAAACTTCCGCGTGATTGCCGCCACCGAATCTGTACCCTGCTTGAGGGTTAAGAACTCCTGAACCAATCGTTCCCGCTCCACCAGGGGAACGTACTCATCCCTGAACATGGCAGTAAACCCCTCCCATGTCACCGCTGTAGTCTCCGCCAAAGTGAAGTTCGCCGTCACGAACTTCCACCAGTCTTTCGCTCCCAGACGGAGCTGGTTCAAAGCGAACTGTATCCTCAGGCGCTCCGGGCATGAACAAGTGTAGAAGCACCCCTCTATATCCGCGATCCACCTCATCGCCGCAATCGGATCCTGCGTCCCATCGAACTCTGGTGGCTTCGTGTTGCTGAACTCTCGGAACAGCAACGAGTCACCCCCCTGTGGCCTAGCAGCGGCCACAGCTGCGGTAGCTGCAGCGGTTGCAGCCTCAGTCAACGCGGCGTACCGCTCATCGAATGTCTCCATCAGGGTGGTCTTAATAGACCCAAACATCTCCGGGATCTCAGCCCGGATCGCCGCCGCCACCTCCTCGTGAATCATCTGACGAATATCCTCGTCACTCACACCGCTCGTACTCGCTCCGTGGCGTGGTCTAACCATGATGTCTCTGAAATACAACATAAAACTATCAGAGACTCCATCAAGTGTAATCGCACTCGATAACGCAACCCTACTCAGTCCTCGATATCCAGGGATTCTTACTTGGGTCTCCCACTGACCCGGTGTCCTCGGTAGTACGGGCCCAATACTACCGACCACACCGCATCAGCGTTCATCCCAAGTCCTCCTCCCCAAACTCCGGATAGTGAGTACTCTACTTCTGATATGCACTATCTACCCGCATACTAGCAACGCATCTCATATAGGCAAATTTCCCTAGACTAAGGCATGACAAATCAGGCCACTCTAGTCCTATCATGAATACCTAGTCTTCTAGCATGCATAACAATTCATATCATATAATATTGTAAGGTATTTTGGGGATCTTTACCGTTCGGGCGCTGACTGATCGTAGACACTGCTTCTTTCTTGCTTACCACGAAACCATTTACAAAAGTTTATGCCTTTATTTAAAAAGTTTTCCTCAAATCCTCGGTTTGAGTCCAGCTACTCCCGAAGGTGCACCCGAATCCCTCAAACCAAGGCTCTGATACCAATTGTAACAACTCAAATTTTCAAACAAATTTTTCATTTTTAAAAATAAGGTATTTCCATTCAGAACAAGGCATAATTAATTTTAAGTATTATGTCAGATACAAATAGTCTAAATCCCAAGATCATAAAAAAACAATCTTCAGTGTGTATCGATCACGCCGGCGCCTTCCCACGGTCCTCGCTAGTACCTAAAACACATACATAACCACTGTAAGCATAAATGCTTAGTGAGTCACCCAATATACTCTTACGCACATACGCCTTTCCAGGCCCTGACCTTCCGGTCCTCAGTACAACGCCTTCCGACCCATAACATGATCGCCTTCCGGCCCATAACATATTGCCTTCCGGCCCACATAACATACATAGCACACATATAACAAATAACTTACCACATATAGCATACATATCACATATCATATCTGACCTTCCGGTCACAAAATCAAACCCTTCCGGGTACAGTGCAGTGAGAAGACTCACCTCGTAAATGCTGGAAGCTAGCAACTCCTGAAATCACTCGTGCACAATCCGACGAGCTACAACCTTCCTATAACATCACATATCTCTCATTAACACTTATATCTTCTAAGTGTGACTATCCCTAAGAAGTCAGACTTAGGTCAACTCTGGTCAACGGTCAACGGTCAACTCGACCGGACTCGGCGAGTGCCATGGCGACTCGGCGAGTCTAGACGTCCTCCAACTCTCTGAGATTCCCTATCTACTCGTCGAGTATCCTCCTCGACCCGACGAGTTACTCCTGGAAGAATCGCGGGGCCACCCCGACTCCACTCGTCGAGTCTGAAGAACAACTCGGCGAGTCCCAGTAAATCTTCAAGCTACTCGCCGAGTCTGAAGAACAACTCGGCGAGTCCATGCCATGCAGGCGAGCAACTGCTTCCTAAATTATGTATGGTCCCGAGATATACAATCATGGGACTTTCTGGACTTCTAAACATCTTATTACTGGGGTATAAACGTCTGGGTAATAACATAATAGCCCATCTAATCACTAAGTGGGTTTCATAAACCCTAGATTCGTATACACATCAAAATAACAAAAATGGTCCGAGTATTACCTGAAAACGCACTCTCTGTGTCCCCCAAACCTCAGGACTCGATCCTCTTTGATATTCCTTTGGCCAAATTCTTCTTCTTCTTGCCTAACAAGTTCCTCCAAGTTCCAATAGCTTTCTCTCCTGCTCTAGACGTCCACAACGATTAGGGTTCTTCTCAATCGACCAAAAGACGGACAATGACGGCCTAAGAGGCGTTATATACGATCCAAAACCGAACGGTTAGGGTTTCTGCTGAACAGCGTCGACTCGCCGAGCCAATATCTGGACTCGTCGAGTCCAGTCGCAAACCCGCGACCAAGTCTGCGATCCTACTCGGCGAGTCTAGGCTCCAACTCGCCGAGTCCCCTCTTAAATCACCCCCAAAAACATAATTTAATAATACCTGAGATTCCGGGCTGTTACAGAGGTTTCCTTCGACCTAGTTCATCACCCTGGGGAGCCCCTGTGTTATTTGTAAAGAAGAAACACGGAAGCATTAGAATGTGCATCGATTACAGAGAGCTGAACAAAGTGACGATAAAGAACAAGTACCCGTTGCCAAGGATCGATGACTTGTTCGACCAGTTGCAGGGTTTGAGCTATTTCTCGAAGATCGATCTTAGGTCGGGATACCATCAACTAAAGGTGAGAGAGCAGGATATCGAAAAGATTGCTTTTAGAACGAGATATGGACACTATGAATTTTTGGTTATGTCGTTCGGACTAACCAATGCCCCAGCAGCTTTCATGGATTTGATGAATAGGGTTTGTAAACCACTCTTAGATAAATCCGTGATAGTATTCATAGATGATATCTTGATTTATTCGAAAAGCAAGCAGGAGCATGAAAAGCATCTGCGTGAAGTGCTAGAAGTCTTGAAAAAGGAGAAGCTGTATGCAAAGTTCTCCAAGTGTGAATTTTGGATTCAAGAAGTCCAATTTTTAGGTCATGTGGTTAACCAAAAAGGAATAATGGTTGACCCAGCAAAGATTGAAGCTGTAATGAAGTGGGAACAACCAAAAAGTCCTACGGAGATTCGAAGCTTTTTAGGATTAGCTGGATATTACCGAAGGTTTATCCAAGGCTTTTCTTCGATTGCTACTCCATTAACAGCTTTGACTCACAAAGGAGCCACTTATGCTTGGAATGAGAAGCATAAGGAAGCCTTTGAGAAGTTGAAGAAGAGATTGTGTGAAGCACCGATTCTTTCATTGCCTGAAGGAGTTGATGACTTTGTAGTTTATAGCGATGCATCCGGAGTTGGGTTAGGTTGTGTTCTGACCCAAAGGGATAAAGTGATCGCGTATGCATCGAGGCAATTGAAGGAACATGAAAAGAACTACCCCACTCATGATTTGGAGTTGGCAGCGGTAGTATTTGCCTTGAAGATATGGAGGCATTATCTTTATGGCACCAAGTGTAAACTTTTCACTGATCATAAGAGTCTCCAATATCTCTTTAATCAGAAGGAATTGAATATGAGGCAACGATGCTGGCTAGCGTTACTCAAGGACTACGACTGTGAGATACTTTACCACCCTGGTAAAGCAAATGTTGTTGCCGATGCTCTCAGTCGGAAGGTAAACCTTGAAAAGAAAAGGCCAAGAGCGTTGAGAATTGAAGTTGTCTTGACAATTGTGGAAAGTATAAAGAAAGCTCAAGAGGAAGCTTTAGAGAAAAATGACCGAAAGGAAGAACGTTTAGGCAAAACGTTAGTGTTCGGTACAAACAACCAAGGGTTGAAGGTATTTCAAGATAGAATTTGGGTACCTAAGACGGGCGGAATAAGAGATCTTCTGATGGAAGAAGCTGACAAGACCATGTACTCGATTCATCCCGGCAGTATGAAAATGTATAGGGATCTAAAACCCTATTATTGGTGGCCGACGATGAAGCTCGATGTTGCTAAGTATGTGGCCGAGTGTGTAACTTGTGCTAGGGTTAAGGCACAACATCAGAAACCGTATGGGAGTTTAGAACCTTTACCCGTACCCATGGGTAAATGGGAAGACATCACCATGGATTTTGTGACTAAACTGCCCAGAACAAGGAACGGTCATGACATGATTTGGGTGGTCGTTGATCGCTTCACTAAGAGTGCGCATTTCATAGCAGCCAAAGAGAAGTGGTCTATGGATAAATTTGCGAATTCTTATGTGAAGGAAATTGTGAGGCTTCACGGTGTTCCGTTAACGATTGTGTCCGATCATGATAGTCGTTTTACCTCAAGGTTTTGGAGGAGTCTACAAGAGGAATTGGGTACCAAGTTGTGTTTGAGTACAACTTACCATCCACAAACCGATGGTCAGAGCGAGCGAACGATTCAAACATTAGAGGATATGCTTAGAGCATGTACCCTAGAATTCCAAGGTAACTGGGATGAACACTTACCTTTAGTAGAATTCTCCTATAATAATAGTTTCCACTCAAGCATTAAGATGGCACCTTATCACGCTTTGTATGGGGAGAAGTGTCGAACGCCATCATGTTGGCTGGAAGCTGGGGAAAAGCAGTTTATGGGACCTGAAATAGTCCATGAGACTGCTGAAAAGTTGAAAGTGATAAGGGAAAGGATGTTAGCTGCTCAAGATCGACAAAAGAGTTATGCTGACAAGAAAAGACAACCGATATCCTTCTATGTTGGAGATTCGGGTTTACTTAAAGTCTCGCCGTGGAAGGGACTTATAAGATTTGGTAAGAGAGGGAAGTTATGTCCAAGGTTTATTGGACCATTTAAAGTTCTTCAGAGAATCGGGAATCAAGCTTACAAGCTAGAGTTACCGGAAGAACTAGAGGGTATTCATAACACCTTTCATGTGTGTTATTTGAGAAAGTTCACAGGAGATGTGCCCGACATAATTCCGATTTCTGAGTTAAGGTTGGATGAAAACAAGAGGTTGATCGAAGAACCTGAGGCAATCGTTGGCCGTAAGACTATGAAGTTACGACGCAAGATGGTCGATTTAGTGCTTGTGTGCTGGAAACATACGAATGGACCAAATCTCACTTGGGAAACGGAGAGTGACATGATGAGTCGCTACCCGCATTTGTTTGGTGATATATGATTCCGGGGACGGAATCATCCTAAGGGGGAGAGAATTGTAACACTCGTGTTTCTAGCCTAGGCATTTATATTGAGTTGATAGTCTAGGTTAACCTTTGTAACTCATTTTGAAGAAATGAAAAGGAGTTATGTGAATATTATGTGAATTATGTGTTTTATGCTTAATTATTAGGGCTTAATTAATTAAGAATAAAAATAAGCATCAAAATTAAAGTTTGAGATAAGCCCGATATCTTTACATAAAGTTGTAGTGGTCGAAACAAGGATTTCGGGGATATAAAGAATACCAAAATCCGAGTTATAACGAAGAAGTTATGACCTGTCGAAGTTTCGCGACAAAACCGACACGGTGCTGAATGTCGTAAAAAGTGAGTTTTTGATAAACTACTTTTTAGCCTTAGTAATCTAAACGAAAGTTGTAGTATTCATTAAACCGAGAAGTTCGATAAAAAGAACGCCCAAATCTGACTTCGTATGAGAAAGTTATGATTTTTCGAAGTTTCAGCGTAGCAGTAGACAGCTAAAAACTTGAATTTTAGATCGAGCGATTTTTAGCCGATACAACCTAAACGAGAATTGAAGGTCTCGTCATTAGGAGCACAACGGTAAAAAGTCTGACGAAAACGGACGTCGGATGAAGAAGTTATGAATTTTTAACGGATTTTCTGTCCCGGTCTGTTAAAAATAATAATATAAAATTTAAAGTCAAAATTAGCCGACGAAGTCTAAACGGAAGTTGTAGATCTTAATTTTAGCTACGCATGTATATAAAGAACGTCAAAAGCGGACCTCGTATGCGAAAGTTATGAATTTTAGAAGATTTTGGCACAAAATTCGAGAAATTTCGCATAAATAGGCTTCACCCGGAAGTGCCACGTGTCCTCGCTTCGCATGTGCCACGTATCCGGAACCTGCTGAGTCACCGAAGCCACCCGGCAAGGCGTGTCATGTCCTTCCGAGTCCGAGCTGCGGTCCAATCCGCTGACTACACGTAGAAGCCTCGGTGGCGAGCCTCGCATCCGACGCGTGTGTAGTGACTCATGAGTCCGAACCCTCGCAGGCGCCACGAACCCCCTACTTAGGACCCTAGACCTCGGTCCAATCACAAGCCGCCAGAGAGCCCTTCGCACGCGCAGCCCTCATGCGAGCCTCCCCCTCTGCGAGCCTTCTCAGCCGTCGGATCAGAAGACTTCTGACCGTCCGATCAGAAGCTTCCCCCTATAAATAGGAGGGTGCGAGACCTCCCGGGTATTTTTGGAATTTTGCCATATTTAGCCCTTAAACCCATATTTTCTTCATATTAACATCCCGCAAAGCCCCGGTATCGATTGTAAAGCCCGGAATACCCCACGAAGTGCCCGAGAAGCCCGAAAAATTTATCTTTTCGGTTTCGAAGCCCGACTTTTACAAAGCCCGGTTTCTCAATAAAACTCCCAGTTTTATTAGAAACGATCGTTTTAGGAAACGAATTGCTGCCCGATTATCCTTAAATCATGTGAGTGTATAGTCACTTTCATTTTACACATAGATATGAAGTATTTACCTTATAATACGTGCTATGTGTAAATATATTAATTATTTATTTGAGGTGATTGTTGTGTTGATGTTTTATACAAGTTTTAAACTGTATAAGTATTTTTATCTACAAATATGTTGGGTAGAACATGGGTAGATTGTGATGTGTGATAAAATAAAATTGATGAGAGGCCTCGATGTGTTTTGAGATCCAGTCATCTAGCGGAGTTTGGATGACGACCACGGACTTTCTAGACAGTCCAGTGGGAAACATTAGCAGGTCCGCAACCTGTAGGTGTTAATGAACTAAGAGTGTTCATTCGCTGTACTCCATCCCCCTCATGGTTGCCTTTAGGACATGTATGGCTGAGGAAACCCCTTAGCAGTAGTGTCCATCCCGATGATATTCTTTAGGCTAGGTCCCTTGTGACAAGTGTTTAGGGACATAAAGTGAGGATAACGGGAACGGGTAATCAGGGTTATTGTTGATTGATGAACTTAGTAAGTTTATTATTATTGTGGGTTGAAAACCCTATATGCTCACCAGGCTCCCAAGCCTGACCCACTTAGCTTTTTATGTTACAGGTAGTGGACCCCGAGCATAGTCGGAGGACAACGAGAGATTTTTGGATTATAGGCCAGTAGTTGTAAATAACTGTTGAAAGGCTTATAATGTCTTGTTTATGCTTTTGAATCTGTATCGGAACATGACATCCCGAGGTTTTGATATATATATATGGAAAACATATACCTTCTTAATGAAGGGTTTTGATAAACTTTTATCATATTTTGTTTGGGGACCAATTCTGCAACATCTTTTAAAAAGATTTCTCTGATTTTATTTTAAAAAGCATAAATTAAATCGGTCTTTTCTGGCCGAGAAATTAGGGGATGTCACATAAATGATCCTTCTCTAAGCTCACATCCAAACAAGGAAAAGAATTTAAAGCAGAATCATCAATCTTAAGCCTGTAGAACCTTGATTATATACTACCCTCGTGTATACATTCCTCAACGATAGATTAACCGTATGGGTTTCTGATTGAACTTGACGTACTGTACGAGTGGTTTTCCGGGGAGGTTTTCTGAGGCTTCTTCGGGAAGGATACGAAACATAAGATACTCTAAGCATGTATACCTCGGAGTCCTGGAATGACAGCCTTGCTAGAAAGGCGATTACGGGGAAAAGAAATTTGCGCACGAAACTGGCATTGTGAGGATTGAATAGACTCAAGTCACATGATAATATCGGACTACTTAGAATAAAAGGCGTTAGACTAATTTAGGAAGGTGTTACAAAAACATAACGGTGCAACATTGACATAGTTTCAGTACTTTAGTTTATCTACAAGACTACTGATGCGAACAAGGTATACCACAAAAGCAAGTATACGCAACATGAGAGTCCCTTGACTGACGGGATCTCGCAAAAGATAAGACTCGAGTTGCACTACTTTTTAACAGTTTATAAGTGTAATTACTTACTGTTGTTTGGAAGTGTACCTATATTATAGTAGGATCCTCTGGTGCCTTTTGTTATTCTAAGGTCAAACTCCTCCTGTTCCCCAGTCATTCTTCTCTGTTGGACAGTCCCTCTTGAAGTGTCCCATCACTCCACATAAATGACATATATAACTAATTTCGACATTGGTGGTTGAAGTAATGTGATGGATATGTGCTCTGCAGAATCGGGTAGTGTGCCCGTTCTTGTTGCAGTTCTCATAATGCAACTTTCGGCAGGCACCCAAGTGATGGAAAGTGCACTTTTTGCACCTTGGTATGTTTCCAGCATACTGCCCTGCCAGGATTTGGGTAGTTGGAATTTTGGTACAAACGGTAGTAGGAGCAACCGATGTCGTGGCTGCAAAGGCTGCCATTGGTTGTTGTCCTTTGACCGATCTTTGGGATGGTTTTCTCTTCTTCTTATCCCATAATATTCGTTTCTTACTCTTTCATTTCAACGTTAAGGTGCCCTCGTGGGTTGGCGTTTGTTGGTTTCCTTGGTGGTTACTTTGATTTGAAACGTGGATGTTATTTCTACTCTCGTTTGGGTTATTAGATGGAATTGTGCCATGACAACAGTTACAATAGCTGTTACGGAAGGTTGGAATGTAGCGGTGTCTATATGAAGGATCGGGGTTTCATCGTTTGGCTGACTATTTCTGGATGACGACATGATTATGTTATATGAAAGAAAAGGAGTTCATGAGTTATTTTGGTCACCACTAGATGTATTCCACTCATTTACATAAAAGTAAATTTTTCATTTTGTTAAATTGTTCTCGGCGGTTTGACCTACATCCCTATAATGCAGTACTCGTAAAGAGTTGAAGTATGTTTATAGAATGGTCACTAGACGATTTGTATTTCGAACTAGGCTATCATTAGTTGGTGGATAACATGATCCAACCTTCAATCAAGAATTGGAAGTGACCCTTGAGCTAAATTACCACAGCTTAATAATTTGACGAAAAGTGAGCTTTAGATAGAATTCTATTGATAGCAAAATGAAAGTATTTGAACAAGGATTGTCACACGAATTAGTTGAATATCAATTATAATTGGTATTTAAGATGTAATAAGTTTGGGAAAAATGACCTTAGAGTAGGTCTTACATCATATCTGAAGTAGAAAAGTTTTGACAGCATAAAGGCCTAACTAAAAGTACTTACAGTACAGGGATAGTTACATAGAAAAGTGCTACATGGAGAATAGATAGGAAAACGATTCCTTAGGCCAAACGAAAGAAAAGTAGAATATCTCCTACTGGTGACGGTTATCCCTTGGGTGAACACTTAGTTCAGCCAGCTGACACTCCACATCGAGCAGGTGCCTTTCGTACACCCTTTGTCATACTCAGAGCTCTATGACTTCAACTCGAGTTTCAGATTGCTCTTGCTAAAGGGCCTCGTGGTCTTCCCTAGATCTCTTGCAAGCATCTTCCAGATGAATGGTGCGGATGGTATGCATTATTGCATTGGTGTTACCTTCCGTGATTTGATGGAGAGCTGTCCTGCCCTGTATTTCATTTCGGGCAACTCTGCGGACCATGTGACATCCCCAAAATCTCGGCCAGAAAAGACCGATTTCATTTATGCTTTTTAAAACATTTTCAGTAAATCCGTTTGATTTTAAAAGAGATGCGGAATTTGTTCCCAAAAACAAAACATGATAAAATAGATATTTATCAAAACATTTCATATAGAAATATGATTTCATTTCATAATCAAAAGTCGGGATGTCATGTTCCGATATAGATCATAAAGCATAAACGATGATATTACAAGTCGTTCAACAAATATATACATATGCAGACTTGTAAACAAAATGACTTGATGATTCGCCCATCTTAAGCTCTTGCGCCACTTCCTGTAATACAAATCAACTGAGTGGGTCAGGCTTGGGAGCCTGGTGAGCATATAGGGTTTTCAAACCCACAATAATTATATTTAATTTCATCAATCAACAATAAACCCGATTACCCATTCCCGTTATCCTCACCTTACGTTCCTAAAAATAACGTCTATTATAAGGAACTTATTTCCGGATTTTCATCGGGACGGACATTACTGCAAAGGGGCTTCCTCAACAATAAGTGTCCTAAAGGCAACCATGTGGGGGATAGAGTACACCGGTGAACACGTCGTTCACAACACCTACAGGTAATGAGCCTGCTAGTGTTCCACAGGACAGTCTAGAATAGTCCGTGGTCGTCATCCATACTCTGCTGAATGACTAGAATAACACCAATAACACCGAGGCCTCTCATCTGTTTATTTCACACCAATTATCTACCCATGTTCTACCCAACATATTAGTAGATAAAAATATACATTTTTTTATACATTGTTTAAAAAAAAAAACTGTATAGCATGCTTTAATCAATACACATTCCACATAACAGATGAGGCATACACACATAACACGTATTTCATAGAGAATATACATTCACACATATAACCACAAAATATATACACGTAGCACGTATTTTATATTAAATACTTCATAATATTGTGTTGGAGAGAAAATAACTACACACTCACTTTGATCAGAAGATGATCCGACAGTACTACGGCTTATAGAAGTAGCGTCTCTCCGCAGATCTGGAAGATCTTCACAAAAACCGGCTCCTCGCGGGCAGGGCTTCGGCTCGGGAATAACGCTCTTCGGGATTCTCGGGGCTTCGGATCTCGCTTCGGGGCTCGGGAATAATACCGGGGCTTCGGGGTACAATCGGCACGCAAAACGAGGCAAAGGGCTAGAGAGGATGAGGGAATTTGCAAAAGAAACTCGGCTGCTTCAGATCTCCTTTTATAGGTGCTGAACCCTCGCACGTACGCGGGGCGTACGAGGCTACGCGGGGCGTACGCCTCGGTGGTCGTCAGCGCTTGCGTCACCGGGCCCCTCTACGTCATCGCTTACGACTCACTACTCCGCAGAACTCGAGTGCCCTACGCTATACGCGGGGCGTACAGCAGTACGCGCTGCGTACTTCGGATAGACCGCCTCGCTTCTCTTCGGATAATATCGGGGGTTAAAATAAAAATAAAAATTAAATATTTATTAAACTTCAAAAATTCATATCTTCTTCATACGAACTCCGTTTTCGACGTTCTTTATATCCACGCGAAGGTGAGACTGCGCTCTACAACTTTCGTTTAGACTTCTTCGGCTAATTTTGACTTTTATTTTTTTATTAATTATTTTTAGAAGGCTCGGACAGGAAAATTTCGTTATAAAATCATAACTTCTTCGTCCGATGTCCGTTCTCGCCTATCTTTTCATCGTTTCGCTACTAACAACGAGATCTTCGATTCTCGTTTAGATTGTTTCGGCTAGAAATTGCTCGATCTCGAATCGAGTATTCGGGCTGCACACTGCCACGTCGAAACTTCAGAAAATCATAACTTCATCATACGAAGTCAGATTTGGGCGTTCCTTTTATGCACGCTCTCGGTTTAACGAAATCTACGACTTTCGTTTAGATCGCTAAGGCTAAATATCGCTCTATCTTAAATTCATATTTTACGTCACTCGGCGTCGTGCCGGTTCCGTCGCGAAACTTCGACAGGTCATAACTTCTTCGTTATAACTCGGATTTTGGCATTCCTTATATCTCCGGAATCCTTGTTTCCACCACTACATCTTTATGCAAAGATATCGGGCTTATCTAATACTTTAATTTTGATGGTTATTTTATTCTTAATTTAATTACATCACATAATTAAGCAAATAAACACATAACTCACATAATACACAAATTCACAAATAATACATTTTATTATTTCAAATTGGGGTTACAAAGGTTAACCTAGACTATTACATTGCTAAAAATGGCAATCCCAGAAACACGGGCGTTACAATTCTCTCCACCTTAGAATGATTCCGTCCCCGGAATCACACACCAGCAAACAAATGCGGATAGCGACTCATCATGTCACTCTCCGTTTCCCAGGTGAGATTCGGCCCATTCGTGTGTTTCCATCGGACAAGCACTAACTCAACCATCTTACGTCGCAATTTCTTAGTCTTTCGGTCAACGATTGCCTCCGGTTCCTCAATCAACCTTTTGTTCTCATCGATCCTCAACTCCGAAAGTGGAATTATGTCGGGAACTTCTCCCGTGAACTTCCTCAAGTAACACACATGAAAAGTGTTATGAATTCCATTCAGTTCTTCTGGTAGTTCGAGCTTGTAAGCTTGGTTCCCAATCCTCTGAAGAACTTTAAACGGTCCAATAAACCTTGGACTTAACTTTCCCCTTTTACCAAATCTTATAAGTCCCTTCCACGGTGAGACTTTAAGTAAAACCGAATCTCCAACTTCAAAAGTCATCGGTCTTCGCTTTTTGTCAGCATAGCTCTTTTGACGGTCCTGAGCTGCTAACATTCTTTCCCTAATTATTTTCAACTTTTCTACAGTTTGATGGACTATCTCCGGCCCCATAAACTGCTTTTCCCCAGCCTCAAGCCAACAAGACGGCGTACGACACTTCTGTCCATACAATGCTTGATAAGGTGCCATCTTTATGCTCGAGTGAAAACTATTATTATAGGAAAATTCTACCAAAGGTAAATGTTCATCCCAATTACCTAGGAATTCCAAGGTACACGCTCTCAGCATATCCTCAAGTGTTTGTATCGTTCTTTCACTCTGACCATCAGTCTGCGGATGGTAAGCTGTACTTAAACACAACTTGGTACCCAATTCCTCTTGTAGACTTTTCCAAAATCGTGAGGTGAAACGACTATCACGATCCGACACAATTGTTAACGGAACACCGTGAAGCCTCACAATTTCCTTCACGTAAGAATTCGCAAGCTTTTCCATAGATCATTTCTCGTTGGCTGCTATGAAATGCGCACTCTTAGTGAATCGATCAACGACCACCCAAATCATGTCGTGACCATTCCTTGTCCTGGGCAGTTTAGTGACAAAATCCATAGCAATGTCTTCCCACTTACCCATAGGCACAGGTAATGGTTCTAAACTCCCGTAAGGTTTCTGATGTTGTGCCTTGACTCTTGCACAAGTCACACACTCGGCCACATACTTCGCAATGTCGAGCTTCATTGTCGGCCACCAATAATAGGGTTTCAGGTCCCTATACATTTTTGTGCTACCGGGATGAATCGAGTACATGGTTTTGTGAGCTTCTTCCATCAGAAGATCTCTGACTCCTCCTGTCTTAGGTATCCAAATCCGATCTTGGAACACCTTCAGTCCGTGACTGTTTACACCGAACACCAACGTTTTGCCCAAACGTTCCTCCTTTCGGTCATTCTTCTCAGAAGCTTTGCTTTGAGCTTTCTTTATACTTTCCAAAATAGTCGAGACAACTTCAATTCTCAACGCTCTTGGCCTTTTCTTTTCAAGGTTGACCTTCCGACTGAGAGCATCAGCAACAATATTGGCCTTACCGGGGTGGTAAAGTATCTCACAGTCGTAGTCCTTAAGTAATTCCAGCCAGCGTCGTTGCCTCATATTCAATTCTTTCTGACTAAAGAGATATTGGAGACTCTTATGATCAGTGAAAAGTTTGCACTTCGTGCCATAGAGGTAATTCCTCCATATTTTCAGTGCGAAAACTACCGCTGCCAACTCCAAATCATGAGTCGGATAGTTCTTTTCATGCTCTTTCAGTTGTCGAGACGCATATGCGATCACCTTATCCCTTTGGGTCAAAACGCAACCCAATCCAACCCCAGACGCATCGCTATAAACAGCGAAGTCTTCAACCCCATCGGGTAGAGAAAGTATCGGTGCCTCGCATAGTTTCTTCTTTAGCTTCTCGAATGCTTCTTTATGCTTATTATTCCAAGCATAAGTAGCTCCTTTGTGGGTCAAAGCTGTTAATGGACTAGCGATCGAAGAAAAGCCTTGGATAAACCTTCGGTAATATCCGGCTAATCCTAAAAAGCTTCGGATCTCCGTGGGACCTTTCGGTTGTTCCCACTTCATCACAGCTTCGATCTTTGCTGGATCAACCATTATCCCTTCTTGGTTGACCACGTGACCCAAGAATTGGACTTCACGAATCCAGAAATCACATTTGGAGAACTTCGCATACAACTTCTCCTTCTTCAAGACTTCCAACACTTCTCGCAAGTGTCTGCCATGCTGCTCTTGGCTTTTTGAATAAATCAGAATGTCATCTATGAACACTATCACGGATTTATCAAGAAAAGGATTGCAAACCCTATTCATCAAATCCATGAATGCTGCTAGAGCATTGGTTAGTCCAAACGACATAACCAAGAACTCATAGTGTCCATATCGCGTTCTGAATGCGGTCTTCTCTATATCCTGCTCCCTTACTTTCAGCTGATGATATCCTGACCTCAGGTCGATCTTTGAAAAATAACTGGAACCTTGTAGTTGATCGAATAGGTCACCAATCCTTGGCAACGGATATCTATTCTTTATTGTTGCCTTATTCAGCTCTCGGTAATCAATGCACATCCTCATGCTTCCATCTTTCTTCTTTACGAATAACACCGGAGCTCCCCAGGGTGATGAACTAGGTCTAATGAAACCCTTGTCCAATAACTCCTGAAGTTGCATCATTAGCTCCTTCATCTCCGTCGGTGCTAATCGATAAGGTGCTTTTGCAATTGGCGTGGTTCCGGGCAACAAGTCGATACGAAATTCCACTTGTCGATCGGGCGGTAATCCAGGAAGATCTTCGGGAAATACTTCCGGATAATCACACACAACAGGAATATTTTGCATCACCTTCTTTTCCTTCTTAGCATCGATCACAAATGCTAAGTATGATGTACACCCCTTGGTTAAACATTTTCTGGCTTTCATTAGAGAAATGATTCCAGAGTTTACTCTGCGTTTATCTCCGTACACCATAAACGATTCCTTCCTAGGTGGATTCACTTTCACTATTTTCTTCTTGCATAAGATTTCAGCATCATTGGCGCTAAGCCAATCCATTCCCAAAACGATGTCGAAACCGTTAAGTTCGATAGGCAATAATTCCTCGTGGAACTTATTCCCATTCAGATCAATTAAGATGTTTTTCATACGATGGCTAACAGGTACAAACTTGCCACTAGCAACTTCGACTAATAAGGCATTATCTAGTCTATCAACAGGCAAAGCTAGTTTTCTACCAAATTCATGCGATATAAAGGAGTAGTTGGCTCCAGAATCAAATAAAATTTGGGCAGGCAATTTGTTAACGAGAAAGGTACCTGAAGCGACATCAGCTTCATCTTTAGCAGCTTCCAGTGTCATCTGGAATGCTCTCGCCTTTGGCTTTGGCGGAATGTTGGGTCTTGCTGCTTCCTTCTTTTTCGGACAATCCCTTGAGATGTGCCCCTCTTCACCACAACCATAACAAACATTCTTGGTGAAGGTGCAGTCGTTGGCATAATGCCCTAGCTTTCCACATTTGAAGCAGGTGGTTTCCCCGCCACACTTCCCATAATGCTTCTTTTTGCACTTGTCACACCATTTCGCTTCTACCTTTCCTCCACTTCCCCTCGAACTAGACTTCGAGAATTTACTTTTCTTGCTGGACCCTGAAAATCCATCGATTTTCCTTTTCTCGCCAACCTCTGACCTTTCCAGACCTTTTTCCCTGATCTGGGTCTCAACATTTCTATCAGCCCAGATGGCGGCTTTCAATGTGGTTGCTTGCTTAACCATTGGACCATAGTCCGCTGGTAGTCCAAGGGCAAACTTGTTGACCTTAGAGAGTTCTGTAGGCACCAAATATGGGATAAACTTCATCTTTTCCGTGAAACTTGCAGCGTATTCAGTAACGCTCAATTTCCCTTTCTTCAAATTCTGAAACTCATTACTGATTTCCAGAAGGTCCTGCTCGGAGCAGTATTGCATTTTTAGTTGTTCCACAAAGTCTTCCCAAGACATTTTGCTTGCTTCTCCTTTGGGCATAGAGTCAGCTAACAGCTTCCACCAACTCAACACGCCAGATTTTAGCAGAGGGATCGCAAGAGCGGTCTTCTGCCTGTTGCTGCATTCGCAACTTTCAAACATAGTCTCCATTTCGGAGACCCAGTCCATAACTTGCACTGGTGTCGGGCTTCCGGATAGACATGGTGGTTTGGATGCCATGAAATCCTTATACTTGCACCCACGACCATCATTTCCTCCATACTGGTTATTGCGTCTAACCACTGGTTGTTCGTCTTGACCAATGATCCCACTAAAGTTTTCTCCTTCAGACTGCCCTCCATTCTCCTCGGGCTCTTCCGCTTGAATTGACGGTTCTTCACGATTCTGCCTAAGCAGGCGTCTTGTTTCTTCCATCTGACGATCCAACATCATTTGAATCATCATTTGTACACCAGCCATTGTTATCGGCTCAGGTGCATCAGCTACGACAGGTACTTGTTGAATTACAGGCGGTTGATTCCTGTTTTCATCAGCATTTCCAACTCCGCTTCTTGTTCTCACCATTTTTTTGATCTACACACCGAATAATTTCACCTTATTACTCCAAACGATTACATGCTAGTTCTAATATCGTATACATACGCTTAGAATCCTAAACACATAAACCTTCAGATCCGGTTGGCAACAAACCGTAGATCCGAACAAACAATATCATATATGGCAACATATAACATTTAGCACATAAAAGCATTTTAGGCAACTTTCCTAAAATAAACTAGTGTTCGTGTCTAAAATTTATCAGACACACATCTCACAATCTCCACTTAGCATACTAAGTTTAAGTCTAGAAATCCTACAAATTCCTAGTTCGCTTAAACTAATGCTCTGATACCAACTGTGACATCCCCAAAATCTCGGCCAGAAAAGACCGATTTCATTTATGCTTTTTAAAACATTTTCAGAGTAAATCCGTTTGATTTTAAAAGAGATGCGGAATTTGTTCCCAAAAACAAAACATGATAAAATAGATATTTATCAAAACATTTCATATAGAAATATGATTTCATTTCATAATCAAAAGTCGGGATGTCATGTTCCGATATAGATCATAAAGCATAAACGATGTTATTACAAGTCGTTCAACAAATATATACATATGCAGACTTGTAAACAAAATGACTTGATGATTCGCCCATATTAAGCTCTTGCGCCACTTCCTGTAATACAAATCAACTGAGTGGGTCAGGCTTGGGAGCCTGGTGAGCATATAGGGTTTTCAAACCCACAATAATTATATTTAATTTCATCAATCAACAATAAACCCGATTACCCATTCCCGTTATCCTCACCTTACGTTCCTAAAAATAACGTCTATTATAAGGAACTTATTTCCGGATTTTCATCGGGACGGACATTACTGCAAAGGGGCTTCCTCAACAATAAGTGTCCTAAAGGCAACCATGTGGGGGATAGAGTACACCGGTGAACACGTCGTTCACAACACCTACAGGTAATGAGCCTGCTAGTGTTCCACAGGACAGTCTAGAATAGTCCGTGGTCGTCATCCATACTCTGCTGAATGACTAGAATAACACCAATAACACCGAGGCCTCTCATCTGTTTATTTCACACCAATTATCTACCCATGTTCTACCCAACATATTAGTAGATAAAAATATACATTTTTTTATACATTGTTTAAAAAAAAAAACTGTATAGCATGCTTTAATCAATACACATTCCACATAACAGATGAGGCATACACACATAACACGTATTTCATAGAGAATATACATTCACACATATAACCACAAAATATATACACGTAGCACGTATTTTATATTAAATACTTCATAATATTGTGTTGGAGAGAAAATAACTACACACTCACTTTGATCAGAAGATGATCCGACAGTACTACGACTTATAGAAGTAGCGTCTCTCCGCAGATCTGGAAGATCTTCACAAAAACCGGCTCCTCGCGGGCAGGGCTTCGGCTCGGGAATAACGCTCTTCGGGATTCTCGGGGCTTCGGATCTCGCTTCGGGGCTCGGGAATAATACCGGGGCTTCGGGGTACAATCGGCACGCAAAACGAGGCAAAGGGCTAGAGAGGATGAGGGAATTTGCAAAAGAAACTCGGCTGCTTCGGATCTCCTTTTATAGGTGCTGAACCCTCGCACGTACGCGGGGCGTACGAGGCTACGCGGGGCGTATGCCTCGGTGGTCGTCAGCGCTTGCGTCACCGGGCCCCTCTACGTCATCGCTTACGACTCACTACTCCGCAGAACTCGAGTGCCCTACGCTATACGCGGGGCGTACAGCAGTACGCGCTGCGTACTTCGGATAGACCGCCTCGCTTCTCTTCGGATAATATCGGGGGTTAAAATAAAAATAAAAATTAAATATTTATTAAACTTCAAAAATTCATATCTTCTTCATACGAACTCCGTTTTCGACGTTCTTTATATCCACGCGAAGGTGAGACTGCGCTCTACAACTTTCGTTTAGACTTCTTCGGCTAATTTTGAATTTTATTTTTTTATTAATTATTTTTAGAAGGCTCGGACAGGAAAACTTCGTTTTAAAATCATAACTTTTTCGTCCGATGTCCGTTTTCGCCTATCTTTTCATCGTTTCGCTACTAACAACGAGATCTTCGATTCTCGTTTAGATTGTTTCGGCTAGAAATTGCTCGATCTCGAATCGAGTATTCGGGCTGCACACTGCCACGTCGAAACTTCAGAAAATCATAACTTCATCATACGAAGTCAGATTTGGGCGTTCCTTTTATGCACGCTCTCGGTTTAACGAAATCTACGACTTTCATTTAGATCGCTAAGGCTAAATATCGCTCTATCTTAAATTCATATTTTACGTCACTCGGCGTCGTGCCGGTTCCGTCGCGAAACTTCGACAGGTCATAACTTCTTCGTTATAACTCGGATTTTGGCATTCCTTATATCTCCGGAATCCTTGTTTCCACCACTACATCTTTATGCAAAGATATCGGGCTTATCTAATACTTTAATTTTGATGCTTATTTTATTCTTAATTTAATTACATCACATAATTAAGCAAATAAACACATAACTCACATAATACACAAATTCACAAATAATACATTTTATTATTTCAAATTGGGGTTACAAAGGTTAACCTAGACTATTACATTGCTAAAAATGGCAATCCCAGAAACACGGGCGTTACAGACCAGGATTGGGAAGACTCTGTTTGCCGAGCCCCCTTCGCTCAGGTTATAAAAGCTTCAGTCTCCATTGAATGGCGTGGGCTGATCCTGCTCTTGGCTCCATGTTTCCAAGCTTTCCACCCAAGAAGGCGTCGAGCCTTGAAAAGCCAGGCGAGGGTTAGGATTTGGGACTGGAGCCACTGGGGGTAGATTCTCAACTTCTGGCTCGAGATCAAGATCCTCTGGAAGGTATTCTGTCAGATCATCATCTAAGGGAAGTTCAGGCTCTACTTCTGGTTCTGCATTTATCCCTCCTCCATTCTCTTGTCCGGGAAAGTAAGGGTCGTTGGGGAGGTGGAATTCAACCATTTATCTAGACGAGAAATGAGGGGAAGAAATTTATCTAACTATTCCTAAATGCAGCGATAAACAAATAAATAGTTTCTATAAGGGAAGCTTACTGCTACTCCTAAGAAGTTTGTTCTTTGAATAAATAGTGTCTAAAACACTCCAATAGTATTTTAATTTATGTTTTGTTCTCATGATCTTCTATATATGAAGATGTATAATTTGGTAAGTTTTAGGTTTGTTGCAACACCCTAATCGCTCCCTGACACACGTTCACCGTATCTCAAATAAATATAGTTGATCAGACTATATTTATCCAAGATACGATTACATAAAGGCCAAGGTTTGACTGTTGTGTCCAACCATTAAATACTTTTGTTCTGTCCTAGTGACACTAATTTTAGTATGAATGCAGGTATGTATCCTAGGTTAAATATTTTAGTATTTAAAGTATAAACTCTTGATCAAAGTATTTTAAATCCTGCTGTGTTTATAGTTTGTATATCTTTTATGGGTTGATACACTCGATTCACTATAAACAGTGCTATGATACCAATCTGTCACACCCCAAAACCGGAACGGCGACGTCATGTACAATATCACAACAAAGCATAGTAGTAAACAAGCAACAACATCATCCCTTGCATTAATAGTATAATTTATTACAAGTGTGTTCTGTATAGTTTATAAGACACCAAAATATGTATCAAAATAAAAGATGAGTATTGAATGCACTCCATCTTCTCAAAAGCTAGCATCGGTACCTGTCTACTGATGACCTGAGAATACAATTTATTTTGAAAGAGTTTATCAGATTTAAAGCTGGTGAGTTCATAAGCATTTTAGTGTCGTTGTTTGCATCAAAATGTTTGTATCAGTGTTAGGAGTATGAGTTTGTAAATGTTTGTAGCAAAAGTATGTGATTGTTTGTAATTATTTGTAAATGTTTGTAACTGCTAGAAAATCCTATATTTTCTACTAAATTTAGCCTTCTACCAAGGCCCAACTCTTTTGTATGTTCGTTTCTTGTAAAAGTGTGTAATTGTCCCAAGTGTGACTATGATTAACAAAATATAGTTTATACATTACCCTTTATGTGAAAGATCACAAAGTGAATGCAACGGGAAAATTATTTAGTACCGTAGTTTATATGTGGAAACTAGCTTAATACTATTTATCTTAAAGCCAATGAACTATAAGATAAGGTGAGATTTCTAACCATACTGATTGACGGCTGTAAAACACGATGATGAAAGACATAGAAATAAATATGACATTTGTCACCCCTTGGCTTGGTCGGCCGGGTACCGTAGCTAATAGTTGGGGTGCGGGATAGTCTGTCCTGTATAGATCTATACACACAATGCTTGCTCTCCCTCTAGGAGACTCTGGTTACTAACATGACAACGGTGGAATCCACGTCATGTAGAAGTAAATCTCATATTCTAATTGTTATGTTGGTGTATGTTCCTTCTGTTTACTTGTAAATGTATATGTAATGTTTCTGATAATAGTAAGTTCTCTTAGTTTCTCATCATAGTATAGTTGTATAGTTTCTCATAATAGTATGTTCTCTTAGTTTCTCATCATAGTATAGTTGTATAGTTTCTCATAATAGTAAGTATTGACTCATGAATGAACTGACTCTTTGTATGCTTCATTGAACTAGAAGTAATGAACAGTATTATCCTAAACTATACCTATTATAGTTTACTAGTAGAATGGTTTGTATGCCTGAATGTATTGAACTGAGATAAAAGCTTTTATGTGTTATACATATATACATAATATATAACTAAGGATCAAACAACTTTCGGACAAACAACCGGGTACTCTAAGTCCACAACCAAACAAGGAACAGGAAATAAAGTGAGTTATCAGTCCTAAGTCCTTCCAACCTTACTTATATAACTATATATGCATTAGACATGATTTTGACAATATATAAATATACGAGTTTAAAAAGAAGTTTTGCAAAAGCTTTTGAAGAGTTTAAAAACAAATATTGATGACTTGATGTCACTTTATAAAACGATTTAAAAGCAGTTGGGCATATAGAAACAAGTTTGATAAAGAGTTTAACGTGTAAAACAAGTTTGGTAAACAGTTTGAAGTAGTTTGTTTGATAAAACAACTGAAAGTATAGTAAATCTAATTGTTGATAGTTATTAATCACATGTGATTGATATAATAACTATAATGTTTCAAATTGTATTCCCCCGCATAAAAGCATTTAAAAGGTTGATTAAGGGGTTTGAACTCACCTGCAATGAGTGGATTGGATGAACCTTCTGAAAAGGATGCTAAGTGCCAAGTGAAGACTTGAACACACGTACGGATCCTAGTTAACATATAGTGAAACATATATGTATCTAATTAGTGATTAAACAACAAATTAAATAAGTATAGACACCCTAGATCATGGAAAACACTTTGATTCAAGTGTTATAAGTACTAAAGGGTTGCATCTAAGGGTTGTATGGTCCTATATTGGAGTGTAAGGCCACAAAACCAAGAGTTTTGTGTTTGTGTGGCCGGGGTTTGTGTGCAGCTTCACACTCTCTTTTAAGTGTGCGAAAACGTATTTCCAAGTCTTAGGAATGGCTTAGGGAAGGTGTTTTGACCATTGCTTAGCTAGAATGCGAGTTTGTTGCCATTTTGGACCCTTAAAAGTGTGTGTGCGGTTACACTTGGTGTGTGCGGCCATACACAAGGTGTGTGCGGTCATACAAACTTGCAGATTAAATGATATGGCGTTTTTCATGCTTAAATCCAAGGGTCCTTAGCTTATATCAAGCCATTGCAAGTGTATACTTGATTTAGGGGCTTAAAAGTGTAGTTAAAGTCCGAAAAGTTTAGTAGATGTTCTTGGTGTTTTTGAAGATCTAACACCAAATAGGTGTTTTCATGGATCAAATGAAAGGGGAAGGCTAGTTAAGGTCGTGTGTCACTAATCCAAGGATGAATCACTTATTTGATTGAAGATTTAAATAGAAATGTGGATGATACTTGAGAGGATTTTGAGTTCCAGCTTTGAAGGAGTGGAAAGAGTGTTCAAAATGACTAAGGGTGTAATATATAGGCAGGAGTGTGTGGCTGGGATGGGTGTATGGCCGCACACACCTGTGTGTGGCCGTACACTCAAGTGTGTGGCTGCACACTCCATATGTTGGAGTGTTTGGATCGAGTTTGCTTGATATGCATCGTGTTATCCCATTTCTAGGCTCCTACCTTGATTGTACTTGGTTTAGAACACTCAAATAGACCCTAAAAAGTGCTAAAAGATAGTAAAACAAGTCTAAATTTGATTGAATTGATCTATTGTACATGATAGAAATTTTGGGTTGTCACACAGAACTTCTTGTATACTTTTGTATGTTTTGTGTGCTTTTACATGTTTAACTTTTCTGTTTTTATTACTTTTTCAGAAAACTCAAAATCCAAAAATGTTTTAATTATTTCTGTTTATTACTTTTTCAGAAAACTCAAAATCCAAAATTATTTTATTCGTTTTTATTTCTTTTTCTGAAATATCAATATTCCAAAAATATTTTCCTTTTTTATTTATGTATAACATCAAAATAATAGATAATTGAGTAGGACTGACATAATATATCTTGATACTCTCAGTTACAAATGATGGGCAAGTATTGAATTTCTAATCTTTACACTAGTTAAGTGTCCCTAGAAGCATGTTGTTGTATGTTGTCCAAAGCCTCTGAGACTATATGTTTGAAGCTTTAATGAATTGATAATATCAATCATTTCTTCCATATCAGGCTGATATTCACACAAGTCATTAAGCTACCTTACTTTTCTCACATTGAGTTAAGAGTTGAGTGTTTGGTCACTTTCGCATAGCAGAGGTACATTTCTCTTCGGAACCATTTCCAATATTTCTCCATCACATTCGTTTCCATACTAGTGACCCTTGAGACTCACAGAAATTACCACTGAGGTTTATGGTTGCACATTTTTTTGTTTATGATCTTAAATTCGTTATAACCAAGAATTGAGTGAAACCCAAAATCAAACACATATTTACGAATTGACGGCGAATTATTTAAATGTTCTAGATTAATCACCATGGAATTGACAAAACTCCACCTTTATGGTTTGTACCTTGAAATCTCTTTTTATTTTTCCAAGATCTTAATGAAATGTTCTAGACCTAAGACTTTTCTTCCCATAAGATCCGCTTTTTATTTTTCTTGAGATGTCTATATTATCCAACCACTCAAAATTTTCCATCGCATACATGTTATTATGGCTACACTGGTCAAACAAGTATTTCATACGAACGTTCGGACTTAGTTGAAGAAGAAGCCACCCCTTTCGCCTTATTAAAAGAAGCTTTTCACTATTTCTCCATAAACAAATGATCGTAATTCAACGGGACACCACAAAAGCACTTCAAAGTCTCTCTTGACTACGAAGGAAGAGATCGTTGCCTAGGATCTATCTGCTTTATGTCTTTAATGACATCACTATAATCCCTTAGAGAAATTCCTTTATTTCTATATCTTTGGCACACTCTTGCATGAAGATCTTTATGATTTTCAAAAATCTGGTTCGTTATCCTAATGGTTACATTTAGGTTCGGAGTATAGTAATTGGTGATAAATTGCGAAAGTATGAAACTACGAAAGTTAGCAACTAAAATGGCGGTAATTGTGGATAAGATTTGAATTTAGGCGCATGAAGATTGAAACGACACCTGTTGTCATGCCGTCTGACACATGTCATTTGACACCACAACTGTCACTCACGTCTTTTTAGGCGATTTTTCAGTAACTTGGTTTACCAATCGCTGGATTTCTCTCACTTATAAAATGGTATAAAAAGATTTTGACGCTTCATTATTTCATTACCACTTTAAAAAAGCATTCGAAATTCTCCCGATGATTTCTCTCTATACTGTTCATTTCCTTCTTCACCAAGCAAAAATGGCCGCCTCATCTGAAACCCCTTCAATCGCTGAAGAAACGACACAATCAACATTGCTCAACATCAAGGATAACCAGAATCTCATTCTGGACCTTGAGCCATCCAAGTACGACGTCTTTCTCCAACCGCTAATTGAGTGTCTACGCTATTCTCCGTTGGTTATTGCGTTGATGAAAACTAAGAGCATACCCTTGGTTCATCTCTCCAAGGCGTAATCGACTGCTAGCTATCTCAAGGAGGAAGAGAAGATTACCTTTGAAATCGGTAACCAGAAAACCCACATCTCTAAGTATAGGTTTTGTAGATTGTTAGGTCTTCTTCAAAGTCGTGACCTAGTTGATCCAGAATCCATCTCTAACTCTGCAGTCCTAGATATGTTCTACAATATGGGCTATTGTGAAAACCTTGCTGTTGTCTCCAAATTCAAGAAGCCTAACTTACCGCCAGTGTGGAATGGGTTGTTTACCCTTATTTTCAAAAGATTCTATAAAAGGGTAACAGGATCCAACTGTGCTAGTAAGCTGTTCATGACGATCATGTATGGTGTTTACTCCATCGTTAGTATCGACTACGGGACTGTGCCTTGGGCTCAACTCGTCCAAAGTACACTTTCTTCAACATTTTACAACGAGAGTTCCTATGCATGATTCTGGACAATCGTTGTTCAAAGGGCCATCGATCGCCTCAACATTCCGGTGATAGAGGGTTCGAGGATGGCTAACATTCAATTTTTCCACACCATAAAAATAATCTTCTCAGATACTTAACGATTTGCCTTTATTGGTTCAATCCCAGAGATGATGCTTCATAATGTCCCAGCTGCGAGTAATGTTATCCGCGCCTATCGCAATCTACCAGCTTATGGTCTTTGTCTAATGACCTCTGAAATGCGACATATTCTAACGGAGGTTGATAAGCCTAATAAAGGGGCAAGCAAAAGGCGAAGGTTGGACCCTCCGAAACTGCTCTGAATCTAAAGAAGAAGAAGTTTAAGCCAGTTGTTCGTAGGCCAAGGACTCCTACTCTAAGTGGTGAGGAGAATTCGCAGTCCAACACCGTCTTAGACATTCACAGTCCTGAGCCATTCCAGCACGAAGATGATACAACTGTGACTTCGCATCCTATGGTTTCGGAGGCTACAACTACGAATCCTAAGGTAATATTCACAATACCGACTTCAGATCCTATTTCTGATGATTTCTTTTCAAGACTTTTCTCCACCATCACCAATTACTACAACAACACCAATCTCAATTGCTCCCTGCCCAAATGTTTCTATGGGTGTTTCGCAACCTCAAGTTTCTATTGAAGGGTTTTGAGCATTCTAACACTCCTATGGTGTACCAGCAACCCTAAATACTTTGGATCTATGTTTTCTCTATTATACATGCAAACTTGAATTTTCCAAGGAATTACCCTAACTAGCGTACAATCATTGATACTTGGGTAATATAAACAAGTTAGAAGACATACCTTTTCTGGTAGCTTGATTCCATGGAGCTTAAGAGCCTAGTGCCTCAAGTGTGACACCTCAAATGGTTCACACAACATCACCAACAACTGGGAATAACTTGAGAGAAAAGGTTCTTATGCTCAAATCGGCTAGCCCTCATGTGTACACACACTAGTGCCAATTTCTTGAGCCATGGGGTCCTTATATATTGTGGTTATTAGGGTTACACCGTGTAACTCATGTCTTTCCATATTCTTCATGCTCCATGGGTTAAAACCTCCATGGAGTATCCATGGGTTACTCCATTTGTTTAGCCTAAGTTTACAAAATTAATTCCTAATTAATTCTTGATCAAAACTAATTAAATAATATGATTTCATATTAATTTATTAGAAATTATAATATATTAACAAATCATAAACATCCTTTTCTCACAAAAGTCTATCCAAATTGTTCCGATGCCATGCAACCCAAATGGACCATGCCAATCGGGTCAAGTACATACCAGTTATAGTTATGGACTTAGACACTAATCCAACAGTCTCCCACTTGGATAAGTCAAACTATTATTGCGTAAGACTTCAAAACCCGACTAGCAATGGTAGCTCTTAAAAGTTGTTGTCGAACTCTGAACAAATCAATGACGCGCTCATTAGATAAGGGATCATATATTCCTCCATTCTAGATATCATTTGGACTGAGACATGGATTATAATCATTCTCTCTGTCCATTTGTTGTTTCCCGATTTCAGATATATGACGACCGACTCACATCTCTAGGTTTGAAGAATATAAGATATTATCGTCTCATGGTCACTCATGATAAAATCAATGAAGTGAGTCAAATGAGCGTGGGTTTAATCCAATACTCAGAACTTATGAGCACTCATGAGTGTTGTAGCAACTCTTGCAATGTCCAACATCTTAGACATCTACAAGCGAACTTCATGACGATCTTAATCCATCAACAGAAACAGTTGCAGGGGAAGTGACAGCGTAAACTGCCACTGTTTACTATCTCTTCGAAGACTCGTGCGATGCCTGACTTTTCTGTTTCTTCCCAAGTTTTCTTTTCTCACCACTCCTCACTGTCGGCTCAGGAGTGGTAGCTGCCTCCTCAAGGTCTTCGCTTTGATCGATTAGGATCTGTGCTAAACGTTTGGTGCTGTCATATGTATCCGGCCTCGCGGCTATGACGATTCCTTTCGTTGGCTGGGTCAGCCCCCAGATGAATCTTTCTATCTTCTTACTCTTCGGCGTAATCATTCCCGGGCAGAGTAATGCCAAGTCGTCGAACCTGGAAGTATAAGCAGTGATGTCGGAACCTTTCATCTTCAGGTTCCAAAGTTCATGTTCTAACATCTGCATTTCGCCCCGATGGCAGTACTCAGCCAGCAGAAGTTCCTTCATGGCTTCCCAACCCATGGCGTTGGCTACAGGTAAGGTTAGGGATTTGACTCGGCCATTCCATCAAGTCAAGGCTTTGTCGATAAAGGTGCAGGCGACAAACTTCACCTTGTCTGAATCTGAACAGGCGCGAATTTCAAAGATGGATTCGATCTTCTTGAACCATCGGGTGAGGGAAATGACACCTCCAGTGCCATCAAAGGACGTGGGTTTGGCGTTCATGAAATCCTTATAGGAACCCTTTTTCCGGCGTCCCTGACTACTTTCTTGGTTTTGGGTTTGGGTCTCACCTCCCGAACCACCGGAACTGTCGGAGTTCCGTTGAGACATGGCAGCTGCTACCGCGGCTGTAACAGCTGCCTGGAATACTACTAGATCAATTTGGGGAGGCGGTGGTGGTGGAGGGTTGTTGGTCTTGGAGCTGGGTCTCTTTCTTGGAGGCATCTTGATCTAATAAGATCAAGGAAGAGAGGATGATAAGTCCTCTGAATTGAATCAAGAGATATGACGGATATATGCTAACAAGCAATAAAGCAGGAAAGAGTTATCAAAGCGGGAAAATTATTGCTAAGGGAATGATCAAAGAACAATGCATGAACGAGGATTTCTACCAAGGATTGGCTCGAGAAATACTCCCATAGTATTTCATGATTCGTTACGACGCTGGTTTGATGTTTGTGGTATTAGGGTAAGTTTTAGGCATGCTGCTTACCACAGTCACTCCCAAGCACTTGTTGGCCGTGTCTCGAATGAATATAGTTGGCCAGGCTATATTGATCCTAGACACGACTACATAACTACCCAGGTTTAACCGCAGCGTACAACACCCATTTACTTATGTTCTGTTCTACTTGTAGTTACGGATCTCGACGGGTCGGTATACTTATATACTTTCGAAAATACTTATATTTTGAAGGATACTTTTAGTTCAGAGCACTTAGGCCCCTTAATGTTTATAGTTTTATACCATGTAAGGTTTCGTATACTTCATTCACTATAAACAAGGGCTCTGATACCAATCTGTCACACCCCGAAAACCGAAGGCGGAAACATTTCCGGGGTTGACTCCACGTTGAGTATCAAATCCAATGTGCATAGTAAGTAAAGTAAATCAACCATTACATTACATTTATGAAAGTTGTACGTTCGTTTCAAAAGCATAAGTTATACAAGTGATACATATCATATATAAACAACACGAAACGAATCTTCTGAGAACTCCGTCTTCGAACAAAAAGATCTTCGGGTACCTGTCTAACGTGGACCTAAGAATACAAGCGGTTTGAAAATCAGCATAAAGCTGGTGAGTTCATAAGCGGTTAGTTTTTATTCTGAAAATGTACGAGTTCCTTTGGTTTCCTGAAAAAGTGTTTATCCAAGAAAATCCCATATTTTCTTATGTAAAGTTAGTTTCCAAATCCGAAAAGTAATGTAAACGATGTACAATGAAAACATGATTGTTCTTGTGAATTGTAGTTCAATTATTTAACTTGTTATACTTTTCTAGTTACGTACTACTGTTACTCAGGAAGAACTCCATGTTCTCCTGACTGTGTGTGTGTGAACTATTACCAATTCTGATTATGTTCAATGTCCTCCCCAGGAAAACCCCATGTTTTCCTGACTGTGTGTATGTGTGTATCTTTACCGATTCTGGTTATGTTCAGTGTTCTCCCCAGGAAAACCCCATGTTTTCCTGAATGTGTGTATTTGTGTGCCTGTCATCCTTGAACGTACATTAGTTTTATTTCGTACATAAAAGTAATAAATACTCGTAAAGTGTTAATAATCCTGATTGCGAGTCCTTAACCATACTCAGACTAGATATGACTCGGACCAGGGCCAGTATCCTTTTTATTACTTTCGTCACCCTTGACCCTTTCGGTTCGGCTGTAGCTAGCAGCCAGGTGTGGGATTGTCAGTCCCGTATAGATCTATACACTCAAGCTACGCTCTCCTACGTTCGGAGATTCTGGTTACAGGGTTAGTCCTCCACTATCTCGTGCCAAGGAAGTGTTACAAGGACGTGTCTCCAATCTTTAAGATTACTCTTTACTTTTCGACTAGGAAAGTAGTATCTACGACTAGCTAAGTTCTAACGTACCTGTCCTTTACAGTCGATCCTAGGTGTTTTATTAAGGACATTACACTCGAGCCTAGGTGTTATCTAATGATGACTGTCCTTTACACTCGATCCTAGGTGTATTACTAAGGACATTACAATTGATATATGTGTTATCTTATGGTGATTGTCCTTTACACTCGATCCTAGGTGTATTATTAAGGACATTACAATTGATTTGTGTATTATGATGGTATTTATCTATCACACTCGAGCCTAGGTGTATTGTTAAGGACATACATATGTTTTATGTTTTTTGATGGTGTCTGTCTTTTACACTCGAACCTTAGTGTTTTATTACAGACATTACAATGGTTTATGTGTTCTATCAGTTTAAATGTGAACAATTAAATATAAAGTATACAATACATCAATGTATAATAAGAATTGAAAATCGGGTTAAAACAAATAACTCTGCAAGTTAAAACAGTTTGTTAAAAGGTTTTCAATTCTTAAAAATGTACAATTATGAAACCATTTAACTGAAATCATGTGCTTAAGTACAAGATATTCTTGTACTTTTTCTTGTATTCCCCCCTGAAAACATTGAAAAACCATTGAAAAAGGGTAGGGGTATGAACTCACCGGACGCGGAAATGTGTCGATTTCGGATGCTAAACGTCGAATCGAGGCCTGATAACACGCGAGGTTCCTATGTAACATGAAATGGAATACAACTATATCTAATTAGATTCATAAACTCTAATTAGATATGAAGTCACACTCCAACGAACGAAAACACCTCAAAACGGGTGTTTGGAGTGACCCGGGTGACATCTACGGTCGGGGAATGAAGCGAGGGACTTAGGATTTGAGTTTACTCCCAAAGAGTAAATTTCCTAATGAGTTTACGGCTTTATACACTACCCACACATGAGTTCACGGCCGTGAACTCATGTTGGCAAGATTTATGGTGCTTAAAGGGTCATTAACACTTGGGAAGGGTTGGAACAATTTTACCTAAGGCTTGGAATGAATTTAAATCACCAAATACAGCACTTAAGGGAGTTTACGGCCCTAGCATGGAGCTTACGGCCGTAAACTCTCATACTCCCTTGAATATGTGATTTTAATGTCCCAAAGTTAATCACATGTGATTCTAAAAATTCCTACAAGCCTTGAAATGAATTTGGGGCACAATTTGAAATACTTTTAGGAGTTTACGGCCTTGGAGCATGTTCTATGGCCGTAAACTCTCCAATGAATAATTTTGTTATGTTTAAGGTCCCTAAACTATTTTTGGTTGGTTCTATGATTTATTCCAAGGCTTTTGGTGGTGTTGGATGGCTTTCTAACACCTTGGAAATCAGTTTACACCCATGCTTTAGGAGTTTCTGGCCCAAGCACATGCCTTGGCCGTAAACTCATACAAATCCCCCAAAATTCATGTTTGAAGTGTTCTAAGTCCATTACCAAATTCCTAAAAGTCATATCTAGGTCTAGTTTGAGTCATGGAAGGGTTTAAGGGCTTAAAAACTCTTTAAATATGGGTTTACGGACTAAGCACCTTCCTGGGCCATAAACTCGTATATAAGGCTCTAAATCATGACTAAATCTCGAATTTGAAGGTTCAATATGATACACAATGAGTTAGAGAAGATACCTTGATGATTTGAAGCCTTAAACTTGAGATTTTGACCCTTAAATCTAGTTTGAGGAGAGAGGTTGCAGTGATAGTTGTAAAATGAAGCAAAAGCTTCAAAATGAAGACTTGGATCACCTTAAATAGTGTTCATGTTCGGGACACTGTAGAATTCTACCCGATACCGGCGTTAGGCGGGGCTTTTGGTCGCACCCGACCAATTTGCTGTAACCCGATATGGTTGATTCTAGAAATGTTCCGATCATTAATATGAGGCGTTAGAATGAGTTCTAAGTGTATTAAGACACTCATTAAGTCATAAAATAAAATCCTCGTTAATGACTTAATAAAATGTCAGAATCGGAAACGAAATCGGAAACGGCGATTGGATGATCAGAACGAGTCGCGAGAAGGGTTACATTTAGGGATATGAATTTCGGGTTGTTACATTATCCCCCTGTTAGAGGGAATTTTGTCTCGAAATTCAAAGATTCGAACACAGATCACGAAGTGAAAGGAGATATGAGGATGAATCTATTGCTTCGGGTCTTTAAGCTCCTAGGTGGAATCGGGTCTCCGCTTGACATTCCAGTGAACCCTCACTGTCAGGATGTGGCTTTGTTACGCATGGTTAACCTCTCAATCCATGATCTCAATTGATTCATCCATGAAGGTTCGGATTTTTATTGGTTTGGACCTTATCAAAGGGCGACTAAGGTTTTCGTCAAGTTAGCACTTCTCACAAACAACGATGTGGAATACCGGATGCTCGCTGTGGAGTTCCTGAAGATAGCTCGGAGAGGGCTATGGAATCGATTCCTAACGAGGATCTCGAAGAGTCTAAGGTTCCACAAGTTAAGTTTTCCACACTTCCCAAGGCGTACTATGTCTTTCCAGGGTAAAACCTCCAACAAGTGGGTACATTTTCACATGGCAGAGTAACTAAGGGTCCGATGGTTCTAAGGGAAACTTCTACATGAGTCTACGATTATAGCCGGTGGAACCCAAGAATCGACAGGTTTCCATGGGTGTTCCCGGTGTCGACTAATTCTTTATTGCCTTTGCCTTTGGAAGGGTTTACGAGTATGATTGCTTTGTTTATCTACATGACCAAGAAAATGGTTCGACCGAAGGGTGCCACTACTACCTCGTAGTGATTGTATCAAGCCCTAATTGCTGACTTGCACACATCGTGCTCACTGAGGTTTGGCTACGAGGAAATTCCTGGGATTAGGTCGATGCGAGACTGGACTATGCGTTCGGAAAGAATTCTCAAGAATTCTTCAGAAACAACATCGGGAAAGCATTGTAGACTTCTCGTTTCGTGATGATCACTCGGACGAGAGGTACATGGGAAAACTTTTTAAGCTTTGATGCACGAAGATCATGAGAGTCGGATCGAGGGAAGTTAGAACGAATGGCTTTCTCGAAACTAGGAAAGACAGCACAAATGAGGCTCGGTCATTTCATGCTAAAGGTGACATCAAAGCATTTCATAAAAAGTTTGCCAATAGGTCGAATGGAAAAAGAATAATCGCTCGGATTGAGAATACAATCTACGGATACAAAACAAGCGTTCTCGTTCTCACGTGATAACCATCTCGAGGATATACATTTTCGGTTACACGCAAACGACGGGGTTAGAAAATGTTCAAATGGATGGTTAACGAATTTCTTTCGGTGCTAGAATCAAAAAGAATCACAGGCATATAAATTTAACAAGGGGAAATATACCGGTGGTAACGGTGGGATCGGTGGCTGTCTCCTCTTGTCCTATCGCTAGAACTCTTCCGGTGTTGCCAGGTGTTACAGCCTTGGGACAGTTTCGCTTAAGATGCCCAACTTCTCCACAACCATAGCAGGCCCGACCATTGCCCGCTCCGGAAGTTTGACTCGTTGATTGGGATGGTGTCTTACAGTTTTTTGCCATGTGACCCATTATGCCACATTTGTTGCAAATTATCTCGATACATGGACCGGAAGGAAGATGATGATAGTTGCACTTGCCACAACTAGGAAGGGTTCCAGTATACCTATTAGCAGGTTTTCGGGTTGAGGATCCATCAACAGAAACAGTTGCAAGGGAAGTGACAGTGTAAAATGCAACCGTTTGCTGTCTCTTCGAAGACTCGTGCGATGCCTGACTTTTCTCTTTCTTCCCAAGTTTTCTTTTCTCACCACTCCTCACTGTCGGCTCAGGAGTGGTAGCTGCCTCCTCAAGGTCTTCGCTATGATCGATTAGGATCTGTGCTAAGCGTTTGGCGATGTCATATGTATCCGGCCTCGCGGCTATGACGTTTCCTTTCGTTGGTTGGGTCAGCCCCCAGATGAATTTTTCTATCTTCTTACTCTCCGGGGTAATCATTCCCGGGCAGAGTAGTGCCAAGTCGTCGAACCTGGAAGCATAAGCGGTGATGTCGGAACCTTTCGCCATGTGACCCTTTATGCCACATTTGTTGCAAATTATCTCGATACATGGACCGGAGGGAAGATGATGATAGTTGCACTTGCCACAACTAGGAAGGGTTCTAGTATACCTATTAGCAGGTTTTCGAGTTGAGGATCCATCAACAGAAACAGTTGCAGGGGAAGTGACAGCGTAAACTGCAACCGTTTGCTGTCTCTTCGAAGACTCGTGCGATGCCTGACTTTTCTCTTTCTTCCCAAGTTTTCTTTTCTCACCACTCCTCACTGTTGGCTCAGGAGTGGTAGCTGCCTCCTCAAGGTCTTCGCTATGATCGATTAGGATCTATGCTAAGCGTTTGGCACTGACATATGTATCTGGCCTCACGACTATAACGTTTCCTTTCGTTGGCTGGGTCAGCCCCCAGATGAATCTTTCTATCTTCTTACTCTTCGGGGTAATCATTCCCGGGCATAGTAGTGCCAAGTCGTCGAACCTAGAAGTATAAGCAGTGATGTCGGAACCTTTCATCTTCAGGTTCCAACGTTCATGTTCTAACTTCTGCATTTCGCCCCGATGGCGGTACTCAGCCAGCAGAAGTTCATTCATGGCTTCCCAACCCATGGCGTTGGCTACATGTAAGGTTAGGAATTTGACTTGGCCATTCCACCAAGTCAAGGCTTTGTCGATAAAGGTGCAGGCGGCAAACTTCACCTTGTCTGAATCTGAACAGGCGCAAATTTCAAAGATGGATTCGATCTTCTCGAACCATCGGGTGAGGGAAATGACACCTCCAGTGCCATAAAAGGACGTGGGTTTGGCGTTCATGAAATCCTTATAGGAAACCTTTTTCCGGCGTCCCTGACTGCTTTCTTGGTTTTGGGTTTGGGTATCACCTCCCGAACCACCGGAACCGTCGGAGTTCCGTTGAGACATGGCAGCTGCTACTGCGGCTGTAACAGCTGCCTGGAATACTATTGGATCAATTTGGGGAGGCGGTGGTGGCAGAGGGTTGTTGGTCTTGGAGCTGGGTCTCTTTCTTGGAGGCATCTTGATCTAATAAGATCAAGGAAGAGAGGATGATAAGTCCTCTGAATTGAATCAAGAGATATGACAGATATATGCTAACAAGCGATAAAGCAGGAAAGAGTTATCAAAGAGGGAAAATTATCGCTAAGGGAATGATCAAAGAACAATGCATGAACGAGGATTTCTACCAAGGATTGGCTCGAGAAATACTCCCATAGTATTTCATGATTCGTTACGACGCTGGTTTGATGTTTGTGGTATTAGGGTAAGTTTTAGGCATGCCGCTTACCACAGTCACTCCCAAGCACTTGTTGGCCGTGTCTCGAATGAATATAGTTGGCCAGGCTATATTGATCCTAGACACGACTACATAACTGCCCAGGTTTAACCGCAGCGTACAACACCCATTTACTTATGCTCTGATCTACTTGTAGTTATAGATCTCGACGGGTCGGTATACTTATATACTTTCGAAAATACTTATATTTTAAAGGATACTTTTAGTTCAGAGCACTTAGGCCCTTTAATGTTTATAGTTTTATACCATGTAAGGTTTCGTATACTTCATTCACTATAAACAAGGGCTCTGATACCAATCTGTCACACCCCGAAAACCGAAGGCGGAAACATTTCCGGGGTTGACTCCACGTTGAGTATCAAATCCAATGTGCATAGTAAGTAAAGTAAATCAACCATTACATTACATATATGAATGTTTTACATTCGTTTCAAAAGCATAAGTTATACAAGTGATACATATCATATATAAACAACACGAAACGAGTCTTCTGAGAACTCCGTCTTCGAACAAAAAGATCTTCGGGTACCTGTCTAACGTGGACCTGAGAATACAAGCGGTTTGAAAATCAGCATAAACCTGGTGAGTTCATCCGCGGTTAGTTTCTATTCTGAAAATGTACGAGTTCCTTTGGTTTCCTGAAAAAGTGTTTATCCAAGAAAATCCCATATTTTCTTATGATTTATTCCAAGGCTTTTGGTGGTGTTGGATGGCTTTCTAACACCTTGGAAATCAGTTTACACCCATGCTTTAGGAGTTTCCGGCCTAAGCACATGCCTTGGCCGTAAACTCATACAAATCCCCCAAAATTCATGTTTGAAATGTTCTAAGTCCATTACCAAATTCCTAAAAGTCATATCTAGGTCTAGTTTGAGTCATGGAAGGGTTTAAGGGCTTAAAATCCCTTTAAATATGTGTTTACGGCCGAAGCACCTTCTTGGGCCGTAAACTCATATATAAGGCTCTAAATCATGAATAAATCTCGAATTTGAAGGTTCACTATGATACACAATGAGTTAGAGAAGATACCTTGGTCATTTGAAGCCTTAAACTTGAGATTTTGACCCTTAAATCTAGTTTGAGGAGAGAGGTTGGAGTGATAGTTGTAAAATGAAGAAAAAGCTTCAAAATGAAGACTTGGATCACTTTAAATAGTGTTCAAGTTCGGGACACGGTAGAATTCTACCCGATACCGGCGTTAGGCGGGGCTTTTGGTCGCACCCGACCAATTTGCCGTAACCCGATATGGTTGATTCTAGAAATGTTCCGATCATTAATATGAGGCGTTAGAATGAGTTCTAAGGGTATTAAGACACTCATTAAGTCATAAAATAAAATCCAAATTAATGACTTAATAAAATGTCGGAATCGGAAACGAAATCGGAAACGGCGATTGGATGATCAGAACGAGTCGCGAGAAGGGTTACATTTAGGGATATGAATTTCGGGTTGTTACACTATGTTTTTCCAAACATTAGTTATTCCATACACTAAGTGTGCACACTAAGTTTGTCTATGATCTTTACTTTGTGAAATAGATCGATTGAACATAATTCTAATGATTCTCATTTCACAATCCCAAATCCTTACCACAAGTGCAAGAATTCCAAATTCCTGCCATTTACCTAAATTTGTTAGATTCTAAACTTATATCCATGGATCCTCTTGTAATGATTATGCACAAAGTCACAAAGACTTTTCAATAGACATTACTGAGTATTCCAATGGAGATCAACTCCATGGAAACGAAGTCTCATATTCAAAGTACATTGCTTTGAACATCCTTCTTGCATTAAGTTTCCTAACCTTACACATATTTAATGAATAACTTCCACCTATGGGAACATTTCCATATTTCCATTTTGACTATCACTTCTGAAAAAAAGTTGCCTCTTTTCAAAATATGTCAAAATGGTACTCTCCAAAAATTTACATGATACTTCCAACTGTCCCTGAGCAACCAATCTTTGGTAAACCTTAGATTGGCCTCAACAATTGCTTAATCATTTTAGTCATATCCAATTCTAGACTTTTTTCCTCTTAATGTTGTAGGGTTTCAAAGCACTCCATGGATGATGGCAATGGGCTCCTTGATGAAGTGTAGGTTAAAAGCCCAAGACTTGTCTTTTCCCTATAAATAGTCATGTATTATTCATTATTAGGGTTAAGAGTGAGGCAAAATGTAGTTGCCATGTGAGGTTTCTTATGTAGTGTTAGATTCTTTAGTCTATGCTCAAAGTGTAATTTATTCCTCTTGTTTGAATAAATCGAGCGATCATTCGACCTAATCTTCATAATTGTGTTTGCTCTTATTTTCCGCATCTTGTTCATCAAATCTCCATTAGGGTTTTAATCCTAACAAGTGTTATCAGAGCAGGTCTTTGAAGATCTATTGATTTTTGAAGTATCGATTCTTGGTTTGATGATTTTCTGCACAAGTTATTGAAAATTATTGTTTTATTAGCGTCTTGGAATCAAAATTTTGTTCAAGCAACTATTCATGAAAATTTATGTTGATCTACTGTTCATCAGGGTAATTTTCTGTTAATCCGATTCATTTTTTCTGATCGTATTTATGATTTGTTCAATTTATTAATTCAATCCAATGTCAATTACAAATCCATTCTTTTTGATCTGGCCCAAACTTTCGTTGTTCATGATTAATCTCTTTAGCCTTAATATGGTATCTAGTGCTCCTGTTTGCGTCGCTTTCCTGTGTCTTGATTCATCCAGTTTGGTTTTCCTTATTTGTCAAAAACTAATAATCGATGGTTTGTTTGGGGTTATTGCTTGTTGATGTACGAAAATCAATCGATTTTTATTTGTTTTTGTCCAAGATCACATTTTTCTTCGGTTTCCTTATTCCTATAGTCAATTTAATATTTTACTATCTGTATCGATCTTTGAAAATTATTGATGATTTGTGAAAGAAATTGATCTTTGGAGTATAGATTGGGTGTTTGTTAAATACAAATCTTGGAGTCTTATAATGAACAAATGATGAACGGATGAACAACTTGTATATAGATTTGGTTTGTCAATCTAGAAAAGTCAAAATTCAAATTCAGTTGAAATTGGGATGTTGTAATCAATGAAGAAGTATTCAGGATGTTGAAATTGGGATGTTGTAATCAAAATTACTATAAAAAGACCAATCTTTTGTGTCTTTTGTGTTATATACAGTCTTACATGTAAGAAGAATTTGAAGATATTGATATCAAAAGTTTTCATATAGTTGAAGCATTCACGATCCAAATATGATGATTTGAAGAAATGGGTTATGTCGCATCGATGGTAATTGTAATATGATTTTTTCTTCCAAACAAAACAAATGAAAGTTTTCTATTCTTTCTTTATATTCAGTTTAACATTTAATCTTTATATGCGATTTGTGTGTATTACTCAATCTTGAATGTTACTCGCCAAACATTAATGTTTTGCTTGGAATATCTTTCTGATTCTTCTTTTTCAAGAAATATATTTTGATTGCAGGTTAGTGAAGACTTGTCATCAACTTTCTATGGTTGAATGGTATTAAATGAAGAAAGAAGATTCATAAAATGGATATAGGTTTTTTTGTTTGAGCAAAGTTGACAAATGTTAGTTTTTTTCTTTTGATTTAAATGTATGTTTATGTAACATCTTTATTTATATATTCAACCACTCAATGTTCTTATTTATTTGATTGTAGTTTTTCTATTTTTGATTTTGTTTATTTTCTATTATTTTTTTGTTGGGTTATCCTACACAAAATATTTAAAAGATAACATAATTTTGAACGTTTGATATGTAATTATAATAGACTTATCATGATATGTTCTTCATATGAAAGTAATTTATCCATATTACTACGACAAGAATTACATATGACATTTACGAAAATATATATATTATATGTGATTTGTTTAACATGTATATGCACCTCTGTATGTTATAAATTTATAATTAAATATCTTTATTTCTAATAATTGAAGGGATTAAAATGATGCATCAAAACCAATTATTTAGACGAATATAATAATAATAATAATAATAATAATAATAAATATACATTTCCATGTACCACATTCATTTGAAACTCACACTACAGCTCAATAGTTTTCTAATTTATGTATATTTATTAGTTACAACTCAAGAGTTTTTAACTTATGATTATTAATTAGTAATCACTAATAACCTTTTATTTTCCTTTCTTTTATAAGGTTGTAAAGTTTTGCTCATTAAAAACATTAATGTATTTGAAGAGATTTGTGATTTAAATATGAAGAGTTAATATAAATGTTATAATATATGTTTTAGTGTTTTTACGCTATTAAAAGTTAGAGTGTTTATTTTTTATATTTTTTTTATTATTCGTTGTATATATATCTTCTTTAATACAAATGTTATAATAGATGTTTTTCTATTTTTATGTTACTAAAAGTGGCAGTTCATATTTTTGTTCATACGTTTTGTTAACTGTTATATTATCATTTATTTGATATATAATTTACACAATTTTAAACGTTTTATAAAATTATCAAATAATTGTATATATCACAATGACATAGAAATTAAACTATAATGTTTAATAAAACTAATATCTTAACTATATGTTTGCTTTACTACTAACATTTTGTTTCAAAGTAGAAATATTAAATAATAATTAGGTAAAAGTTATTATTTTAACTATATAATTCTATTCTCGCGTGACGCGCGAGGATTCGCCTAGTATATACTTATAAAGCTAGCATTTTTCCTTGAACCTCATTCATTTGAAACCCTCATAAAAATTTGCAAACAGCTCATGCATTTGAAACCTCATATTTTATTGAATACCACTTAAAAATCTCTTAATAATGATTAACAATTCAAAGGTTTTATAACTTATATAATATATTTAATAAACAATTAATGGATACTCTACCATAAAAAGGTCATTCTTTTTTAGTAGACACACAAATACAAATCAGTTATAAAATTCACAAAGAAAACAAGTTTAAAGTTTTTTATATTGGTTTGAGGGATTTGAGCAATTTTTCGAGCCATGTTATTATGTTGAAGTTTTTAATTCGTAAGTTTATTATATACTAATTCTTTTTTGTATTTTCTTGATTGAAGTAGTCTTTTAAAAATATCATTCTATGTTGTGGTTGAAATTTTAATGTAAATTAGATTCGATTCATGTTATCGATCATATGTTATGGAAGGTGATATATGTAATATTTAATTAACTATTGTATACATGTTTGTATGTTCATGTTGTTTCAAAACAATAATTAATTAAAATCATGGATATGTCATATTATCCACATTATCCATGTAAGCATTTTTTAAAATACAAATTGTCTATCTTATCACTTTATATTTTAGTATATGTTTAACATTTTAATTATAATAATAAGTGTTTTTTAAAAATTTCTTTCACTTATTAATAATAACAAGTGGTTTTAAAATTAATAAGCAATAATAATAAATAATAAAATCAAATTACATGGACATGTCATATTATCAATGCAAATCTCTTTTGAAATGCAAATTGTCTATCTATCACTTTATTATTTAGTGTATGTTTCACATTTTAATAATAATATTAAGTGTTTCTTAAAAGTCTTCTTTAACTTATTATTAATAATAAGTGGTTTAAAATTAATGAATAACAATTTTAAATGATAATAACATCATATTATAATTTACATTTAGCTATAAATGAATTGTACTTTAAATGAACATCATTATTGAAATTAGAAAATGATCGCGTAAGTAAAAATATATTTAATCAATATTAATAATTATTGAAAATAATACTAAATAGATAATTATATTTAATTCTATTAATGAGGAATGTGAGTTGATGTCAATTAATATTATTGTTCAAAATAATAGAGATTATATATATATATATATATATATATATATATATATATATATATATATATATATATATATATATATATATATATATATATATATATATCCTTGACTAAAGATGATTAAAACCTCAATCTAAGCTTTTAGAATTGAAATGAAGTATAGTTTCCTCTCCCTTAATTATAGCAAAATAACTTTTCCCAATTGAAACTTTTTGTTTTCTATAATTAACATTGATAATTTGCAACAATTATCATAATTATCATGCTCCCACTAACATGAGAATTATCAATATAACACTTATGCTCCTACTAGCTTTGACATGTACTTAGAAATCAATTGGACTTCTAGAAATCAATACTTTATTGACTTTCTTACCAAATTTCAAACTTCTAATACGAGATGCTTTGAGAAAACTTTATCAAAATCATACACCTTTCCTAAGATAGCTCTTATGTGTATCTAAAAAATTTCCAGAACTATGAAAAGGGATGCCATAATCATAGTCTCAATTGCTTAGGCCTTTGCCATTTCTCACAAGTCCATGTTAGTGTGCCAGTTAACCACACACGCTCCACTAACGACTTTGAGAATGCAAATCTCACAATTGCTATCTCCTTAAAATCTACTTAGTGAAAGCGTTTCCTCACCATTATTTTCATGAATCGGAGAGAAACCTTATGACACTTAGATAAATGTCAACACGACAAGGTTAGTGACAAATCCAAACTCATATGGATTGAACTTGTGCAGTCTTAACTTCTTGCCACCTGTCAGCACATGGGCCTGCCATTGCCTCCAAGTTGTTATGCAAGCAATTGAGAACTCTCAGAACTCACATGCAAAGCCAACTTTAACTGGAATGGGCATATAAATAGGAAAATGTTAACACGATAGATTATAAACCTCAAGTCGTGGGCTTGTAAGAAACTACAAGTTTTATTCTTGATTAGATCTTGAAATTCTTTCAGGATCTTTTGGACTCCTACTGTCCTCTTGACATATAAGACTCTCTTGCCAAGACCCATTCTTTGACAAACAAATTTTCAAGAGATAGTGCGGATTATTGTCAAGACAAACAGTTCACACAATTGGCCTAAGTTGGTCTCTGTTTATCCAAAACATCACAAATTACCAATTTCAAATCTACAAAAGTAGGACACATTTTATTCTTACATTTGACAAGTGTTAATAAACCTTTTTTAAGATGTGTCACTCAAATTACAATCTTGGAGTCTTACTCTAAGACTTGTTTTGGAACGAAGTATGACTCATCTTCTTGATTTAACCACTTCAACAATTCATGAATTCTCTTCTTAGCCATAGGGATGCACTAAGATTTACTTAGAGGACCAATTATGATATGGTTTCTTAATCATTAAGATGATCACAAAAAATGATACTAAAGTACTCTCCTATCTTTTTAGATTTAAGAAACTTTTATCCTTCTACCTAATATGATTCTTCCCATTTGTTCTGACATACATCGAAACTTTTCCAATGTTTCAGAATTATACTTAAACTATTAAGTATAATGATATTTACTAAAGTTTAGTAAATCATGACGAATAGTCTTATCGATCTTTGTGGTGGACTTGACCAGTTCACAAGAATGTGTACTCGATCCCTTAGTCCTTCACTTAACTCACATATACATGTGAACAAGGAGTTAGTCTTAATTTTCCAAAGATGAAAATTCTCATTCATCATACTATACAATTTGCATGATTCCAAGTTTCGGTCCAATTGAAAACTTGGGTGATGAGAATCTTTCCTTATTTGGTAAATTTAGACATTACCACAAATGAAAGAATCAAATTCATATTTCCAATATTGCTAGAAACATACAAACATCAATTTTCCATAAAAGCCATTGTAAGGAGATATAAAATAAAGTAATTTTTTTTATTTATTTATAAAATGCGGAAAACTTTTCCTTATAATGCAACTTTAAATGGAAACTATGCGATTACATATTTCCTAGCAATCTATCATAACTCCTAAGTAGTAGCTCAAGAATTCGATCTTCGAACCATGTGATTGAAATTCATCTTCGCTATCAGATTCAACATACTCTTCTTTTAAGTTTCCTTCCCTTTGCTTGATCATGCCATAGATCAAAATGCACTAAGAATCTTCAAATAGTAACTTAAGAGAGTTAGATAGTGGACTTACCTGAAGCAGATTCAAACTTTTTGACCTTCTTTCAGATCTTTCAGATAGTTAGGTCAGCTTCACAACCAATGCCCCTTCCTTTGGCAATAGAAACATATGGACCCTTTGGGAATGGTACGCTAGACTGTCTCATACTTGCCTTTCTCTTTACCATTTGGTCAACCGAGTTGACTATGGCAGATCCCTTTCCATTAGGAAGAGAAAGCTTTTCTGGATATTTAATGTTACTATTGTCAATGTCCATGGAACTTTCGGAAGTTGATCTTCTAATCAAATTTGCTCTACCAGTGCTCCAAATCATTGTTGATTCAGTAGCACCAAGCAAATAGATAAGATCATTAAGGGTCATGTCATAGTCTTTTACATAGTAGTCCCAAAAGACACTCACTATGAGACTTAGAAAGTGATTGAACAACCAACTTTCTCAAGACTTTGACACCAAACTCTCCCGACTTGTCAATATGTGACTTTATCTCCAAGATGTGAGCACACATAGACTTTGCTTGCCAATAGGTTTTGAGTGACCTTGAACTATTCAAGAACTTGTGGGTTAGGGAGAATAATTGGAGGAGGTGGAGGGAGTGAAGAATGATTTCCGAGACATCATCTTCATTAGGAAAGCTTGTTCCAAGAGTTTTGGGAAGATCATATTTTTCTGAACCAAACATCTTTTGGGAGATATTCAAGATAGTTGATTTAAAGTCTTTAATATAACACCCAATATGAAATATTAAGGCTAGAACCCAACACAATATTTTATAACTTGGAAGAGGGATGTCATAATCCAAGCTATAGAATATTTGAAGGTAGGCGAATGACGAATCACCAATTTCCACCATGAAAAACAAAATAATTTATTAGGTTTTAATTGGATTTGAAAATCCTAGATCTTTTGAGATTCATTGAACTTTTCAATGGCATGTTTCAATCTCGATTGTGCCCTCTCAAATTTTGTGACTGGGATGCCGAGGATCACAAAATAAGGTGTGAATAACCATGCAAATATACTTGGTACCCTTAATATTTATCACTCAATCGATGTGTCGGTTAACCACACACGCTCCACCGATACTATGATAAAAGTTAAGTTACCCTTTACCTACCTTGTTAAATCCAGGCCAGTGTGCCGGTTAACCACACGCACTCCACTAACGACTTAAACAAAGTGCAAAGTGTAATTTCATGGGTTAGCACCAAATTCACATTTTCCTAAAGTAATTAAGATTGGGAATTTATAAAGGTTTAGTTACTTTATATTTATCATTATACTTATAATGAAGGGATAAGTATAGTCCTTGTCCTACCCGTTTAGCTAACGACCCTCCACCAGTCAAGGAAGCGGTGGGTGAGAATGGGCACCCATTAAACTATCATTTTATAGGCAGTAACCTTATACCCCCTTATAGACCGACTTTGTGAATGAGGCCTACCAACGGTAAGACTGACTCTGTTCTTAGACACACACACACACACACACACACACACACATATATATATATATATATATATATATATATATATATATATATATATTATTAACTTATAATACTATAAAGTAGAAGGGTTGAATTTTACATGTTAAAATTATAAGGGTATAATTTGGAATTAAAGTATTCATGAGGGGAAACTTTACAAATTCCAAAACTTGAGGGCAAGTTTTGAACTATTCAAAAACTTTTCAATTCCATAACTTATGTGTTTAAAGTAGTTTTAATGAAAAACTCTTCAAGTTCCATAACTTGAGGACAAGTTATGGAAGACTTTAAAACATTTAAAAATGAGACTCTCATTTTCATAACTTATGGAAATCTTATGACCTTTTTAATAGTCATAAATATGACTTTTCATATAACTTGAGGACAAGTTACAAAAACACATATTATGAACAACTTTTAGATCAATTTGGATTAAAAACATATTATCACATAACCTTTCTATTAATCTAAATAAACTTATAAGAACAAGATAATTTAAATCAAACACTTTTCATGTAATTAGCTTAACCATTAAACTAACACAAAACATGAATCTATTGACAGTTATCTATGAAACTGGATTAGCATGAACATTACCACATGAAAAATAGGCTTACAAGTTCAAAAACAGCTTAGGGTAATATTCCTAGTCCAATTACAGCCAAAAAACACGAAAATATACAAACTGGAAGCACAACTCGTCGAGTTCCCCAAGGAACTCGTCGAGTTCATTCCTTAACACATGAACTCGGTGAGTTTTTAGCCAGAAATCGTCGTGTTTCTAGTATGGACAGACTTTGGTTTTGAAAAACAAGTTTGCATCAAGTATAAATGAAAACAAGCCTAGGCTCTGATACCATTGAAGGGTTTTGAGCATTCTAACACTCCTATGGTGTACATGCAACCCTAAATACCTTGGATCTATGTTTTCTCTATTATACATGTAAACTTGAACCTTCCAAGGAATTACCCTAACTAACATACAATCATTGATACTTGGGTAATATAAACAAGTTATAAGACATACCTTTTCATGTAGCTTGATTCCATGGAGCTTTAGAGCCTAGTGCCTCAAGTGTGACACCTTAAATGGTTCACCCAACATCACCAACAATTTGGAATAACTTGAGAGAAAAGGTTCCTATACTCAAATCGGCTAGCCTTCATGTGTACACACACTATTGCCAATTTCTTGAGCCATGGGGTCCTTATATATTATGGCTATTAGGGTTACACCATGTAACTCATGTCTTTCCATATTATTCATGCTCCAGGTATTAAAACCTCTATGGAGTATCCATGGGTTACTCCATGGGTTTAGCTCAAGATGAAGAACTATGGATAATAAGCCCATATATATAAGAATGAATGATTTACACAATCAATCCCCATATATTTAATTAGTCTCCTTTTGATTCCAAAATTAATTCCAAATTAATTCTTGATCAATACTAGTTAAATAATATGATTTCATATTAATATATTAGAACTTATAATATATTAACAAATCATAAATATTCTTTCTCATAAAAGTCTATCCAAATTGTTCCGATGCCATGCAACCCAAATGGACCATGCCAATTGGGTCAAGTACATACCAATTATAGTTATGGACTTAGACGCTAATCGAACATCTATTCCATCATCGACTCTACTATTCATAGACTCCACAACAACTACAACAAGTTCACCACCAGTCACTACCAACGTATTTGATATGGGGGTAGGGGCTTCTGGTTTTTCTATTGTTTCAGAATCCACTCCCATATGACCACTACATCAAGACGATCCAGACACTGTATTTGGTGATGACCGGGACGCATTTGAAGCCTTTAATTTTAGTCCTTTCAATGTACAACCAGAAAGTGATGAAGACGATGTTCCCATGACTGTAAAGCAGTTTAGGGAACTAAACTCCAAGCTGGATTCCTTGATTGAGTCCTCTAAAGCCTCGCCAAGAAATGAATACTCACAGGCTTCTGTCAAAGCCTTCTTAGAAATGCTTATGAAGGAGCATACTTCCAACCTTGCTCTCACCAATAAAGCCTTTGCAGATTCTGCACAAACTTGCAAGGAAACGATCGAAAAAGTCGCAAAATTACTTTCTGATGCTCAAGCTTTTATGGGTACATACCAGACATCTTTTGAGTCCAACACAACGAAAGCGAATAAGGTGATTTCCAATCTTGGAACGTCTCTTCACGCTGAAAAGCATGCTCTTGCGAAGGTTCACACTATCATACAGTCAGATAATCCAGTGTTTCAAACTTCCATCTCTTCAAAAATCGACAAGTTTCAGGTTGATCAAGCTCATGACAATAAGATCATGGATGAGCTTGCTATGAAGACTGAGCATGTAAAGGTTCTTTTCGTGAAGCTAGCAAATGCCAACAACCAGATTGCTGATCTCAAGTCAGAGAACACTGTCATTCAAAGTTCTGTTGCTGATGTGAATGCAGAATTGCACAATCTGATTGAGATTCGCAACTCTTTCCTTACTGTTCCCGTCCGTCAACATCTCGCAGGGAAGTTACAGCCTATCTTCTCCATGTTAGACAAGATTCAGGGTCGATTCCGAAACACGGGGGAGAAGCAACAAAAGAGGCAAAGAAAGTAACAGCCGAAAATGTGAAGAAACCAGTCGGTGGTGAAGATTATTAAGAACAAAAGCCCAAAATAAACGAACCGAAGGTTAATGCAACTTCAAGTTCGAGAGGAAAATAGAAAATTATTGATGATAGTGAAAAGGACAAACCTGATGAGCATGAGTTGAAAAGAAAAAAGGCTCGTGAAGCTGAGATTGATGAAAATAATCATATAGTTAGAGAAGTTGAAGTGAAAGCAAGGCTTTCTTGTGAAGCAGAGGAAACACTGAAAGCTCAGAAAACCATCTTTCCTCTGTGGACACTTGAGCAAATTCTGAAAGAAGTCGTTGAAAATCCGAATGTCTATTGGCTAGAGCCTGTTGGATCTTTTGATTTGGCGAATTCATTGCATTTACAACTCGATTTACCTATCACTCCGAAGGCTTCTCTTTCGCAACTTTGACTTGATTATGAACGCTTCACCAACTGATAAAGGTGCTAATCATGCACTATGCTCGTTTTATCTTAAGCACATGTGTCAAAAATACGAAACATGGCGATCAAAGAAGATCACAACTGTTAAGGTGTTCGGACCAATTGAAGTTGAGAGCTTTGTCAATGCTCGTTTCAAAGTTGCTCGTGAAGCTGTGAGTTTAACCCATTCGATTGGATTTCTCTGTTACTTCTTCTGATGAAGGATCAACAGAAGTTCGAGCCTATCATTGTACATCTAAAGCGAATGGTCGTCATCTACAGCGACAATATTGCGAAGATGGATGTGGAGATTGCCGCTATTCTGGAAAAGAAACCCACTGTTCTCCCCAAATAACCTTCGAAGGATCTTGATTCGTTAAAGTTCAGGAGGAAACGAAAGAAGGACTAGAGTGTCACATTTCAGATAAGAAAGAGGCCAGAGGCGAACTTTCACAAAACTTGCTTCTATTTGCCAGACAAGCATCTGTACTCCACCTCCTGTCTTGAGTACATCGTAGACTTCGTTAGTTAGAATAAACCGAACGATGTTGCCGACAAGAAGTACTATTCGAACATGATCAATTGGTATGTCATGGATCGTAAGTCCTTACTGGGAATAATGCCAAAGCTGTTCAAAGGGCAAAAACTTTAACAACAATGAAAAATCTACCTTCCTAATTGACACAAAGTGGGAGATTGTTGCGGCTATATTCTGTTGTGTTAATTTTGTATTATATTATTAGAGTCCATTAGTAATAGGTTGGGCCTGTCCACCCAGTTTATTTATTGTGCTGGGGTTAGGGTATTTATAGTGCATGCATGCAACGTGTTTTGTTAAGCATCTTGTAACCCTACTCTGCCTTTACAGTAGCAATTCTTTATCAAGTTCTTTTAAGACAGAGAGTATATCATTCAACACAACTTGATCTCCATTCTTGTGTTTTGATTCTTTTACCTGTTTGAATCTAATCGATCTAACAAGTAATATTCTCTTCATTTTATAACATATTAATCATTTTGAATTTACTTATAAATATTTACATGTATGATGGTTTTTGTATAAGGTTTGTTGGAATCTATTAAAGATATATTGCCACATGTGGAGCACAAGCAATGTGCCCAACACATATATGCAAATTTTAGAAAAGCTTAGACTGGGATGGAGTTCAAGAAGCTGTTTTGGGCTGCAACTATGAGTTGTGTGTAAGGTGATTTCAAGAGACACGTGGACACAATTAAAAAGCTCAATCCTGGTGCATATAAGCATTTGATGTCCAAATAACCCCAAACATGTTGTAAAGCTTACATGAGTACAAGGTATGCACGTGAGGCAGTGGAGAATGGTATATAGGAGTGCTTCAACTCCATCATTGTGGATGCTAGGAAAAAACCATTGATCAAAATGCTTGAAGAAATAAAGATATACATCATGGATAGGTTTTCTCACATGATTGAGGAAAGCACTAAATGGAATACCCGTATATGTCCAACAGTGTTAAAGAAGGTGAAGCTTTTTGGGAAGTGTTGCGTTTTTGAAGTACTATAACACTCCTATGGTCCGCTTACAACCCTAAAACTTTGGATCTAAGCTTTCTCTAGTTATACATGCAACAAAAATTTTCAAAAGCATGAACCTATCTAGCATACAAATTTGGTACATGAATCATAAAACAAGTTAGAAGAATACCACTTATTTGTAGCTTGTAGTTGTTGGCCTTTCAAGAGCTTAGCACCTCAAGCGTGATGCCTCAAACAAGTCACAAACACCATGAAAAAATGGAGGACTTTGAGAGAGAGGCTAGAACCACCAAAATCGGCTAGGGTTCTCTTAGAACCCTTGGGCTCTTGAATTTGGAGCAAAGGGTTACTTTTATAGTGTGCAATTCCTAGGGTTTCAACTTTTAAACCCTAATTCATTACTTGGGCCTTTAATCTAATAATCCATATGATAAGCCTTATGGAATAACACTTCATGGACTCTCACATAAACTTAGTCCATCACTAATCAATCATGGATCATTGGCCCAAACTATATGTATTACTGATTTACTTAATTAGTACCCTTAATTTAATTAATCTCTTTTGACCACTAAATTAATTCCAAATTAATTCTAGACCAATATTAATTAAATAAAATGATTTCTAAATTAATATATTATACTTATAATATATTAATAAATCACAAATAACCTCTTTCTCAAATATCCATCCTGTCAAATTGTTCTGGTGAAGGCAACCCGAAATGTAACATGCTACTCTCGGGTGAAGTACATACAAATTATAGTTATGGGCTTAGACACCTAATCCAAGAGTCTCTCAATTGGATAAGTCTAATAACTATAACTACAAGTACGACTTCAAAAACTGAGTAGCAATCGTAGCTCTCAAAAGCTGTTGTCGAACTCTCGCCTAGTCAATGACGCATCCATTAGATAAGGGTTCATATATTCCTCCATTCTAGATATTGTATGGACTGAGACATGGATTGTAATCATTTTCTTTATCCATATGGTGTTTCCCGATTTCCGATTTATGACGAACGACTAATTGAACAAATCAAATCAGTCTAGGCTTGGCCAAGCACTTAGGGTTGTCATCACTAAATCATTGAGGGGCCCACATATATCGCTTTTATCCATCTAAGGGTAAAAGGAAAGGATAAAATTTGACTCATATGCTTGCTATATTTACTCATCAAATCACACACAACAATGCGTTTTATAACACCAAGTTATTGGTGCGTTTACCCATCATCAATGTGCAACCAAATTGCAAACTACAACTCATATGTCTCTGTTTCAAGAGTATAAGATATTATCGTCTCAGGATCACTCATGATAAAACCCATGAAGTGATATAAGTGAGTGTGGGTTTAATCCAATAATCAACTCTTATTATAGGAGTACTCATGAACACTATAGCAAACTTGTGCTATGTCTAAATGCTTAGACAATCTACAATCGGATTCATGACAGTCTTTCCTCAACACCTACTTCCAAAGTATGATCGACTGTGGATGGTTTGAATAATCTTATTATTCGGGAAGTCAAAACAGGCAAAGTAAAACACAAGAATAATTGAATCCAATAAGGTCTTAAAACTCTAGAATATAAATAAAAAAACATTTTATTTAATCACCTTATTGATTACACATTATTCATTGTATAATGTTTCGATCAATTAACTTAATACTTGAATTAAAACAATAGTTATCCCATGCTCCAAGCATGCACACTACGTTTACCAATGGTCCTTTCTTCGTGAAATAGATCAATAGAAGACATTTCCAATGAAAATCATTTCACAATTCCAAATCTTTATCACAAGTGTTAGATTCTAAGCTATCATGCAATGATTCCTATTGTAATGTCGTGGTACCAAAGTCACAGAGACTTTGCCACTAATATTACAAAGTATTCCTTTGGAGATTGTTATGAGAACAATTCCATGAAAACGAAGTCTCAAATTCAAAGTACATTCCTTTGAACATCCTTCTTGCATAAATAGATTCTTAATATCCATCTCCCATTATGGAAATATTTCCATACTTTGCATATGACAACTCATTATTAATAGAATCCTGTCTATACATAATAATGTCAATATGGTCCATCCATTACTATACTTCCAACTGTCCTTAAGAAACCAATCCTTAGCGAACTTCAGATCGTCCTTGGCAGTTGTTTAATAACTTTCGTCATATTCGGTTCTAGTCCTTTTTTCGTCTTAATTCCATAGGCATTTGGAAAACTGGAACATGTGAATATTATAGCATATGCAATCGATCCTATAGCATATGGGACATGATGCATAATGTCTTACATAAATACATGATACCTGACCAGTTTTTTGCTATATTATTTCCATATATATAATTTTCAATGTTGAAATATTTCAACATGGTATTCATATATCCATGACTAAGTTTGATTAATACTTCAATCTAAACTTTTAGATTCGAAATAAAGTATATGTATTCTCTCCCTTATTATAGCGAAACAAATTTTCAAATTTTGCAACTTTTCAAATTTGTAACCTTTGTTTCCTATAACTAGTATTTCTAACTTGCAACACTTCACATAATAATCATGCTCCCACTAACTTGATAATTATTTTCTTACTAGCATAACGCTTATGCTCCCACTAGCTTTGACATGTACTCAGAAATAGCTGGACTTCTAGAAATCAATACTTATTGACTTTCATACCAAAGTTCAGATTTCTGATACGAAAAGCTTTCGTAATCCTTTATCTAAGCTCATACACCTTTTATTATAAAGCTCATATGTGTGTAAACTATTCAGAACTTACAACAATAAGTTTCGAATGTTCAAACTATTTTCCATTTCTCACAATTCGAACTATGAAGAGGGATGTCGTAATCATAATTGAATTTGAGAATGCAATTAACACAACTGCTATATCCTTCAAATCTACTTAGTGAACGCGTCTCTTCACAAAAACTTTCATGAATTGGTGAGAAACCTTATGTCACTTAGATTTTATGGTGTATGTGTTCCTATCCATGTAAGACTGTCATTTCCAACCATTGTCATTAGATAAGGTCTATGGCAAATTCAAACTCATATGGACTGAACTTGTTCAATCTTAATTTCTTGCCACTTGGCAGCATAAGGGCCTACCATGTCTTCCAAGTTGCTAAGCAACTCACCCTTACCGATTCATGAACTTTCACTGATCAAGGTGCTTTACCTTATACAAACAATTTAGAACTCATAAAACTCACATGCATAGTCAACTTTAACTGGAATAGGCACATAAACAAGAATATGTCAACACGATAGGTTGCAAACCTCAATTCGTGTGCTAGTGATTAACAATAGGTTTATTCTTGATTTTTTCTTGAAATTTTCAAGGTCTTTTAAGACTCCCACTGACTTCTTGACATATAAGAATCTCTTTTCAAGAAACATTCATTGACAAACAAATATTCAAGAGTTAGTGCGGTTTCTTATCAAGATTAACACTTCACTAAATTGGTCTTAGTTGGTCTTTGTCTTATCTAAACACCACAACTACCAATCTCAAATATGAAAGACCAAGAAAACTTTTCTACTCCACTTTTCATGATGTGTTTTAAACCTACTTAAGACATGTCACTCAAGAGACAATCTTGGAGAATGACTCTACAAATCAATTTTGGAACTAAGTATGACTCACCTTAATTGATTTAACCATTTCAACAATTCATGATTCCTCTTCTTAGCAATACAAATGCACGAAGGTGTCCTTATAGGATCAATTGTGATATGGTTTTCATATTCATTAAGATGATCATAAAATATGATACTAAAGTACTCTCCTTTCCTTTTAGATGGGAGAAACTTTTATCTTTCTGCATAATTGATTCTTCTTATTCGTTATGCTGTACATTGAAACTTTTTCAATGATTCAGAATTACACTTAATCTTGTAAGTATAACCATATTTACAAACTTTATTAAATCATGAAGAATAGTCTTATCGTTATTTGTGGTGGACCTAGACCAGTACACAACAATTTTGTCACAGCCCCAAACCAAGGATGGTGGAAACGTCCAAGAGTGGAGGACTTCATATATAGTATCAGAACAACGAGTATAATAGTGCTCAAAGTAAAAACAACCAACATAAATATAATTGAAAAGTTACACCATACTATGATTTTACATGTTTCTAAATCAATTACATTATTTTGACAAAAGTTAAATGTTTAACACCTAAGCGTTCCATCCTCAAAAGCCGCTGATTTCCTATTTTACTGATTCCCTGATAATACAAGTAGTTTTGAAAAAGTGTCAACAATTAAGTTGGTGAGTTCATAAGAGTTTTATTTGATAAAGATGTCATTTTCCTTATAAAAGCGAATGAGTATGATTTCAGAAAATCCAATATTTTCTTTATAAAATGTGTAAGGAAAGCTCGTATGTTATGCAATAATTTACCCTAGAAGGACCCATAGATTTCCTCTATAATCACCCAGTGTATATAAGTTATATAAAATTTAAGTTAAATAAACCATCGAATATAATGGGTCCGCCCTAGGTCCACAACCAAACAAGGAACAGGAAGTAAGGTGGGCCCACCAATTCTAAGCCGATCGCAACTAAATTCTTATATAACTCTGGCATATACACTTAGCAATTATAACCGAAAACTAACAAATTCTAGATGAATTGTAGTTCTAATATCATAAAACCATTTTGTGTAAACCCGATACTTTGTAATATACCCCTTTAGTTATGAAAACCCGGTACTTTGTAATGTACCCCTTTGTATAGACTCGGTACTTTGTATTTGTACCCCTTTTATATGAAAACCCGGTACTTTGTAATGTACCCCTTTGTATAGACCCGATACTTTGTATTTATACCCCTTTTATATGAAAACCCGGTACTTTGTAATGTACCCCTTTGTATAGACCCGATACTTCGTATTGGTACCCTTGTTATATGAAAACCCGGTACTTTGTAATGTACCCCTTTGTATAGACCCGCTACTTTGTATTTTTACCCCTTTTATATGAAAAGAAAACCTTTCGTAATGAGTTTGAAATGTAATTGTAACATAAACTCTACCTATTACATTTTATCATAATGTTTGTAATGCATATGCAACCTAACTATACCTATTATAGTTTAGCATATTTGTTTGTGGTGTATAATAGGCTTAACTCTGCCTATTATAATTTATTAATATTATTTGTAGAGGTAGTAACCCCTTGTATATGATTCGTACCTTTAGACTAGGGTAAATAATATGTACTATCAACAACATGTATATATAGATAATAACACACACCTTGCTCAACAAGCTACACGGTGCAAATGAAATTGTTAACCGTTTTCTAGTTTTAACCTTGTTGTTCCTGTTCTTACAAAAATCATAGAAAAATCATTTGAAGTCGAAATAGAATCCGTAAATTCTGAGAGCTTAGAAAATGTGTTTATTTTATTCATAATTTTTATCATGATTTTTAGTGACTTTTAACTTGTGTAAAAATGTCCAACTTCACAGACTGGTCCGAAGTGGTTTCTGAAATGATAGGTTGTTTTGTAAAGAGCGCCATAAATTGTAGAAAAATCGTGCGGAGATGTGCAAGTGGTCATTTTAAACATATTAACCTGAACTATTTGCATATTAAACAGTTTTGGAAAATAAAAAGTTTATGATGGTCGAAACAGTCCGTTAATGGGACTCAACTTTCCTATTGAAAGTTGATGATAGAGTTTAAGTTATATTATGGTGATTTAGCTTGCATTACCCCCGTAAAACTTGAAGAAAAAATGAAAATGTAGGGGTATAAAATCACCTTATGTGTTCTTAGTGGATGGATGTTGAAGAAAAGAAGTGTTCAACTCAAGAACACTAAGAAGATGCCTTGAAGGTTCTAAGATCTAACACAAATGTGATGGAATTTGTGTATGTAATCTAGGATTTGGGTAGAAGGAAGTGAAATAATCATAGGGAGGATAATATCACTTACCAAAAGTGGAAGAAAACTTGATGATCAGCCTTTGAGTCTCGAATTTGAGAGAGAGAGAGAGAGACAGAGAGAAGTGAGAGAGAAATGTTTTTGTTCTTTGGTGGAAAATGAGAGAAATAAGAGAGGATAGATAATGATTATACCTTTTGTTGAAGTGTATGGCTGGAAGAAAATGATGGGAAGGACGATGGAAATGACTAGGTGTGGTGGAAGGACAAGGGTTGGTCATGGAGTGGGCATGGGTGGTTGCTTGTGTCATACACTAAAGCAAAGTCAACACTCCACCAATAATATCCCACCCACTCTTCTTGGATAACGATTATACCCCCAAAAACGTGATTAATTATGAAATAAGGGGTTCTATATGCTAAAATATGATTTTGGGTGAAAAACCCACGTTAAAATAATTAAAATCGGGCTTAGAACGCAAAACTAGTCGAAAACCGGGAAGAAAAGGGCGAAGTCTGCGAAGCTTCTCGCATGGGACCGAAGGTGCGAGGGTTCGGCCCCGAGAAGGCTGGAACTGAAGGCGAAAGTAGATGGAGCAAAGGCGAAGTGTTAGAAGCAAACCTCGGCGAGGAGCGAAATAGACCGAGAGGAGGTTCGGTCCGAAGGGACCTTCGGGTTCGGTCCTTGTGGTTTCGGTTCAACAGCTTCGGGTTCGGTTCTAAGAGGCTAGTTTCGGTTCCTTTAGCGTTCACTTCCTAAAGGGAGGCTTCGGTCTAATAAGGCTGTTTTTCCTAATATTACCCCGTTTCAAGAGGTTTTTGACCCGGTTAAGGGTTAGGATGACTCGAAAGACTATAAAAAGTTCAAGGGAGTTTTGAGAGAGATTTGGGAGAGATTTTTAATAGAGAGAGATAAAGTGAAAGAGATTGAGAGAGACTACATTTGTGACCTTTTTTTGAGTGCATGGCTTCGTAACGCAAGGTTCGTACACCCCGTTAAGCCATGTTTAAGGATCCCACACACCCCTTATGGGTATGCAATAGTGTTTTATCGCTTCGGTACCTTACTTACCGCAATTAAGGTTAAAGAAAACTAAATATACGAACTTTTCAATTGATAACTTCTTATTAAAACAACGAGTTGTATAGTAATTAACAAAACGTAAACCCTAGTATACAAGGGTTAGTTGAGTTGACCGATTTGACTTGTTGACTTTGTTTGACTTTGACTTGACCAGAATTTGATGGTTGTCGCATCATCCCCCTGTTAGAAGGAATTTTGTCCCAAAATTTGCATTTTTACTGGCAATTCAAGAATTTGAGGGACAAGATGGGGGGTATTGTTCGTAATATACGACATTGACATGGAAAAGACCAAGTTAACTTCTGTTTACACTAGCCATCAAAGGCTCACCAGTACAAATCCTAAGTTTTTATATAAGCAATACTACTTCTTCGTGTTTTGTTGTGTTCTCTAGATCTATTGATATTAAATCCTAAATTTACACTAATCTTAGTAAGGATTTAAAACCTACATGTGGCGGTTAGAAGCATGTACCGTTATTCACGGGTGGTTCCGGGGGAGTTTCTCCTGCGGTGATCATAAGTACCCTTCCACCATTACCAGCATGACTTGTCCTTGGATAGTCTCTCTTAAAGTGTCATGCTTCACCGCACTTGTAACAAGTTGGGCTTGCTGTAATGACGGGGACCTGGTTGATGGGTTATACCGGTGCCTTGTAGAAACGGACAGTGTGTCCCTCCCTGTTGCAAGTTTTGCAATGCATCTCCCGGCAAACCCCAGTATGATGGAAGTTACACTTGTTGCTTGTTGGAAGGTTTCCGGCGTATCGATTAATAGGTGCTGGAGTGGCATGAGTTGTGGCAGCATGAATAACAACAGTCTGTTGCTTCTTGGTGGAGTCCTGCGCTGGTTAGTCCTTCTTGTTGTTCCAGAACTTCTTTTGTTGCTTCTCCCTCCTTCTTGCTCAGGGGTGGTTGTTACAGTGTCATGGTTGGCCCTATGGTCGATGAGTTGTTGTGCCAACTCCTTGGCACTGTCAAAGGTAGTTGGTCTTGAGGCGAACATGTTGTCTTGAATTTGGGGAGACAATCCCTAGAGATATCCTTCCACCTTCTTTTCCTCAGGAGTGATCATCACGGGACAAAGGAGTGCTAGATCACTGAATCGGTCGGTGTATGTTGCAAGTTCAGAGCCTGTCATCTTGAGATTCCACAGTTCTTGCTCTAGTTTTTGCACTTTGCCCCTTGGGCAGTACTCTTTCAGCATCATCGTCTTTAAGTCTTCCTAGCTGAACGAGTTAGCCACTACAAGCGTTAGTGACTTAACGTGGCTTTTCCACCAAGTAAGGGCTCGGCCATAGAAAGTGCAAGCTGCAAATTTGACCTTACTTGCTTCGGGGAATGCACAAATTTCGAAGACTAATTCGGTCTTCTCGAACCATTGCATCAGTGTGATGACGCCCCCGCTTCCACTGAAAGAATCGGGTTTGCCACTAGTAAAATCCTTGTATGAACATTCCTTCATACGCCCCATACTGTCCCCATGGTTGGAGTTTATGGCACCAGATCTAGCACCACCGATACCATTCGCACCAATTTGTGACATTACGGCAGCTACGACTGCGGTTGTAGCAGCTTGGAACATTGCAGGATCAAACTGCGGAGGTGGTGGCGGAGGTGGAGGTGGTGCTGCACTGCTGGAAGGCTGGACTTTTTCTTTGGCGGCATAGTTCTGTCATAAGTTTGTAAAGATGAACAGACGGTAAGTCTCCAAAAGCAGTGACAAGTCGGATGTTATTGAACTAGATTTTTCTGTATTAAGCACCGACTCAAAGGTATTATGAGAGCAATTCATAATGAAAGTGCATATAGATAACTAATTTAGTAGTAGTGATTTGAATGTAACCTTGTGATTTGTTCCATGCCTGATCCACTCCTAAGATCACCCGATGTATACCAGTTGTGTGTAATTAAGGTTTAATAGGCCGTTGAACTTAATGAGTCTGCCCTAGGCCCACAACCAAACAAGGAACAGGACCCAAGGCGAACTCACCATTTCTAAGTCGACCGTATCTTAATTACAGCTAACCTTGAGGTATACATTAAGAATTCTTAGTGTTACCATAAGAAAATCGTTTGTAATACCAAGCTATGAAATATTTGTTAAATTCCCGAATGACAGAAAATGTATACTAATTTCATTGATATAATCAAGTACATAATGTTCTGGAAAGTTTGACCTTATAGAAGGTCCACATTACATTATGGTACGGAAATTTTCGACAGTGACACGACCCTCTTGAACGACGTAGTCTCTAAATTTGAAGGGTCGAATTCATGCATGTGAAGGGCAGTGTTTAAACGTATTCTAGCAGTTTGAGTCTTTATCGATTCGTCAGTAGTGTACACACTACTCGCGGTGGGTGATATTTTGTGGGCCATAGAATGAAGGCATGAAAGTATGCATTTACCTAACTCCTGCATTGGCTTCTGTCATTTGATGTTCTGCCTTTACCACACGTTTTCTCCAATGCTGTTTGACGTTCCCCATACCCTCTAGTCTCGGCTCGAGTTGCAGTCACTTTCCTCTGAAAGGTTTCATGTGGTTTCCGATCTCGTTCATGGACTCTATCTAGATGACGAAGGCGGATTGCGGTGAGCTTGGTGGTAGCGCCGATCTCCATTATTTGGCTTACCGATGCTCGTGTTGGTACTCTCTTGTGAGTGATGTGGTGTGCTAAGACAAGGAGAGTCCTGTCTGCTACTCCTCCCTTGTTGAGGTTGTAAAAACCCCATCCATGCCATAGGGAGTGTGTTGACCTAGTTCCTAACTCTATCTCTGTAAATCTACGGCTCATTAAGGTGTCGGACCATGGAAGTCTCGTCGGGTTCTTCCTCTATTATTTCTTCAGTGTCCTCTTAGAAGTTCTCTCCGTTTCCAACCACCATTTTCGTGGTTAAGAAGAATAGGGCCTCCTGGTAGTTGAGTTTCTGCCATGTTGTTCGTGCGAGAATAGGGGTAGAAGAGATAATTAATAGTCGTCTAATCCTATAATTACTTATAGAGGGTAATCCTTATTAGTCACTTCTATAATCACATAGTGCATACTAGTTATACATAATCTGAGATAAAATAGACCTTCGAATAAATGACTCTGCTCCAAGTCCACAACCAAACAAGGAACAGGAAGTAGAGGAACGGTCATAGATTCTGAGTCTACAATATCTTTAATTATATATAACCTTAGCATATGCACTCAATCATTATAGACCTACTTAAAAGGGATCTTTAGTTTTCGCATAAGTTGGTTATAATATCACAAAATACTCCTAGAGTATTTTAATGTTTGTCTTATGTTCTCAATATTTCCTTGCAGATAGAGTTGGTAAGTTTTTAGACTTGTTGCAATACCACAACCATTTATGGGCATATGCTAATCACTTATGGGATAGACATAGTTGATCAGGCTATGTCACTGATGGGTTTTGAGCAATACATCATTCCTATGGTGTACATGCAAACCCTAATAGCTTTGGATCTAGTTTGTCTAATGAACATGCAATTGATAATCCAAAGCTACAAACCCTAGATCTAACATATAATAAATTGAATTAGGATTTAGAGAATTACCTTTGATTGTTATATAGCAATAACAATCAATTCCTTGCTTTAATTGGCTTCATAAAGCTTAGTGCCTCAAGTGTTGCACCTCTAATGGAGTCACAAACACCGTAAGCAATAAGGATGAAGAAGAAAGAGATAGGAGGCACCAAAATTCGTCTAGAAACCCTAAGGAATCATTCAACACGTTTTTGGGGCTTAGGAGGTCCTTAAATAGGTAGGCTATTAGGGTTATCTAACAAGGAAACCCTAATTTGACTGCTTAAGCCCTAAGCAGTGCATGGACTCCCTTTGGAATACCTCTTGGATGAAAATCATATGGGCTCCCCATAGATTTCGTCCAACCTTTATTCTAAAGCAATCCATAGCCCAATTGTAATTATCTTATAATTACAATTCCAGTCCCCTAAGTTTAATTAATCTCTTTTAGCTACAAAATTAACTCTTAATTAATTCTTGACTAATATTAATTAAACAATATGATTTCTCCTTTAATATATTATTCTTATAATATATTAATAAATCACAATTTATCGTTTCTCTCCTTAATTCATCCTACATATTTCTATGGTGAAGGCAACCCAAAAGGACCATGCTCATAATCAGGTCAAGTACATACCAAAATAGTTATGGACTTAGACACTAATCCAACAGTCTCCCATTTGGATAAGTCTAATAACTATTTTGCATAACTTCAGAACCTAATCATCAATCGTAGTTTTCAAAAGCCGATGTCAACTCTGATCTTATTAGATACGTGTGTCCTTTAGATACGAGGTTATATATTCCTCCATTCTTAAGATATCATATAGACACGAGACATGGATTTAAATCATTCTCTCTGTCTATGTGTTGTTTCCTGACATCTAATTTATGACGACTGACAACAGAATACAATTGAACACATTAACTTAGTCCCGGCTTGGCCAAGCGCTTAGGGTGTCATCACTAAATCATCGAGGGGCCCACATATATCGCTTTTATCCCACTTTGGGTAAAAGGAAAGGATAAAATTTGACTCAAATGCTCGCTTGCACCTACTGATTGAGTCACACACAACAATATATTTTATAACACCAAGTTACTGGTGCATTTACTTATCATCAATGTGAAACCGACCTGGAAATAACAACTCACACGTCTCGGTTTCAAGAATATACAATGTTATCATCTCACTAATCACCCCGTGATAAATCCATGAAGTGATTCAAGTGAGTGTGAGATTAATCCAACACTTTAATCTTATCAAAGCACTCATGAACTCTACAACAAACTTGAGCTATGTCTAAACACTTTAGACAATCTACAGACATATTCCTGACAGTCTTCATTCATACCTACTTCCAACGTATGACCGACTGTGGAGGTTCGAATAACCCAATTATTCTGGAAGTCAAAACATGTAAAATGAAGCACAACGATAATACTTAATCCTATATGGCCCCAAAACTTCTAAGCGTAAATAAAACACCTTTTATTTAAACACCATATTGACTACTCATTATTCATTGTTTATTGTTTCGGATAACCAACTTATTACTTGAATTACAACAATAGTTGTCCCATGCTCCGATCATGCACACTATGTTTCCTATGGTTCATGCTTTGTGAAATAGATCAATTGAAAACTTTTCCAATGAAACTCATTTCACAATTCACAATCCTTATCATTAGTGTAAGAACACAACATTCTCGCCACTAATAGAACATGTTAGATTCTAACATTTTATGCAATGATCCTTTCATAATGTCATAGCACAAAAGTCACCGAGACTCGGCTAATGAAATTCCAAGGTATTTTATCGGAAATTGTTACAATAAAATTCCATAGACGCGAAGTATCACATTCAAAGTACATTCCTTTGAACATCCTTTTTGCATAAAGGTTTCTAATCTAGCCATAGACTCTCAATATCCAACTCCCAATATGGAAACATTTCTATATTTTCCATATGACAACTCATTATTAATAGAATATTATCTATTCATAGTAATGTCGATATGGTCCATCCAATACCATACTTCCAACTACTCACAAGCAACAAATCCTTGGCGAACCTTAGATCATCCTTTGATAGTTGTTTCATTATTTTAGTCAAAAAAAAAACGTTCTAGTCCTTTTTCCCTTTTAATGCGTTAAGCATTTGGCAAATTTTAGAATGATCAAACATTATAGCATATGCAATCGATCCTATACCCGAAGTGTATGGAACACAATTGATATTGTCTAACATGAAGACGTGATACTTTACCAGTCTTCTGCTGTAATATTTCTAATTGCCATGTTCTCACAATTTTGATTATGAAAAGGAATGTCGTAATCATAACCAAATTTTGAGAATGCAATTATCCTTTCCATATATAGAATTTCCTCATGTTGAACCATTCCAACACAACATTCATATATATTTGACTAAATTTGATTAAAATTCCACAATATAAGCCTTTAGATTTGAAATGAAGTATAATATTCTCTCCTTTAATTATAGCAAAACAACTTTTCAACCCTTACAACTTGGCAAAGTGAATCGTTGTTTTCTATAATTAATATTGCTAACTTGCAAAACATAAAATAATAATAATCATGCTCCCACTAACACAATGATTATTTACATACAAGCATAACACTTATACTCCCACTAGCTTTGACATGTATTAAAAAAAAAATTGAACTTCTAGAAAACAGTACTTATTAAATTCCAAAGTCCATATTTCTAATACTTGATGCTTCAATAATCCTGTATCTAAGCTTCTTAAACTAATACACCTGTTCTTAGATAGCTTATATGCGTGTCTAAACATTTCTAGAACTCAAGTTACTAAGTCCCAAAATGTTCAGACTAATTGCCAAATCTCACAATTCGAACTATGAAAAGGGATGCCGTAATCATAATCGAATTTGAGAATACAATTTTCACAATTGCAATCTTCTTAAAATCTCTCTTAGTGAAAGAATTTCCTCACAATCATTTTCATGAAGGAGGGTAACCTTATGACACTTAGATTTTATGGTGTATGTGTTCCTATCCATGTGAATTTGCCAAAACGAAGGTTTGTGAGAAATCCAAGCTCATATGGACCAAACGTGCTCAATCTCGATTTCTTGCCTCATGGTAACATGAATGCCCACCATGTCTTCCAAGCAACTTACCCTTTCATATCAATGTACTTTCCATTGATCAAGGTGCTATGCCTTTATGCATTCAAATGAGAACTCATAGAACTCACATGCATAATAAACTTAATTGGAATGGCACAGAAAAAGAGTATGTCATCCACGATAGGCTTTAAACCTCAAGTCATGTGCTAGTGATGATCAACTAGGTTTAATTCTTGATTTGTTCTTGAAACTTTTCAAGACAATTGAGACAATTGAGACGTATATGATTCTTTTGTCAAGAAACATTTATTGACAAATAAATATTCAAGAGTTAGTGTAGTTCATATCAAGACAATACACTTCACATGACTGGTCCTAGTTGGTCTTTGTCTTATCCATGACATCAAAACTTACAATCTCAAATGTGCAGGAATAAGAGAACTTTTTTCCAATTCCACATTTGTTGAGTGTTATAAACCTACTAAAGACGTGTCACTCATGTCACAATCTTGACTCTAAGACTTGATATTGGAATGAAGTATGATTGACTTTTTGATTTAACCATTTCTATGATTCTCGATTCCTATTCTTAGACATACAAATGTACTAAGACTCACTTCGAGGATCAATTGAGATATGGTTCTTAATCATTAAGACTTATCATAAAACATGATAAAAGGCACTCTCCCTTCTTCTTAGAATGGAGAAATTTTATCTTTCAGCCTTCTTGATTCTTTTTATTCGTTCTGCCATTAATTGAAGCCTTTTCAATCAACTCAAAATTACACTTAGTCTTATAAGTATAATCATATTTACTAAACTTTAGTAAATCATGACGAATATCTTTGTCATTCTTGTGGTGGACTTGATCAACGCACAACCTAGTGTACTTGATCTCCTAGTCCTTCACTTGACACTTTGTCAAAGAATTAGTCTAATTTCCAAATATGAAGTATCTCATTCTTCACACAACTAAGTTGTATGATTCCAAGTTTCTGTCCAATTGAAACTTGGGCGATGATAAACTCTCCCTATTTGGTAAATTCTCGACATTTCCATAAATAACATAATTAAGAATCAAATCCATTATTGCTAATAGTAGAAACATTCAAACACCAAATTTTTCATACATGCCATTTCAAGGATAAATAAATAAGACAAAATCAATTTTTATTTTATTGCAGAAAAACTTTGTCCTTACAATGCAATTCAACTGAAAAACTATGCTATTACATATTCCTAAGCAATCTATTCTAACTCCAAGTAGTAGCTCAAAAATTCAATCTTCAAACAATGCGATCGAAATCCATTTTCTTCACGATTAGATTCAGCGCACTTCTTCCGTTAAGCTTCCTCTCTTTTCTTGGATCCGACAATACATCAAAATGCAATCTTATCACATCATGAATTAAGAATCTAGAATTGGAACTCAAAAGAATTAGATAATGGGTTTTACCCGAAGTAGAGCCATATGCCTTGACTCTCCCATCTCTTAGATCTCTCAGTTAGTTTGGGAAGCTTCGTCTCCAATGCTTCTTCTCTTGGCAATAAAAGCAAATGGACTCCTTTGGCACAACACATGGGAAAATCTCATACTTAGTCCTTTCTGGACTTCCAATGTTGCCAGTGTCCATTGACTTTTGGGAGTGTGATTCACTAGACAAATTTACTTTATCAACATGCCAAATCATTGCTGATTCAGCAGCTACAAGCAAATAAGTGAGATGAATGAGGGTCACGTCGTGGTCCATCATATAGTACTCTCTAACGAACTCATTCTATGATTTAGGAAGTGACTGAAGAACCCATTTAACAGTCAACTCACCTGAAATCTTGACACCCAACATCCTTAACCTGTCAATGTGTGACTTCATCTCTAAGATGTGTGCACACATAGGTTTCCCATCTTCGTGTTTACTTGCCAAAAAGGCTTGAGTGAGCTTGAATTTTTCAAGCCTTCGAATTTGTGGGTCAGGGAGAATAATTGGAGGAGGTGGAGGAAGTGAAGCATGATCTCTGGTTCCTCGATCATATCGTGGAATATCATCTCCATTTGGAAAACTTGTTCCATTGGATTTGGGAAGACCATTCTTAGATTCATACATCTACAAAACAGGAGGAATTCAAGTCAAGTTGATTAGAATCCTTGATGTAACACCCAAATGAAATATCAAGGCTAGGATCCAACACAATACTTTACAACCTAGAAAAGAGATGTCGTAATCTAGTTGTAGAATATTTGAAGGCAGGTAAATGACGATTTACCAATTTCCACCATGAAAATCGAAAAAGAAAATTTAAGTTTTAAATGAATTGAAACTCCTATATCTTTTGAGATTCATTGAATTTTTCAATGGCATGTTCAATCTTGATTATGCCCTTCATTTATGACTGGGATGCCGAGGATCACAAATAAGGTGTGAATAACCATGCGAATGTACATGGTGCACTCAATGCTACTATCACCTAGTCAATGTGCCGGTTAGCCACACACGCTCCATTGATCTATGATAAACATCGAGTCACCCTTCGCAACCAATGCCAAACCCAAATTAGTGTTCCGGTTAACCACACACGCTCCACTAACGTCTCGGCAAGGGTACAAAGTGTCATTCCATGGATTAGTATACAATTTCACATTTTGCCTAAAGTAACTATGATTTGGGAATTTGAAAAACATTTCGTTACTTTGTACTTCATTATACTTATAATGGAAGGTTTCTGTCCTATCCTACTCGTTCGGCTAACGACCCTCCACTAATCAAGAGTGCGGTGGGTAAGAGTGGATACCCATTCAATCTCCATTTTATAGGCAATTTCCTTAAACACCCCTTAGACTAGCTTCGGGAATGAGGCCTACTAACGGTAAGACTGACTGTTTACTTATAAGTATATAATATTAGACTTTTAATGTTACATATATATAGTATAGGGTGTCTTTACACTTTTAAAATACTAGGATGTCTAATTTAACTAATTATACTTTTAATTTAATTAAATGTAAACCAAAACTTTATGGATTTATTAACTCTCTTTTAATTATACACTTTACTTAATTAACAAAACCATAAGGGTGTAATTTGAACTTTTCAAAATACGAGGGTTTTAGAATTTAACATTTCAAAATTAAACTTTTAATCAAATTTTAAATTCCAAAACTTGAGGGCAAGTTTTGAAACATTTCAAAACATTAGGGTTTAGAATATAAATATTACAAAATTAAACTTTTAATGAAAAAATTTTAATTCCAAAACTTGAGGGCAAGTTTTGAAACTTTTAAAAACATTAGGGTTTATTTAAATTTCAAAAATAAAACTTTTAAGTTCAAATTTAAAATATAAAACCTAAAGGGGAAAATTGAGACTTTTCCACAAGATAATTCAAATCTAAATTACAAATAATCAATCTTTATCTAATAAAAAAGAAGATTATCTAAATTTTGACAATTATCTTCTATTTTGGCAAGGATAATCACCCAATATAGAAAAAATTTGGATTTTATTGACAAAAAAACATTTTAGGTGATTGTCCACAGCCAAAACAGGTCAAAATCTCGCAAAAAACAGCACTCTGCATCTCAGACTCGTCGAATTCACAGTGGACTCGGCGAGTCCAGCCCCCAGAAACTCAAATTTTTCGATTTTAAGCTTGAATAATCAAATATAGCATCAAATACATCAAACAAACAGCCCTAGGCTCTGATACCACTTATGGGTTTTGAGCAATACATCATTCCTATGGTGTACATGCGAACCCTCATAGCTTTGGATCTAGTTTGTCTAATGAACATGCAATTGATAATCCAAAGCCACAAACCCTAGATCTAACATATAATAAACTGAATTAGGGTTTAGAGAATTACCTTTGATTGTTATATAGCAATAACAATCAATTCCTTGCTTTGATTGGCTTCAACTTAGTGCTTCAAGTATTGCACCTCTAATGGAGTCACAAACACCATAAGCAATAAGGATGAAGAAGAAAGAGATAGGAGGCACCAAAATTCATCTAGAAACCCTAAGGAATCATTACCCACGTTTTTGGGTCTTAGGGGGTCCTTAAATAGGTAGGCTATTAGGGTTATCTAACAAGGAAACCCTAATTTGACTGCTTAAGCCCTAAGCAGTCCATACACTCCCTTTAGAATACCTCTTGGACGAAAATCATATGGGCTCCCCATAGATTTCGTCCAACCTTTATTCTAAAGCAATCCATAGCCCAATTGAAATTATCTTATAATTACAATTCTAGTCCCCTAAGTTTAATTAATCTCTTTTAGCCCCAAAATTAACTCTTAATTAATTCTTGACTAATATTAATTTAAAAATATGATTTCTCCTTTAATATATTATTCTATATACTAATAAATCATAATTAATGCTTTCTCTCCTTAATTCATCCTACATATTGGTATGGTGAAGGCAACCCAAAAAGACCATGCTCATAATCGGGTCAAGTACATAGGAAAATAGTTATGGACTTAGACACTAATCCAACAATTCCCAGACCTGACCATACATCCCCAAGACTACTTGTGTTGTTCAACAATCACCACTTTTATTCTGTTCTGGTAGGATACTGACCTTAGTATGTATGCATCCATGTACTCATTCGTTTAATAAAGAAACTATTTCATTTCTAAAAGTATAGTTATTTGAAAAACGTTTAATCAGAGACTTTTAGTCCCAATGCATTTATAGTTTTTATATCTTATGTGGTTCGATATACTTAGTTCACTATAAACAATGCTCTGATACCAATCTGTCACACCCCCAAACCAAGGATGGCGGAAATGTACGAGGGTGGAGGACTTCATGTATAGTATCACAACGAGTATAATAGTGCTCAAAGTAAAAACAACCAACATAAATATAATTGAAAAGTTACACCATAGTATGAGTTTAAATGTTCCTAAATCAATTAAATTATGTTGACAAAAATGAAATGTTTAACGCCTAAGCGTTCCATCCTCAAAAGCCACTGATTTCCTATTTTACTAATTCTCTGAGAATCCAAGTAGTTTTGAAATAGTGTCAACAATTAAGTTGGTGAGTTCATAAGAGTTTTATTTGATAAAGATGTCATTTTCCTTGTAAAAGCGAATGAGTATGATTCCAGAAAATCCAATATTTTCTTTATAAATTCTGTAAGGAAAGCTCCTATGTTATGCAATAATGTACCCTAGAAGGACCCATAGATTTCCTCTATAATCACCCAGTGTATATAAGTTATATAAAATTTAAGTTAAATAAACCGTCGAATATAATGGGTCTGCCCTAGGTCCACAACCAAACAAGGAACAGGAAGTAAGGCGGGCCCACCAATTCTAAGTCGATCGCAACTAAATTCTTATATAACTCTGACATATACATTTAGCAATTATAACCGGAAACTAAAATATTCTAGATGAATTGTAGTTCTAATATCATAAAACCATTTTGTGTAAACCCGGTACTTTGTAATGTACCCCTTTAGTTATGAAAACCCGGTACTTTGTAATGTACCCCTTTATATAGACCCGGTACTTTGTATTTGTACTCCGTTTATATGAAAACCCGGTACTTTGTAATGTAACCCTTTGTATAGACACGGTACTTTGTATTTGTACCCCTTTTATATGAAAACCTGGTACTTTATAATGTACCCCTTTGTATAGACCCAGTACTTTGTATTTGTACTGCTTTTATATGAAAACCTGGTACTTTGTAATGTACCGCTTTGTATAGACCCGGTACTTTGTATTTGTACCCCTTTTATATGAAAAGAAAACCTTTCATAATGAGTTTGAAATGTAATTGTCACATAAGTTATACCTATTATAGTTTATCATAATGTAACGCCCGTAGATCCGGGCTAGTCAATTTAGAGGCAATAGGGGTCAAAAACGACTTTTCGACAAAATACTATTTAGAATAAATAATCTTAACCAAGTTGTAGAATATGTCACAAGGTTTCCGTACATATAAAGAACGCCGAAATCCGAGTTATAACGAAGAAGTTATGACCCGTTGAAGTTTCGCGACGGAACCGGCACGGCACCGGGAAGCGTAAATAGTGAATTTATGATAGAGCGATATTTATCCTTAGCAATCTAAACTAAAGTTGTAGAATATGTTAAACTAAGAGCGTCGATAAAAAGAACGCCCAAATCTGACTTCGTATGAGGAAGTTATGATTTTTCGAAGTTTCGGACAAGTAGTGTACAGCCCGAAATTCGAATATTTGATCGAGCGGTTTTTATCCGACATGACCTAAACGAGAATCGAAGATCTCGTTGAGAGTAGCGTAACGAGAAAAAGATGGGCGAAAACGGATGTCGGATGAAGAAGTTATGAGGATTTAACGGACCAATCGTGTCCTGGCCCGTTAATAATATAAAATTTAAAATAGAGCCAAAATTAGCCAACGAAGTATAAACGAAAGTTGTAGAGTACATTCCCACCTTCGCGTGGATATAAAGAACGTCGAAAACGGAGCTCGTATGCGAAAGTTATGATTTTTAGAAGTCGAGAATGCAATTTGCGAAGGCTGATAAGGAGCTGATGGCGTGGCGCATTGTGGGCCATCCATCGCTGATCAGATCTCGCTTCGGATGAAGAACATGTCGCTCTTCGCATACTCCCCGCGTCCGAGGTCAATACGCCCTACGTACCCTCGCCTTATCTCTTCCGATGTTGCGAGCCAGCTGGTGCGAAGCTGGCACCCTTATCCGAGTTACGCGCCGTGTCCGAGGCTACGCCCCACGTAGTCCGAGGACCTCCGGCCTATAAATTGAATGCGAGATTTCCCGGATTTTCACACCTTTCTTCACTCTCTCTCTACTTTCTTTCTCTCTCTAAGTGTTCTAAACACCCCTAAACCCTAGGGAACCTCCCTAGCACCCTAGGGAAGCCCTGAGGCTCCCGGAGTCCCGAGAAAAAGGAGTTTTTCGGTTTCGAAACGCTACTCCAATTAAGTTCCGGTTTTCGATAAAATTCGTTGTAAGTATGCTACGCTTACTAAATTTTTAATATAGCTTTCAAATAATTATAGGAATGTTATTAGGTCCTTAAAATAATTATTTGGGCTATTATTATGAGTTATATTGAGCGTTATTAACGCTTAATAATAGTCAGACTAATTAATTTGTCACGGTTATCGTTAAACTAAACCCTAGTGGTATCGGTACTAGGTTTTATCGAAGGAATATCGTTTTGAGAGTATCGAAGCGTTGTCCGAGTGCTGAGTCACCACCTACTCAGGTGACTGCATAGTCCCTTTCATCTTACACATAGATATGAAGTATTTTATATAAACTACGTGCTATGTGTGCATATTATCTGAATACTTGCTGTCTAAGTTGGATGAACGTTTTATACAAGTTTTAAAGGATTTAAAATGTATACGTATTTTATATATACGAATATGTTGGGTATGAGATGGGTAGATGAACGATGAGAGATAGAAGATGACGTGAGTATACATTGGCAGCTATAGACTTAGTGCCTATGGGACAAACACCAGTAGCTATGGACTTAGTACCTGTTAGACGTTGGTAGCTATGGATTTAGTACCTGTAGGAATTGGTAGCTATGGACTTAGTACCTGTTGAACACTGGTAGCTATGGATTTAGTACCTGATGAGTAGGATATAGCAGCTATGGAATTAGTGCTTTACGAACGAGCATCGGCAGCTATGGATTTAGTGCCGGTCCTATAACCCTGAAAGTAAGGGACTTTGGAATAAACGAATGCAGGATAGATGACTCTTAAGTTAAATCCTTAAGAGTAAAGAAGATAACGGGGATGGGTAATTGGGTTAATTGTTTGATGATTGAACATAACAATTATATTTTTGTGGGTTGAAAACCCTATGTACTCACCAGGTTTCCCAACCTGACCCACTCAGTTTATGTATATCACAGGTGACGAAGTGAAGTGACATTACACTGAGAGATTTAAAGAGATGTAGATCACTAGTGTAAATCATTGTAAGTTCTGTTTATGCTTATGTTTCGGTATTAACGATGACATCCCAAACGTTTTAAAATGAAATAAATACGTTTCTTCGAAAATGTTTTAATAACGTATTTACCATGTTTTTCTGGGAACAAATTCCGCAACCTTTTTATAAAATGAAGTACTCTAATTTTTACAAAGCATAAACAAACCGGTCTTTTCTGGCCGTGATTTTGGGGATGTCACACATAATGTTTGTAATACATATGCAACCTAACTATACCTATTATAGTTTAGCATATTTGTTTGTGGTGCATAATAGGCTTAACTATGCCTATTATAATTTATTAATATTATTTATAGAGGTAGTAAACCCTTGTATATGATGCGTACCTTTATAGTAAGTTAAATAATATGTACTATCAACAACATGTATATATAGATAATAACACACACCTTGCTCTACAAGTTACAAGATGCAAATGAAATTGTTAACCATTTTCTAGTTTTAACCTTGTTGTTCCTGTTCTTACAAAAATCATAGAAAAATCATTTGACGTTGAAATCAGAATCCGTAAATTTTGGGAGATTAGAAAATGTGTCTATTTTATTCACAATTTGTATCATGATTTTTAGTGACTTTTAACTAGTGTAAAAGTGTCCAACTTCACAGACTGGTCCGAAGTGGTTTCTGAAATGATAGGCTATTTTGTAAAAATCTCCATAAATTGTAGAAAAATCGTGTGGAGATGTGCAAGTAGTCATTTTAAAGATATTAATCTGAACTATTTGCATATTAAACAGTATTGGTAAATAAAAAGTTTATGAAGGTCAAAATAGTCCGTTAATGGAACTCAACTTTCATATTGAAAGCTGATCATACAGTTTAAGTTATATTATGGTGATTTAGCTTGCATTCCCCCCCCCCCCCCTCCTCCCCCCCCCCCTAAAACTTGAAGAAAAAATGAAAATGTAGGGGCATGAACTCACCTTGTATGTTCTTAGTGGATGGATGTTGAAGGAAAAGAAGTGTTCCACTCAACAACACTAAGAAAATGCCTTGAAGGTTCTAAGATCTAACACAAATGTGATGGAATTTGTGTATGTAATCTAGGATTTGGGTAGAAGGAAGTGAAATAATCATAAGGAGGATAATATCACTTAACAAAAGTGGAAGAAAACTTGATGATCAACCCTTGACTCTCGAATTTGAGAGAGAGAGAGAGAGAGAGAAGTGAAAGAGAAAGGTGTTTGTTCTTTGGTGGAAAATGAGAAAAATAAGAGAGGAGAGATAATGATTCTACTTTTTGTTCAAGTGTATGGATGGAAGAAAATGATGGGAAGGACGATGGAAATGAATAGGTATGGTGGAAGGATAAGGGTTGGTCATGGAGTAGGCATAGGGTGGTTGCTTGTGTCATACACTAAAGCAAAGTCAATACTCCACCAATAATATCCCACCCACTCTTCTTGGATAACGATTATGCCCCCAAAAACGTGAATAATTATGAAATAAGGGGTTCTGTATGCTAAAATATGATTTTGGGTGAAAACCCCACGTTAAAATAATTAAAATCGGGCTTAGAACGCAAAACTAGTCGAAAACCGGGAAGAAAAGGGTGAAGTCTGCGAAGCTTCTCGCATGGGACCGAAGGTGCGAGGGTTCGGCCCCGAGAAGGCTAGAACCGAAGGCGAAAGTAGACGGAGCGAAGGCGAAGTGTTAGAAGCAAACTTGGGCGAGGAGCGAAATAGATAGAGAGGAGGCTCGGTCTGAAGGGACATTCGGGGTCGGTCCTTATGGTTTCGGTTCAGCAGCTTCGGGTTCGGTTCTAAGAGGCTAGTTTCGGTTCCTTTAGGGTTCGCTTCCTAAAGGGAGGCTTCGGTCTAATAAGGTTGTTTTACCAAATATTACCCCGTTTCAAGTGGTTTTTGACCCGGTTAAGGGTTGGGATGACTCGAAAGACTATAAAAAGTTCAAGGGAGTTTTGAGAGAGATTTGGGAGAGATTTTTAATAGAGAGAGAGATAAAGTGATAGAGATTGAGAGAGACTACATTTGTGACCTTTTTTTAGTGCATGGCTTCGTAACGCAAGGTTTGTACACCCCGTTATGCCATGTTTAAGGATCCCCCACACCCCCTATGGGTATGCAATAGTGTTTTATCGCTTCGGTACCTTACTTACCGCAATTAAGGTTAAAGAAAACTAAATATACAAACTTTTCAATTGATAACTTCTTATTAAAACAACGAGTTGTACAGTAAGTAACATAACATAAACTCTAGTATACCAGGGTTAGTTGAGTTGACCGGTTTGACTTGTTGACTTTTTTGACTTTGACTTAACCAGAATTTGACGGTTGTCACAAATTTGTCTTAATTTACCATAGAAGAAGGTTCTCATTCATCATACAATACAAGTTGCATGATTCCAAGTTTCTATCCAATTGAAACTTGGTGATGAGAATCTTTCCTTATTTGGTAAATTCTCGACACTATCACAAACGAAAGAATTAAATCCATTTTCTACATTGCTAACAATAGAAATATACAAACATCAATTTTCACAAATGCCATTGCAAGGAGATATAAATATAAGATAAAATCAAAATTTTATTTATTTAGAAAATGAGGAAAAACTTGTCCTTACAATGCAATTACAAATGAAAACTATGTTACTACATATTTTAAAGCAGTCTATCATAACTCCCAAGTAGCAGCTCAAAAATCCGATCATCAAATCAGGCGATCAAAATCCATCTCTTCGCGATCAGATTCAGCTTACTCTTCCTTTAAGCTTCCTTTCTTTTCTTCGATCCCAAGAAAAAATGTAATTACATTACATCATGTATTAAGAATCTGCAAATAGGAACTTAATAGAGTTAGATAATGGACTTACTTGAAGCAGATTCACACACTTTGACTTTACCATTCTTGTGGTCTTTCAGGTAGATACGACAGCTTCACAACTAACGCCCCATCTCTTGGCAGTAGAAGCAAACAGATGCTTTTGGAATGGTATATGGGACAATCTCAGACTTGGCATATCTCTTTACCATTTGGTCAAATGGCTTGACCATGGCCGATCCCTTTCCATTGGGAAGAGAAGACTTTTCAGGACTTCCAATGTTTCCATTCTTAATGTCCATGGATGTTTCGAAAGCAGATCTTCCAATCAAATTTGCATTACCAGTGCACCAAATCATTTCTGATTCAGCAGCAATTAGCAAATAGGTAAGATCCATAAGGGTCACGTCGCGATCTGTCATATAGTAGTCTTTAACAAACTGACTATACAACTCGGGTGGTGACTGAAGAACCAAGTCAACAACCAACTTCCTCGAAACAACGAATCCTAACATTCACAGCCTGTCAATGTGTTACTTCATCTCCAAGATATGTTCACACACAGACCTTCCATCTTGGTGTTTGCTAGCCAATAGGGTTTGAGTGACCATGATTTTTCAAGTCTTCGAACATGTGGGTTAGGGAGAACTATTAGAGGAGGTGGAGGAAGTGAAGTATGATTTCTGGGAACATCATCTTCATGAGGAAAGCTTTTTCCAAAAGATTTAGGACGACCATAGCTGTCCAAACTAGACATCTACAAGGGAGAAATTCTAGTTAAGTTGATTTAAGTCCATAATATAACACCCAAATGAAATATTAAGGCTAGGACCCAACACAATAATTCATAATTCGGAAGAGGGATGTCGTAATCCAGTTGTAAAATATTTTATGGTAGGTAAATGAGAATTTACCAATTTCCACCATAAAAAACGAAAAAGAGCATTAGGTTTTAAATGAATTGAAATTCCTATATTCTTTAAGATTCATTGAAATTTTTTAATGGCATGTTTAATCTTGATTATGCCCTTCAAGTTTGTGAGTAGGATGTCGATGATCATAAACAAGGTGTGAATAACCATGCAAATTAGTTTGGTACTCTCGAAGTCATTTATCACCTAAACAATGTGCCAGTTAACCACACACGCTCCATTGATCTATGACATACTACGAGCTACCTATTGCCATCCTTCATTAGTCCCATATTAGTGTGCCGGTTAACCACACACTCTCCACTAACGACTAATAAGGTGCAATGTGCAATATTATGGGTTATCATCAAATTCACATTTTACCTAAGTAACTAAGATTGTGAATTTA